>NC_041219.1:74538090-74538224 GCF_002837175.3 Physeter macrocephalus | reverse complement strand
CTGTTTGCTAGTATTTTGTTGAGGATTTTTGCATGTATATTCATCAATGATATTGGTCTGTAATTTTCTTTTTTTGTAGTATCTTTGTCTGGTTTTGGTATCAGGGTGATGGTGGCCTCATAGAATGAGTTTGG
>NC_041219.1:74498349-74537682 GCF_002837175.3 Physeter macrocephalus | reverse complement strand
TTGGTCTGTTCATATTTTCTATTTCTTCCTGGTTCAGTCTTGGAAGGTGATACCTTTCTAAGAAATTGTCCATTTCTTCCAGGTTGTCCATTTTATTGGCATAGAGTTGCTTGTAGTAGTCTCTTAGGATGCTTTGTATTTCTGTGGTGTCTGTTGTAACTTCTCCTTTTACATCTCTAATTTTATTGATTTGAGTCCTCTCCCTCTTTTTCTTGACGAGTCTGGCTAATGGTTTATCAATTTTGTTTATCTTCTCAGAGAACCAGCTTTTAGTTTTATTGATCTTTGCTTCTATTTCATTTATTTCTGCTCTGATCTTTATTTCTTTCCTTCTGCTAACTTTGGGTTTCGTTTGTTCTTCTTTCCCTAGTTCCTTTAGTGTAAGGTTAGATTGTTTATTTCACATTTTTCCTGTTTCTTGAGGTAGGCTTGTATAGCTATAAACTTCCCTCTTAGAACTGCTTTTGCTGCATCCCATAGGTTTTGGATCATCGTGTTTTCACTGTCATTTGTCTCTAGGTATTTTTTGATTTCTTCAGTGATCTCTTGGTTATTTAGTAATGTAGTGTTTAGCCTCCATGTGTTTGTGTTTTTTACATTTTTTTCCCTGTAATTGATTTCTAATCTCATAGCATTGTGGTCAGAAAAGATGCTTGATATGATTTCAATTTTCTTAAATTTCCTGAGGCTTGATTTGTGACCCAAGATGTGATCTATCCTGGAGAATGTTCTGTGCGCACTTGAGAAGGAAACGTAATCTGCTGTTTTTGGATGGAATGTCCTATAAATATCAATTAAATCTACCTGGTCTATTGTGTCATTTAAAGCTTCTGTTTCCTTATTTATTTTCATTTTGGATGATCTGTCCATTGGTGTAAGTGAGGTGTTAAAGTCCCCCACTACTATTGTGTTACTGTAAATTCCCTGGTTTATAGCTGGTAGCAGTTGTCTTATGTATTGAGGTGCTCCTATGTTGGGTGCATATATATTTATAATTGTTATATCTTCTTCTTGGATTGATCTCTTGATCATTATTATGTAGTGTACTTCCTTGTCTCTTGTAACATTCTCTATTTTAAAGTCTGTTTTATCTGATATGAGTATTGCTACTCCAGCTTTCTTTTGATTTCCATTTGCATGGAATATCTTTTTCCATGCCCTCACTTTCAGTCTGTATGTGTCCCTAGGTCTGAAGTGGGTCTCTTGTAGACAGCATATATATGGTTCTTGTTTTTGTATCCATTCAGGAAGCCTTTGTCTTTTTTTTTTTTTTTGCGGCATGCGGGTCTCTCACTGTTGTGGCCTCTCCCGTCGCGGAGCACAGGCTCCGGACGCGCAGGCCCAGCGGCCATGGCTCACGGGCCCAGCCACTCCGCAACACACGGGATCCTCCCAGACTGGGGCACGTACCCGTGTCCCCTGCATCGGCAGGCAGACTCCCAACCACTGCGCCACCAGGGAAGCCCCTAGCCTTTGTCTTTTGATTGGAGCATTTAATCCATTCACGTTTAAGGTAATTATCGATATGTATGTTCCTATTACCATTTTCTTAATTGTTTTGGGTTTGTTTTTGTAGGTCCTTTTCTTCTCTTGCGTTTCCCACTTAGAGAAGTTCCTTTAGCATTTGTTGTAGAGCTGGTTTGGTGGTGCTGAATTCTCTTTGCTTTTGCTTGTCTGTAAAGCTTTTGATTTCTCCAGAGAATCTGAATGAGAATCTTGTGGGGTGGAGTAATCTTGGTTGTAGCTTCTTCCCTTTCATCACTTCAAGTATATCATGCCACTCCCTTCTGGCTTGTAGAGTTTCTGCTGAGAAATCTGCATTTAGTGTTGTCTTCATTTCTTTTCATTCATTTCTCTTTATTCTGTTCTGCAGCAGTGAATTCCACCATTCTGTCTTCCAGGTCACTTATCTGTTCTTCTGCCTCAGTTATTCTGCTATTGATTCCTTCTAGTGTAGTTTTCATTTCAGTTATTGTATTGTTCATCTCTGTTTGTTTGTTCTTTAATTCTTCTAGGTCTTTGTTAAACATTTCTTGCATCTTCTCGATCTTTGCCTCCATTCTTTTTCCGAGGTCCTGGTTCATCTTCACTATCATTATTCTTTTATTATTATTCTATCAAGAATTCTTCCAGAATTCTTTTTCTGGAAGGTTGCCTATCTCCACTTCATTGACTTGTTTTTCTGGGGTTTTATCTTGTTCCTTCATCTGGTACATAGCCATCTGCCTTTTCATCTTGTATATCTTTCTGTGAATGTGGTTTTTGTTCCACAGGCTGCAGGATTGTAGTTCCTCTTGCTTCTGCCATCTGCCCTCCATACAGGTACTTCTAAGGAATTCATGTTCCACTTCTTAACCTAGGTGTGGGTTCACAGAGAATTGTTTTGTTTTCATCCTTTAAACTACATACATACTTTTTACAGTCCTCTGTAGGTATAATGGATCTCACCATAAAGAAGTGAGGAGAATAATTTTACCAATGATCATTGGGAATGAAGTTTCTAATTTACTATATCCTAAGACTTTTAGGCCTGGACTCTCTTCATGGGACCAATTCGGGACCATCAGATACCACATGAGACTAATTACGGTTTCAGCCCCTAGACTTCGTTCTAATGGATTTTGAATGGCAGAACACCATCTGTCTCCAGAGAAAAATGTGGGGAAATTTATTAGATTAAATAGCAGATCAAAAGGAAAAATTCACTGTGTAATATTCGACCCCTCCCTTTCCCTCCCACCCCCCAACACAGACTCAAGCAGGCACACTCTTTCCCTCACATAAATTCAAAACAGAAATAAAATGAAGATCCCTTTTTGCCTCTCATTCTAGAAGGCACAATCTCCACGTTTCAATCCTACTTTCTTATTAACCTTGAAAATAAGAAATGGACTATCTTTAGGCAGGCAGAGTAATATACTTCTTTTCACGAAATCAAAATCTGAATCACCTGAGGGGCTTATTTTTATATTCCTTAATGGGTGGGGGAGTACTGCCCCATAATTAGCTATGTTCCATCATGAGGCTATGTCAGTAGAAGTGTATTCAAAACAGGGCTTTCTGTAAACAAAAGGAAAAGATGGATTAATGGGATTACGTAGTTCTGGAAGAAAGGACCTGTTCCTTGGAAACAATTCATGTAGTGGATTTTTATTTATTAGGTGACTCACAATTTAAAGAATAAAGCTTTCTTTCTAACCTTCCAGTTTACTTTACTTTCAGCCTCCACATATACTTATGTAGAAGATGAGATCATGTGTTGAGAACTGAAATTTAACTCTGCTTTTATATAACTTATTTTGGAGGTATGATTTAACACTTTGGTATTGTCTTCCCTCGCCAAATTGGGTCACTTCTCAATGGCGAAAGTCATTTGTGTTATTTAACACTCAGTAAAATAACGCAGAATTTAGATTGAAATAAGATATTGTGATTACCTTTTACAAAGGAAGTTTGTGGTTTTATTTAAAATGAGATCCACAGTAAATCTCACTCCACTCTATGTGCATCTCCCTGGTGATGGTAATCAATCTAACAATATTTTAAAGTATTTAGTATCAACTCCTCAAGCATGGAAATAAATTGTGGGAAATGAGCTGCTGCTTAGAAGCCATAAGCAGGGGAGACCAAGTAGCCACGTGGCTTAGGCCCATAGTTACAAAGCGGTTCAACTTTAAAATTTGACATTATGCTTGATTTACACACATACATATACATGTACACACACATTTCATTCACAGAGGTACAATGGCAGGATGGAAAAAATATACTTCTTTAAAAACAAAAAATTTTGTCCCATTACCTAATTTCCTTGCCAGTGTGCTGCATGTTAAAATTTATATAAAATTTAAATTATTCCATGAATAATTTTTGTTGTTAAAAACCATTTGTTCAATGTAAACATTTAAATTATTTCCTTAATAAATGAAAGTGGCCTTTGCTTCTTAACTTCTGAGAGTCTATGCCCACAAAATCTTTTTAATCTGGTCTACACACTGTAAGCTGAGGCACCTGGTGGTCTAGTGGCTAGGATTTGATGCTTTCACACTATAAACTGGTGTGTTTTTTTCCTTTGGGCATGTCATTTAACATATCTGAGCCTGTTTCTTTAATACAGAAGTAATTTCCTGCAAACCTCATGGTTTCTTTTGGGAATCAAATAATGTATTTGAAATCTGTTTGAAAGCCGAAAGTTTAATGATGCTAAGTAACTAGTCCAGCGAAATTTGAGTCCAGTGTTTTGGTTTTGTTTTACTTTTTGTTTTCCAAAGGAAAATTTTTTAAAATTGAAGTACAGCTGATAGAGGGACTTCCCTGGTGGTGCAGTGGTTAAGAATCCACCTGCCAGCGCAGAGGACACAGGTTCAATCCCTGGTCTGGGAAGATCCCACATGCCACGGAACTGAGCCCAGCTGCCACAACTACTGAGCCTGCACTCTAGAGCCCATGAGCCACAACTACTGAAGCCCGCAGGCCCTAGAGTACGAGCACCACAACTACTGAGCCTGCATGTGGCAACCTTTGAAGCCCACGCACCTAAAGCCTGTGCCTGCAACAAGAGAAGCCACCGCAATGAGAAGCCTGCACACCACAACGAAGAGTAGCCCCTGCTTGCTGCAACTAGAGAAAAGCCTGCGTGCGGCAACAAAGACCCAACGCAGCCAAAAATAAATTTAAAAAAAAAGTATAGTTGATGTACAGTATTACATAAGTTACAGGTGTACAATATAGTGATTCACAATTTTTAAAGGTTATATTCCATTTCTAGTTATTATAAAATATTGGCTATATTCCCTGTGTTGTACAATATACCACTGTAGCTTATTTTATACATAATACTTTGTACCTCTAAATCCTCTACTCCTATAGTGCCTCACCCCCCGCTCCCCTCTCCCTACTGGTAACCACTAGTTTGTTCTCTATATCTGTGAGTCTGCCTTTTTTTTTTTTTTGGTTATATTCACTAGTTTGTTCTATTTTTTTGGTTCCACATAAGTGACATCATATGATATTTGTCTTTCTCTGTCTGACTTATTTCACTTAGCATAATACCCTCCAAGTCCATCCATGTTGCTGCAAATGGCAAAATTTCATTCTTTTTTATGGCTGAGTAGTAGTCCATTGTGTGCGCGCGCGCATGCGTGTGTGTGTGCGCGCATGCGTGTGTGTGTATCATATCTTCTTTATCCATTCATCTCTTGATGGACATTTAGGTTGCTTCCGTATCTTGATAATTGTAAAGAATGCTTCTATGAACATTGGGGTGCATGTATCTTTTTGAATTAGTGTTTTTTGTTTTTTTCCAGATAAATACCCAAGAGTGGGGAATTCCCTGGCAGTCCAGTGGTTAGGACTCCGTGCTCTTCACTGCCAAGGGGCCAGGTTCAATCCCTGGTTGGGGAACTAAAATCCCATAAACTGTGTAGCACGGCCAAAAAAAAAAAAAAAAAAAAAAAAACCCAGGAGTGGAATTGCTGATTCATAAGATAGTTCGATTTTCAGCTTTTTGCAAAACTTCCATACTATATTCCACAGTGGCTGCACCAATTTACACTCCCACCAATAGTGTACAAGGGTTCCCTTTTCTCCACATCCTTGGCAACACTTGTTACTTGTGGTAGTTTTAATGATAGCCATTCTGACAGGTGTGAGGTGATACCTCATTGTGGTTTTGATTTGCATTTCCCAGATGATTAGCAATGTTGAGCATCTTTTCATGTGCCTGTTGGCCATCCGCATGTCCTCTTTGGAAAAAATGTCTATTCAGTTCTTCTGCCCATTTTTTAATCAGGTTGTTTTTTTTTATGTTGAGTTGTATGAGCTATTTATATACGTTGAATATTAACCCCTTATCAGTCATATCATTTGCAAATATCTTCTCCCATTCAGAAGGTTGTCTTTTTGCTTTGTTGATGGTTTCCTTTGCTGGGCTAAAGCTTTTAAGTTTAACTAGGTCCCATTTGTTTATTTTTGCTTTTATTTTCTTTGCTTTTGGGGCCAGATCCAAAAAAAACTGCTATAATTTATGTCAAAGAGTATTCTGCCTATGTTCTCTTATAGGAATTTTATGATTTCCAGTCTTACACTTAGGTCTTTAATCCATTTTGAGTTTATTTTTGTATATGGTGTTAGAGAATGTTCTAATTTCATTCTTTTACAAGTAGCTGTCCAGTTTTCCCAGTACCACTTATTGAAGAGACTGTCTTTTCTCCATTGTATATTCTTGCCTGCTTTGTCATAGATTTACAATAAGTGTGTGGGTTTATTTCTGGACTCTCTTTTCTGTTCCAATGATCTGTGTGTCTGTTTTTGTACCAGTGCCATACTATTTTGAATAGTGTAGCTTTGTAGTATAGTCTGAAGACAGGGAGTGTGATTTCTCCACCTCTGTTCTCTTTTCTAAAGACTGTTTTGGCTATTCGAAGTCTTTTGTGTCTCCATACAAACTTTAAAATTATTTGTTCTAGTTCTGTGAAAAATGCCATTGATATTTTGATAGGGATTACACTGAATCTGCAGCCTGCCTTGGGTAGTATGGTCATTTTAATAATATTAATTATTCCAATCCAAGAACATGGTATAGCTTTCTGTTTGTGTCATCTTCAGTTTCTTTCACCAGTGTCTTATAGTTTTCTGAGTACAGATCTTTTACCTTAGGTAGGTTTATTCCTAGGCATTTTATTCTTTTTGATGCAATGATAAATGGGATTGTTTCCTTAATTTCTCCATTAGTTTATTGTTAGTGTATAGAAATGCAACATTTCTGTACATTAATTTTGTATCCTTCAACTTTACCAAATTCATTGATGAGCTCTAGTAGTTTTCTGATGGCATCTTTAGGATTTTCTATGTGTAGGAGAATGTCATCTGTAAAGAGTGACAGTTTTACTTCTTCTTTTCCTATCTGGATGACTTTTATTTCTTTTTCTTGTCTGATTTTGTAGCTAGGACTTCCAGTACTATATTGAATAAAAGTGGTGAGGGCGGGCATCTTTGTCTTGTTCCTGATCCTAGAGGAACTGCTTTCAGCTTTTCACCACTGAGGATGATGTTAGCTATGGGTTTGTCATATATGGCCTTTATTATGTTGAGGTATGTTTCCTCTATGCCCACTTTCCTGAGAGGTTTTTTTTTTTTTATCATAAATGGATGTTGAATTTTGTTAAAAGCTTTTTCTATATCATCTATTGAGAAGTTCATATGGTTTTTAATTCTTCAATTTGTTAATGTGGTATATCACATTGATTGATTTGTGAATATTTAAAAATTCTTGCATCCCTGGGATAAATCCCACTTGATCATTGTGTATGATTCTTTTAATCTATTGTTGGATTTGGTTTGCTAGTATTTTGTTGAGGATTTTTGTATCTATGTTCATCAGTTGATATGGGCCTGCAATTTTCTTTTTTTTGTGATATCTTTGTCTGCTTTTGGTATCAGGGTGATGCTGGCCTCACAGAATAAGTTCAAGAGTGTTCCTTCCTCTACAACTTTTTGGAATAGTTTGAGAAGGATAGCTGTTAACTCTTCTCTGAATGTTTGGTAGAATCCACCTGTGAAGCCACCTGGTCCTGGACTTTTGTTTGTTGGGAGTTTTAAAATTACTGATTCAATTTCAGTACTGGTAATTGGTCTGTTCATATTTTCTATTTCCTTTTGGTTCAGTCTTGGGAGATTTGTACCTTTCTAAGAATTTGTCCATTTCTTCTAGGTTGTCCATTTCATTGACATATAGTTGTTCTTAGCAGTCTCTTATGATCCTTGGTATTTCTGTGGTGTCAGTTGTAACTTCCCCTTTTTCATTTCTGATTTTGTTGATTTGGGCCCTCCCCCTTTTTTTCTAGATGAATCTGGTTAAAGGTTTATCAATTTTGTTATCTTTTCAAAGAAACAGCTTTTAGTTCCATTGATCTTTTCTGTATTTGTCCCTATTTCATTTATTTCTGCTCTGATCTTTATGATTTCTTTCCTTCTATTAATTTTGGGGTTTTTTTTGTTCTTCTTTCTCTAGTTGCTTTAGGTGTAAGGTTAGGTTTTTTTATTTAAGATTTTTCTCCTTTCCTGAGGTAGGCCTGTATCACTATAAACTTCCCTCTTAGAACTACTTTTGCTGCATCCCCTAGGTTTTAGATTGTCATGTGTTTGTTTTCATTTGTCTCCTCTTTGATTTCTTCAGTGATCCCTTGGTTGTTTAGTAGCATATTGTTTAGCCTCCAAATGTTGGTGTTTTTGTAATTTTTTTCTTGTAGTTGATTTCTAGTCTCACAGCATTGTGGTCAGAAAAGATGCTTGATGTGATTTCAATTTTCTTAAATTTACTGAGGCTTGTTTTGTGGCCTAGCATGTGATCTATCCTGGAGAATGTTCCATGTGCACTTGAAAAGAATGTGTATTCTGCTGCTTTCATATGCAATGCTCTCCCTATATATAACAATTAAGTCCATCTGGTCTGATGTGTCATTTAAGGCCAGGGTTTCCTTATTGATTTTCCATCTGGATGATCTGTCCATTGATGTAAGTGGGGTGTTAAAGCCCCCTACTATTATTGTGTTACTGCCAATTTCTCCTTTTGGTCCATTAATATTTGCCTTATATATTTAGGTGCTCCTGTGTTAGGCGCATATATATTTATAATTGTTATATCTTCTTGATTGATCACTTGATAATTATGTAGTGCCCTTCTTTGTCTCTTTTAACAGTCTTTGTTTTAAAGTCTATTTTGTCTGATATAAGCATTGCTACTCCACCTTTCTTTTGATTTCCATTTGCACAGAATACCTTTCTCCATTCCCTCACCTTCAGTCTGTGTGTGTCTTTAGAATCAAATTGAGTCTCTTGTAGGCAGCATATATACAGGTCTTTTTTGGTGTTCATTTAGCCACCCTATGTCTTTTGATTGGAGCATATAATCCATTTACATTTAAGGTAATTATTGATACGTATGTTCTTACTGCTATTTGGTTAATTGTTTTGGGGTTGTTTTGTAGGTCTTTTTTTCCCTTCTTTTGTTCTCTTCTCTTGTGATGATGACTATCTTTAGTGTTATGTCTGGATTCATTTTTCTTTTTTTGTGTGTATATCTATTATAGATTTTTGATTTGTGGTTACCATGAGGTTTTTATATAGCTATTGATCTATCTATCTATCTATGGTTGTTTTAAGTTGCTGGTCTCTTAATTAAAATGCATTTTAACAACCCTGCATTTGTACTCTCCTCCCCTCATAATTAATGTGTGTTTTTTTTTTTTTTTTTTTTTTTGGCGGTACAAGGGCCTCTCACTGTTGTGGCCTCTCCCGTTGCGGAGCGCAGGCTCCAGACGCGCAGGCTCAGCAGCCATGGCTCACAGGCCCAGCCGCTCCGTGGCATATGGGATCTTCCCGGACCGGGGCATGAACCCGTGTCCCCTGCATCGGCAGGCGGATTCTCAACCACTGCGCCACCAGGGAAGCCCATAATTAATGTTTTTGATATCACATTTTACATCTAATTGTTTTGTGTATCCCTTAACTGCTTATTGTGGATATAGATGATTTTACTACTTTTGTCTTTTAACCTTCCTACTAGCTTTGTGTGTGGATGATTTCTTACCTTTACTGTGTGTTTGCTGTTACTGGTGAGCTTTTTCATTTCGTAATTTTCATGTTTCTAGTTGCAGCCTTTTCTTTTTCACTTAGAGAAGTTCCTTCAACATTTTTTGTAAAGCTGGCTTGATGGTGCTGAACTCTCTTAGCTTTTGTCTGTAAAGCTTTTGATCTCTCCATCCAATCTGAATGAGAGACTTGCTGGGTAGAATATTCTTGGTTTTAGGTTTTTCCCTTTCATCACTGTAGATATATCATGCCACTCCTTTATGGTCTGCAGAGTTTCTATTGAAAAGTCAGCTGAAAGCCTTATGGGAGTTCCCTTGTATGTTGTTGCTCTTCCCTTGCTGTTTGTAATATTCTCTCTTTATCTTTAATTTTTCTCATTTTAATTACAACATGTCTTGGTTTGTTCCTCTTTGGGTTAATCCTGTATGGGACTCTCTGTACTTCCTGGACTTGGGTGACTGTTCCCTTTCCCAGGTTAGGGAAGTTTTCAGCTATTATTTCTTCAAATATGTTCTCGGCTACTTTCTCTCTCTTCTCCTTCTGGGACCCTTATAATGTGAATATTAGTGCACTTGATGTTGTCCCAGAGGCCTCTTAAACTGTCATTTCTTTTCATTCAAAAAGAGTCCATTGTTGATGAACCACTGCAGATGCTTAAGGTGTCAGTCAAGAAAAGGAACTGAGTTAAATGTCTTTGAATCTTTTTTTAATTAAAAAAGTTAAACTTTTAATTTTGAAATAATTTCAGACTTGTAAAAATAATACAAAGAATTCCCATATACCCTTCAATCAGATTCCCCAAATGGTAATGTCTTACTTAACTCCAGTCTAATTATCAAGACCAGGATATTAACACTGATGTAGTATTATTAATTAATTTATACACCTCGTTCAAATTTTGCCAATTTTCCCCCTAATGTCCAGAATCCAATCCAGGATCACATGATACATTTAAGTGTCTATTATTTGTCCTCAGTTTTCTTTAAACATCTGGTTTTCTTTCATCTTTCTTGAGATTCTTGAAGGGTACTGGGCAGGTACTGTATAGACTGTCTTCCAGTTTAACTTTTTCTGTTATTCCCTCATGACTAAATTCAGGTTATGCACTTTTTTCAAGAATACCACAGAATTGGTTTCTGTGTCCTTCTCAGTACTAAATGCTTTCACTTTAAATTTAATTGCTTCTAGTGCTTTTTGTTGCCTCATTAAGATCCTATTCTTCAGGATGCCAAATGGTGTTCAGCTCATGGAACCCACAGAAGAGGCAGGGGAAAGATTTATGAGATCCTCTATTTAGGCTGTAAGCTCCATCACTGGAAAGCGTTCAGAACCATGTCATTTTTTAGCTCCAAATCTTAGCACAGGGCCTGACATATGGTGTTTGCTGAAGGAATGAATCACATTTCATTTCATTACCCCCAGACATTCAAAACAGAATCTGAAAGAGGTGTAAAATCAGAATTTCCAGATTCATGTATTTGGGCTGCTGGGATGATTAAATTCCCAGAATAAGGAATATGCATATCCCCACTGTACCTACTTCACAAACAAGGAGGCCTACTCCCTACCATTACTTCATTTTTACCATTTTTCTTCCACAAAAGGAAAAATATACCTGATTGTCCGCTGGAAAAAAAAAAAAGGCACTGTGTGGCATGAGATTTGGCAATCGGAAGTAGCTTTCTGGAATAACAAGCAGTAGTTGTTTCACAGGTTTGTGCTAATGCATTACAATGGAAACCAAATACTGTTTCTTACCACTGACAAATTACTGTAAGATGCTTAGTCAATAATAAAAATGCAGTACTAGTTGGCACTACTCAAGAAAAATACCAACTCGCTATATATATAAAATTATGAAAAAGCTTTTGCTCAGCAGAGATTAAAAACACAGTATTATTCCACAATATTTATTAAGAGTTTAACCCAGATGGACAATATGTCTAAAAGGGTTAAGATTTAGTACCTGCCCTTAAGAAGCTTATGATCCTGTATATGTTTGTGCATACGCAGGTGCACAGACAGAGAAATCAAATACTGAATGCCATTAGACCTAGATGGAGGCACAGGTTTATGAGTTTATGCTGCCAGAACACAGAGGGATGGGCACTTAATTCTGGTTTGGAAAAGGAGTAACACTTGAAAGCATTTTTTGGATGGGTATTTCAGACTAAGAGAACACCATGAACAGGAGATGAAACAAATGCATTTAGTATAATCCTATGCTATCATTAAAAATGACGTTTAGGTAATGAATCCAGAAAACATATCAAAGTCAGGTGTTAGAAAATGCATCTGCTGATATGACTCTGATCAGTAAAATTGGACTTTTTCAAAACAAATTTTACCTTCTCACACATGAAACTAAATGCACACTAAATTGACAGAACACCTATCAGACCAGAAACCAGATACCTAATCATCATGCACCATCCAGAAATGCAGCTTCCCTAGAAAATTCAAAATAGGGATGAGGTTGAGATTCACTGATACTTTGGACTTCCCTGGTGGCGCAGTGGTTAAGAATCCGCCTGCCAATGCAGGAGACACGGGTTTGATCCCTGGTCCAAGAAGATCCCACATTCCGCGAAGCAACGAAGCCCGTGCACCACAGCTACTGAGCCTGTGCTCTAGAGCCCACGAGCCACAACTACTGATCCTGCATGCCACAACTACTGAAGCCCACGCACCTAGAACCCGAGCTCCGCAACAAGAGAAGCCACTGCAATGAGAAGCCGCACACCACAACGAAGAGTAGCCCCTGCTTGCCGCAACTAGAGAAAGCCCATGCACAGCAAAGAAGACCCATTGCAGCCAAAAATAAATAAATAAAATAAACTTATTTCAAAAATGTATTTTAAAAAAAGGATTCATTGCTATTTCATGCAAGTCCATCAAAATTAATGTATCCATGAATCCTTACTACACTTGGAAAAGACAGGCAAGTGTGTCCCCCATGACCACCTTTCCTGAGTTTCAATCCAAACAGCCAAACAAACCCTGAAGAAAAGCAGATATTTAGCCAGACTGGTCTTAACCGAAGCCAGCAGAATATCTTGCTCAAAATGGGGGTTCATAGTGGGTGTTGAGATACAAGAGCCTAATTAGGTAATTTTCCAAATTTCCATCCATTCTCTTCAACAGGACTTGTCAACAAAATCTTCACACTTCAGACACCCCTACTCATTTTGAAGGGTACTCAATTTCAGACTCCAGTGCATGCCTTCCTATTCTGGAAGAATTGCGCCTGTGATAACCTGGTTCTTCCACCGTCTCAGCCTCAGTCACCGTGGAAGAGGAGAAGAATCTGAACTTCGATTCAAAAGCAGGATTTCTATGTGGGTCTACCTACAGGGAGAAAATGAAGGAAACCACGTGGACACCCAGACAAAGTCTTATGATGGAGACACTTTGCATTCACTAATAAATTAGCATCCTGTTTTTACATGTCAAAAAAATGACATTTAATGTCTCTCCCTATGATAGCAGCCTGCGTCACTGGTACCTCCCTCTTCTGTTTGTTGGAAAGTGCAACACCTTTGGCGAGTGGGTGTGGCTTGGAGGAAGAAGTTTCAGGGGCTGATAGAAGTTATATTCTAGGAAGTGCTTATTTTCTTGTAGCACCATCCAGTTGCTGCATTTGAAGAATGCTCTACTTGGTATTTGCCCTGTTATTTAATCTAAAGTCAGAGGGTCTGGAATTTTATTTTATTTTAATTTTGGTCTTATTTATATATGTTTAATTCACATGCACTATTTTCCTTTTTTTTTGAAATATAAAAACTTTTAATGACATATAGTTGATTTACAATGCCGTGGCAATCTCTGCTATACAGCAAAGTGACTCAGTTGTACACAGAGACATTCTTTTTTAATACTCTTGCCCATTATGGTTTATCACAGGTATTGTATATAGTTCCCTGTGCTATACATTAGGACCTTGTTTTTTTTATCTATTCTAAATGTAATAGTTTGCATCCACCAACCCCAAACTCCCAGTCCATCCCTCTCCATCCCCTCCTCTTCCCTGGCAACCACAAGTCTGTTCTCTATGTCTGTGAGTCTGTTTCTGTTTTGTAGATGTGTTCATTTGTGCCATATTTTAGATTCCACACATAAGTGATATCATATATTTGCCTTTCTGTTTCTGACTTAACTTTGTGTGATAATCTCTAGTTGCATCCATGTTGCTGCAAATGGCATTATTTTGTTCTTTTTTATGGCTGAGTAGTATTCCATTGCATATATGTACCACATCATTTTTATCCATTCACCTGTCGATGGACATTTAGGTTGTTTTCATGTTTTGGCTATTGTGAACAGTGCTGCTACGAACAGAGGGGTGCATGTATCTTTTTGAATTATAGTTTTGTCTGGGTATATTCCCAGGAGTGGGATTGCTGTATCATATGGTAATTCTGTTTTTAGTTTTCTGAGGAACCTCCATACTGTTCTCCCGAATGGTTGTACCAACTTACATTCCCACCGACAGTGTAGGAGGGTTCCCTTTTCTCCACACAGAGGGTCTGGAATTTTAACCTGACCTGTGGACCAGAGAGGTTGAAAGTGCTTTACTCTTGGTTGATACCCCCATTGCCCTTCTGCCTGGGAGTCTGTCTGGCCCCTTTCCATAAACATTTTTTTTCCAACCCTTACAGCTCTTCAGTAGAAACTTGTTACATGTATCATCATTTGTGAAGTTGGAGAGTCACAGCTTCAGCTATTTGACAGGCTTCCCAAAGTGAAGGCTTTGATCTCCATCACTCAAGAGAATCTCAGCAGCAAGCTGCTCTCCCATCTCTCCTTTCCTGCTGCACCACCTCACACAGGGCTCTGAGGAGCATGCTCCTTCTCAGGTGATGGGCACTCCCTACTTGGTTTGTTAATAGGCAACGTGAGGCAGAAATAAGAGGACATAATTTTAATTTTTTCTTAGCACCCATTTGGATGCTGTTATGGAGTGAATGTGTCCCACAAAATTCATATAAAATCTAATCCCTAATGTGATTATGTTTGGAGGTGGGGCCTTTGGGAGGTTAATTAGATCCTGAGAGTGGAGTCCTCAAGAATGGGATTAGTGGTGCCCTTATCAGAAGAGGCCAGAGAGCTGGCTGTCTTTCTGCCACACGAGGCTACACCAAGAAGCTGGCCAGCTGCACCATCAGAGCATTCTCTCCAGAACCCAACCACACTGAAACCCTGATCTCAGACTTCCAGCCTGCAGAACCATGAGAAATCAATTTCTGTTGTTGACAAAAAATAATGTTTATGGGTTTTATAAATATGGAAAATGTTTATGTAACATTTAGTTTAAAAAGCAGGATGAAAGACACAGAGACTACATAATATCAAGAAACTAAGATAATGTATTTTCAGGGGGAAAAAAAATCTAGAAAGACAGTGAAATGTTTCCAAGTGTTTTGTCTGAGTGGCCAATTAAAGCTTTTTTTCCTTTTTACGTTTCTGTATTGTTCTAAAATTTTACAAGTGTCATGTCTTACTTTTGTAAGACATACCTACAGTTCAGAAAGAAAAAAGAATATATATGAACCATTAGGGAATAGCAAGTAGATCCGTATGGCTGCGTACAGTGTGAAACATTGGGAAATCAAGCTGGAAACATAGACTGAGCTAGCTGGTGGAGGGCCCTGGATGTCCTCCTGAGGAGTCTGAGCTTGATTTCCAGGTAGCAGGGAGCTAGTGAAGTTACCTAGCACTGCATTTTAGCCCCCTTTGTTTCTTGGCCGATCGGCACTAAGGCAGAGGGCACATTTGTTCTCTCTTCTAGGAACTCGTCTTCCCATGATAAGCTACAACTTTTATCCTAATGCATTCCACCTTTGTCCAGTCTGAATGGCTCACTTCTTACCTGGGTTCCTATTTATTTCTGTAATGAAGATTGTACTCAGAGCTGTTCACTGAACCCTTTCCGGCTTGGCTGGGAAAATAAGGCTTTGCTGCCAAGCGTGAGCAGGGAAAGCCAAAGACCCTTCCACATGGGGATCAGGGTCCCACCTAAGGATCAACGACCACGTATCTCAGATACAGTAACAAAGCATCACGGAAGGATCCACCTCTGCTGCGTAGGCTGGAGGGAGGAAATCTTATACTCTTGGCCTTGACTTCAAACGTAGCAAGATGTCTAAAAGCTGGAGAACCAAAGCAGAGAAAAGAGGTGACTTTACTTGCCCAAGGCCAGTCACTAGCCAGGGAAGTATGCAGAAAGTCAAAAGAACAAATGAATCAGTGATGCCTACAACATCCTACAATTGACCGTTGAACAATACAGGTTTGAACTGCACAGGCCCACTTATACAAGGATTTCTTTCACTAAATACGTACTAGGGTACTACACAGTCGGCAGTGGGTTGAATCTGTGGATGTGGAACCATAGATACAGAGAGCTGACTGTAAAGCTATACAAGGATTTTTGGCTGCGTGGAGGGTAGGGCACCACAATCCCCGCTGTTGTTCAAGGGACCACTGTAGTAAAATAGTGCATCACAGAGCACAGGCTGGTAGGAAAGCAAGGGACACCAAAAAGGAGCTGAAAGAACAGGCAGGTGGCTGGAATGTTTGTATTAAGTGGGAGAGTCATAAAAATACAAGACCATGGTCAGCAGGGAGAAGTTCAGACTTGGGGATTCAGAGGTAAAGCATCTGCAGCTGATTCAAGGGCCAAGTACGAGGTGCCCAAGGGGGCACTGCAGTGCAGTGACGATGGGGTATGCTGGGGAAGAGAAGAAAGACCAAAGTCAGCCAGGATGACATCAGGGGATGGGCAGGAGAGGAGAATGTCTAAGAACACAAGGGGTAGATGATTAAAATAAGGATAGAAGAGGGGTGAATAAACAGAAAACCTAAATGAAGGTACAGGCACACCTTGTTTTACTGCACTTGGCAGATATTGTGTCTTTTACAAACTGAAGGTTTGTGACAACCCTGCAGAGTGCAAGTCTATTGACACCATTTTCCCAACAGCTCACTTTCATGTCCCTGCATCACATTGTGGTAATTCTCGCCATATTTCAAACTTTTTCATGATTATTATATTTGTTACAGTGCTCTGTGCTCAGTGATCTTTGATGTTGCTATTGCAAAAAGATTATGACTCACTGAAGGCTCAGACGATGGTTAGCACCTTTTTAGCAATAAAGTACTTCAAAATTAAGGTATGTACATTGTTTAGACATACTGCTATTGCACAGATTATAGTATCGTATAGACATAACTTTTTTAAAATATAAATTTATTTATTTATTTTTGGCTGTGTTGGGTCTTCGTTTCTGTGCGAGGGCTTTCTCCAGTTGCGGCGAGGGGGGGCCACTCTTCATCGCGGTGCGCGGGTCTCTCACTGTCGCGGCCTCTCCCGTTGCGGAGCACAGGCTCCAGACGCGCAGGCTCAGTAGTGGTGGCGCACGGGCTTAGTTGCTCCGCGGCATGTGGGATCTTCCCGGACTGGGGCTCGAACCTGTGTCCCCTGCATTAGCAGGCAGATTCTCAACCACTGCGCCTCCAGGGAAGCCCCTAGACATAACTTTTATATGCACTGGGAAACCAAAAAATTCCTGTGACGCACTTTAAATGCAATATTAGCTTTATGGCAGGGGTCTGGAACCAAACCAGCGGTATCTCCAAGGCATGCCTGTCATTAAGTGACAGAGGGGAATAACGTCTGGAAAAGGCAGTGAAGCTCAAATAAACGCCAACCTCACTTCCTAGTTCTGAAATACAGGAGAGAGTGATTAGCCCCCACAACCCCACTATGGTCATTCCTTCAAATGTAGGTTGACCACATTACAGATCACCTGAGAATTACTGAAATGAGAAAAGAGAACCTTTTTTTCCCGTATCAAACTGACTAATCCTAATAAATTATCGTACCCACAAAGGAGTCTTGAAGAAGGGGAAGAGGTGGGAAGAGAGACATTCTCACAGTTTCATATACTTCTGGTGGGAATGACAACGGGCATAACCTTTCTAAAATGCAATTTGGAAAACTGTATCACGGGACACAAAGCTACTTACATCCTTTGACCCAGAAATTCTATTTCTTTGAGTTTATCCTAAAAATATTAACGATGTACATAAAGGCTTTTGTACATAGAAATGAATTAAAATATTTCAACTGTGTAAACCTGAAAACAACCTAAAGGTATCAACAAACAAGGGAACAACTAAAAAACTAGGCTGCAACCATGTGATGGACCACTCTGCAGCTTTTAAATACAATGTTTTCCAATTATTTATGAAACAGTAAATGCTATATGACACATTAAATTTTGTATGTTTTGGGTTTCTTTATTGTTTAAAAATACAGTATATTAATAGAAGATTTAAGGTACACTAAGGCCAACAGATCAGGAGACAGCTGCCAACGAAAGGGCAGACTGCCACTCACAGTTCCCGGAGGAGGGGGCGTGCCAGGCCGCGTGGGGCCACGGGGGAAAGCACCAGGGCCAGTCAGGAGGCAGAGCGAGGGGGGCATCTGTGGGTAAGAGTCTCTACTGTGGTTTCTGTGGGAAGGAATGGGCAAGACAGGCTGAGCAGGTTTAGTCTGGGCTAGTTTGAATGATTTCAGCAGCCTGTGGGCCATCGGGGCTGTCCCTAGTTGCCTGGTACCTGGCCCAGGGGCAATTAGGACAGGTAGACAGTAGCCCAGAGTGTGAGATCCCAATAAAGGAGGTGGCCGGGGCGTGGGCTCTGGATTGGCTGGTGTGGTATTTGACAAGCGCACTCACAGGGCAAGTTGTTTACTCTCAATGGGCTGATCCGGGGAGGGGCAGTCCCTCCCGAATCAGCAAGGTCCCACACGTCAAAGCATCAGAATACAGAAAATAAAGAACATGGTGAATGCATTTATTTTCCTTAATTTAAAATTATTTGAAAATAAAAATTTTCAAATTTTCTACAATTAACACATACTATTTTTTTAATTTAGAAAAAATAAATACTCCCCCCAAAGTTTTGTGTTATGCACAAGCCTTGGGCATTTCTTTGAAAGGATAAATTTATACCACTATTTGAAGAGTCATGTATGCGGCCCTTCTTATATTGTTTTTTAAACCCAAAGAGCAAATACAGACGGCTGACACCATGAACTTGTTGTTGCTGAAGATATGAGAACATACTGAGCCACCTTCATGGCACATCTTAATGTTTTCCTAAAGAGAAGCGACAGGGAGTTTCTAATCAAATGCACAAGAGTCCAGACTGACCCTTGTCCTAAACTGTGTGTGAAAGAGAGGTCTGTTGGCGAAGTATTTAAGGAAGAGTCAAGAAGAAATTTTCCACAAGCGTTACCTGCCTATAGAGGATTCCCTTTGTTGAGGAGGCAGGGAGAGCAGGTAACTGTTCTGATTTCTGAAAGTGGCGGCCACGCTGGATAACCGATTGAAAGCACCCATCAGGTACCATGTTTAATGCTTTGGAAAGAACTGTGACACCACAGAGTCCATAAAAGGTTGTTGTCTGTGGCAGGGAATAGCCACAGTCTGCCAAAAGCACTGCTTCTTCATGGGGAGTGATGAAGTAACCTGACAACCCGTACTGATTTCTGAGGATTCTCCTAAGGGAAGAACCTCCTGACTGTATGGCCTTCATGGAGCCTAGCTCAAGTTCAGCCCCCATTGCAGTAACACTGGTTCCCACACGTGAGCCGCCCATCACCTCACCGACCGTGGGACTGAACGGCCATGAGGCGAACCAGGCACAGCCAAGAGCACTTCTGTCCAAGCTTCCCCCCCTCACTGTGTGGCTTCGTGTGAGTGGTTTACCCTCTCTGTGGAGTCCTCATCTGTAAAATAGAGGTTATGATACATACTAGAGTTCCCTCGCAGAGCTTTGATAAGGAAAAAAAAAAATGAGATAAATGTTGAAGCCTCTTGGAATCTATGAAGTTTTGCTGGACAGATAGTAGGTAGGACATTTATTACTTCTCTGAATTGGGTATAATGGGCTTATGGCCACGCAAAAGATCTAAACGGATACCGATGTGCGCCTCTCTCTACCCTCACACAAACGGTCAGATTGAATGATGATGTAACTGTTAAAGATGACTGAGGTCCGAGTAAAATTAAGGGGCGGCTACAGAGCTAGATTAAACCAAAAGTATAGTATCAGATAATGCAGATCTCCGCATGAAAATCCTCATATAATTAGTAAACAAGAAATTTCTCCCGCCGCTTCGGAAGAAGGTAACCTGAGACGTTCATCGATAACCAAACACATAATTCAAAACTGTGATCGAGGGCTTCCCTGGTGGCGCAGTGGTTGCGCGTCCGCCTGCCGATGCAGGGGACCCGGGTTCGCGCCCCGGTCTGGGAAGATCCCACATGCCGCGGAGCGGCTGGGCCCGTGAGCCATGGCCGCTGGGCCTGCGCGTCCGGAGCCTGTGCTCCGCAACGGGAGAGGCCACAGCAGAGGGAGGCCCGCATACCACAAAAAAAAAAAAACAGGGCCGCTGGGCCGGCGCGCCCGGAGCCTGTGCTCCGCAACGGGAGAGGCCACAGCAGAGGGAGGCCCGCATACCACAAAAAAAAAAAAAAAACTGTGATCGTTGCTGTGAAAAAAGCAGTACACTGCTCAATATGCAGACCACCAGCAGTGTGATCATTGCACAAGAGCTCTGACTATTGCATTTCACTGCTCAAAATTCAACTGTGGCTCTCCACTGAACTTTTTTTTAATTGAAGTATAGCTGACTTACCATGTTATGTTAGTTTCAGGTGTAGAGCTCCCCGCTGAATTTAAGATGTCGTGAAATACAAAGTCTTTCGGCCTCCCTCGGAGCCGCGTGCCGCTCTCTTACTCGTGACCCAGGCAACAGGCACAAAGCACTAAGTGACAGTCCCCAGTCATGCCACGTTCCTCCCTGGCTCTGCTTCTCCAGGCATGCTTTTGCCTGGAATGCCCTGTTCCCAAATCAGGTTAACATAAACTTACTTGTCCAGACATGTCATCTCCTACAAGAAGCCCTCTCTGACCACGGCCCCCCAAACCTGCCACCTAACTGGGGCCCCTTCTATGTAATCTAGTAGCACCTTGTAATTGATACCATCACTGAGCTGATCCCACTTCACTGTAATTATCTTGTCACTAGTCAGTCTCTCTCACCAGACACAGCTCCTTGAGGGCAGGGACCATGTCTGTATTCCCAGCTTAAAACAATCCCTGACACACCACCCACACTCAGTAATTGAGGAAATGACAGATTATTCAATAACTAGTATTAGGTCAATTCCTTACCTATTTGGAAAATATGAGATCTCTATTTACCAAAATAAATTTGTGCTGGATGAATGAGTTAAATGTAGGAAAATAAAATCATAAAAGTGTAAAGAAAAAAATATGTGACTATTTACATAACCTTAAAGTGAGGACTTTCAAAGTATGAGGCCAAAGGTAAAAACCACAAAAGAAATGATTACATTAAAAAGTTAAAATTTCCACATATCAAAAACCACCATGAAATTAAGACATGGAAAAACCCGGAAAAGGTTTCCCCAAGCCCTTCCCTCCACCCCAATCCCAGGCAAACAGTGACTTGCTTTTAGTTTTTTAACCATTTTTGCATTTTCTAGATTTTATATAAATAGAATCATATGACATACCCTTTTGAGTCTGGCCTCTTTCCCTCATAATGATTTTGAGATTCATCCACGTTGTTGTGCGGTTTTATTGCCAATTTGTTTCCCCTTGGGTGGGTATCATATTCTGTGTATCCACGGAATTCATTTGTTGATGACCATTTGGCTTATTTCCAATTTTTGGCTATTGTAAATAAGGCTGCTTCAAATAGTCATGTACCAGTCTCCGCTTAGACAAATGTTTTCATTTATCTTGGGTAAATACTTAGACATAGAACATGGGTTGCAAGGTAGGTACATGCTTACATTTTGGGGAAACTGCCAAACTGTGTCCCTAAGCGGTTTTGCCATTTCACATTTCCACCAGAAGTGTCTGAGAGTTCCAGCTGCTCCATTCTCACCAACAATTGGCATTGTCAGCCTTTTTAACTTTATCCATTCTAATGAATGGGTTGTGCGATGGATTACATAGTAATCCATGTAATTTTTTGTTTGTTTGTTTGTTTGTTTTGTGGTACGCGGGCCCCTCACTGCCGTGGCCTCTCCCGTTGCGGAGCACAGGCTCCGGACGCGCAGGCTCAGCGGCCATGGCTCACGGGCCCAGCCGCTCCGCGGCATGTGGGATCTTCCCGGACCGGGGCACGAACCCGTGTCCCCTGCATCGGCAGGTGGACCCTCAACCACTGTGCCACCAGGGAAGCCCAATCCATGTTATTTTAAGACGTTTTTATTATTTGAAAAGTTTACTTATTGGAAAGCCAAAAAGTCTCTCTAATTTCTATCCAACATCCCTATGTCTGATAAGTCTAATAAGTTTCAATTCAGTTGCAAGTACTTGCATACTTACTATTGTGCAAGGCACTGCATTAGAAGCTAGAGAGGATGCAGGGATAAGTACGACATGGCATTCACCCTCAAAGAGTTCAGTCAGATAAGTATAGAAATAGTGGAATGGAAGGTATCTTTGGAGAACTCTGGGTCACAGCACTCCAGGCTTCAGGAAGGAGGTGGCATGTCAGATGGCTTGTATATAGTATAGAACCCCTCAAACTTTGGTGGACAACCATAATATCCCACACTTTCATCCTAAATTCTTCTCTCCCCTAAGCCAAACCATGTGATTCTTTCAAACATTACCCATAGGTTGCCTTGTCACTAGCCTGGTTGCTCTCTTCTGAACATACTTTGGCTAAAAATACTTTAATGCGTGGTGTGATCGGAACTCAACATCCAAGAATTGTCACCTCCACAGAGAGGAGAGTAGAACTTTGAATGATAACGTTCTGATTATACTTTCATTATGTATACGACTGCATTAGCTTTTATTTTATACATTGGGCCTTCACTTTAAACTGTTGATTCGGGCTTCCCTGGTGGCACACTGGTTGAGAATCTGCCTGCCGATGCAGGGGACACGGGTTCGAGCCCTGGTCTGGGAAGATCCCACACGCCGCGGAGCAACTGGTGCCGTGAGCCACAACTACTGAGCCTGCGCGTCTGGAGCCCGTACTCCGCAACGAGAGGCCGCGATAGTGAGAGGCCCGCGCACCGCGACGAAGAGGGGCCCCCGCTCGCCGCAACCGGAGAAAGCCCTCGCACAGAAACAAAGACCCAACACAGCCAAAAAATAAATAAATAAATAAATAAAATTTAAACGGTTGATTCATTCATGTAATTTTAGAACCGCAACTGACATTAGAGATGGTCTAGTATAGCTCCTTCTTCTTCCAAGAAAGAAACAAGAGTTCCATAGTTGATTAAGTTCCTTGCCCTTTATCATACGGCCAGACATTGATGGAGGAGGGACTGCTACGTAAGTCTCCTGACTCCCAGGTAGGGATTTTCTGGAGTAAACCCAAATCTGTATTTTCTACGGGCTGCTGTTAAGTCACATCTTTACCATTTCATACATCTGCATTTTGTTTTACACTGAGGTGCTGGCCCTTTTTTTGTTGTTAAGTTTAATCTTCTTTGGTATCACCCTATCAACATCTTTTTGGATTCAGAATCTGTCTACCAGATTGACTAAGCCTCCTTAAAATATGCCATCTGCAAAAGTGACCAGCATGACGTTTACATTTTCAAACCAAATGTCTGGCTGGCGTGTTGAACAACAACAACAAAAAGCCAAAGAGGGAAGAGCAGGGAATTATTCACTGTGACCAAATACAGCATAGACAAAGTGAGAGCTCAAGTCAGAGTCACAGAGGTAGGTAAAAGGTTGACACTAGGGAAGAGATATGAATGGTCAGAGTGGACTCAATCACTCAGCAGACAGGAGAAAGGATCCACTCTGGGGTGGGGAAAGCAGTCTGGGAGTATGACAGTGAACAATGCAAGGGTGTCAGAGAGCCTCAGGGATTAAGCTGCGTTCGCTGCATGGACTGTGTTGGGCCTCCTGGCTTAAAATGGGCCAGAGGGGAACCTGGTTTCCTATACGACACATCCCTGCTACTAGTAAGGAGGGGCCAGGGATCCCCCCAGGCTTGCTCTGTGCAAAGGCATTTGTATTCCAGAGCACGTGTGAGGTAACATGTGGATTTGCTTACATCCTTCCCATCTGACTAGGTACTAAAAATGGCTTTAAAATAAGCAGGTGCCCTGGGTCTCCTGCATGGCATGTGCTAAGGCTCTCCGCGTCTGGTCACGAGGGCGCCGCAGTGTTCAGGGTGGAACACAAACCAATTGCATGGGTGTGAGTGGGAGGAGGAGGATAGGAAATTTATGGCTTCTAAACCTTAGAATGAGCTAAAAAAACGGTTCCCCAGTTTGCAGCAGAACAGGTACGACACAACAGGTAGAAAGGGCATGGGAGGAAAAGAGCTAGCCAAGTCCCCTACTGGCCTAGTCACCTGGTGAGTGGAACCTGTCAGCTGTGGCCCTTGGACATCCTGCATATCGTGCCATCAGTACATACTCATCAAGCTCCTACGAAGCAGACACCGTGCTGTAGGGGCTGAGAATATGATGGTGACCAGAGACCGCTCCTTCATGGAACTGGAAATCTGATCGATCCTCCTGTAATACCTGGGATTCTACCAGGTATTAACCAAAGGCTTGAGTGCTGCTGGTGGTGCGGTGAAATGGAAAAAAAGGACAAATTATCGGGAAAAGGTATCATTCACGCATTTCAATGAATTAAATCTGGAACGTGATCTTAAATGTTAAGGTTCACAGCCCACTCGCTTGCTGTATGACGTTCAATGCCAAAGATGTTATTCCTATAGACTTTTGACGGTTCCTAAGTTCGTTCATTGGTTAACGAGTTGTTTCTCATCTGACAGAGTGGGGAAGTGGAAGATTCTCTTGGCTAATTCTTTATTTACTATTTGATTCAACTACTGTTTGATTGACCTATACTCAAAAGTACTGCCTTTTAAGTATCTGTTTTGATCTGGAAAAAAACAAACAACTTTTGCTCAAAAAGATAAAAATTACTATACAATATAAAACCCTAAAAATATACACCTGATTTTCTTAATTTGCAATAAAAGGCTAAGAGGAGGGAAAGGGAACAAAAGACATTATCCTGTCCAATTCACTCACCTTACAGTTGAGGAAACTGAGGCCCAGAGTGTGAAACAAGATGCCCAGCTGTGTGTTACACTACACTTTCAATAAAAGAAACAGAACTTAAATACAGTAGCCTCTTTCGGAGAAGCAGTTCTCATGCATGTCCCACTCTCCATCACTACAGAAATTCAAAAGCAACAACAAAAACCAAAGCCCTCGATGCCACTGGGGAAGGCAGTCCTCCATCCCACGAGCTTTTAGCAAGCAAGTGGTGGGTAGCACCTTCGGGGGAGGGAGTTACACTACTGCAGTAATATACTGAGGAAAGCGATAAACAGTGGGTCTGGATTGCAGGAAGACATTTTTTTCAAAGATGGAGAGTAGTGAGCTACTTTAATTCTCCAATATAGTCTTGAGAAAAAAACGGATGAGAAGAGATTTTCGGCAGGAACACCAGTTAGGCAGCACTCACTGCGGTAAACCAGACTGGTCAGGAGAGTGATAGAAAAAGGGGATTAAGTCACTACGCTGGGCGAGGTCACAGCTGCTGCTGCTGTCAGCAGCCCCACTTCCACCACCACCACCAATTAAATAATCTTGCGCTGAATCTTTACATGCCAGGCACCGTGACCTTTACGTACCTTATTTCGTACAGTCCTCACAACAGCCCTATGGCGATGGTTTAGCGCACGAGGAAACAGGCTCAGAGGGATGAAGGAACTTGCTGAGACGGTCTTTTTGCCATGTCAGCTTGGCTGGCTCCAGTCCTCAATTCACTCGGTCAGATACGAATCTAAGTGTTGCTGCTGAAGGCATTTTGTAGATGTGATTAAACTCCATAATCAGTTGACATTAATAGGGGTGACTGTCCTAGATTAGGGTCAGGGTTAGAGTAGGCCTAGGGTTATCTAGGGTTATCCTAGACGACATGGGTGGGCCTGATTTAATCAGTTGAGAGGCCTTAAAAACAGAGCTGAGGCCTCCCTGAAGAAGAAACTCTGCCTATGGACAGCTGCTTCGGTCTGTGCCTGAGAGCTCCAGCCTGCCTCTTCTGATGGCCCACCCTACGAATTCCAGGCTTGCTCCCACATTTGCATAAGCCAATTCCTTGTAATAAATCTCTTAATATACATGTCTCCTACTGGTTCAGCTCCTCTGGCTGAACCCTGACTGGTACACATGCCAAAGATCACACAATTCTTAGGTGAAAGAGCTCACATTCCTCCAAAGCCAAAAGTAGGCCAGTATTCCACACCCCCTCCCAACAGAAGTTCAGTTTTAGACTTCAGAACATCACAGAAATGGCACCTCATCCAGGGGTCTAGCAGGCTTTGAAGAAAAGGATAAAAGCTCTGGAGGCCAGTCTGCCTGGGTTCAAATCCTAGTTCTGCTACTTACTATGCAAACTTTACCTTGGGCAATGTACTTAAAATCTCTGTGTCTCAATTTCTTCATCAGAAACATGGAACAATAATAGTACCGACTTTACAGATTTGCTGAAGATTTGTGAATCATACGAATGTCAAGCATTTAGACAACTAGCACATAGTATATCCTCAATAAAGGTTAAGAATTATTCACTCTTTAGAAGAGCCAAAAAGTGACAATGATCTATGCTAAGCTTTTGAAATGGGGCAAAAGGGGGAAGAGAAACACCCATGATGACTATAAGGAAATCGGAGTCATGGAAAACTACGCAGTTATGATGCAGAATATAGTCGGAGTGATATAAGCACCTAAGAATGCTTCCCTGACGAAGACTGTTGCAGAAAAGGCCAATCGTTCAGAGGCATTATAACCTAATCCAGGAATGGCAAAAGCAAGAAAAAGCAGTTCATTCAGAATTTGTTCCACACTGAAACAGAAAATTCCCCTAACCTGGTCCAGGCCTGATTGATCCTCATGCATAAGAATGCAGGGTTCAGCATTTTCAATATCAGCAGGTTTCTCCAAAAGTCACAGAAACATATTTAGATTTTGATGGGCTCCCTCACATCATTGTTACACAGGAAAATACAACGCTTGCAGGTTATGAGTACATAGAAGACACGATGTAGGCGATTATCATGATTAATATTAGTCAGGTATGATTTGATATGCAAAATTCGATACCTAACCTACAAAAGATATCATGGTTCCTCACATCTAAAGTATCAACAAAGTAAGACACCTTCGGTTAACTTTGGGAAAAAAAATTTTGTCAGTGTTCACAAAAATATTTGTCTATCTTTTCACCCAATGGTGATTATTCTAGAAAGAAGAAGACCCTTTAAAAGGGGGTGGGGGGGAGAAGCACTGCCACTGAAACAGGAAAACGCTGAAGTCCTAAAACCGAAACACAATATGAGTTTTAAAAGTAATAAAACCCAACATGACATTTATGACTTTAATATTATCTATGGATAGCATACCATAGTTATAATGATGATCAGAATCTAAAGCTGCCTTCGGGCTCTTCCTAAACAAATAGCTAACAAAAAATTATTTTAAAACCTCTTGATAAAGAATTCGGCCTAGATGTCTTCTAAAATTTGAGGTGTGAATTCGAACGTCCTTCTAAGATCAGGCTGCTTGGTTTGCGACCACATGTCCCAGAGGTGGCAATGGTTACTGCTGCTGAAAGGAACTGACAAGCCAAAAGCTCTAGCTGAACTCAAGTTGAAAAGTAAAGAAAAGAGAATTGTCCTAAAGAAACCACTAGCCCCAGGATGCCTGGAAGATTGAGTCTGGTCTCTCTTTTCTAGGTCAGTGTTGTTGCCTGGATGACTCATTCCGGAAGAGATGGCCTCCCTACAAAGCAATATGGTTTGTCTCCCTGGTAGTGTAAGCACTGCCTACCTTTGGGTACCACGTAACTCAGAGAGGAAATCCAATACTCCAACCAGGGAGCTGGGAAGAAAGACAAATGTAGAGCCGGAGATTGCCTTCAATTTTTTCAGTAAAAACTATTCTCTAGATTTTGACAACACAATTACTAATCTTCACTATCTTCTATGCCTTTAAACATATATTGATCTCTGCTGTGAAAAGCATTCAATTTCAGTTCTGCTCATGGCATGCTGATCTCTCTTTTACAATCTGTATTTCTATAAAATACATATGGCTTTGGTACCGTCAGGCTCAACAACAATCTCTTCTCCCTATATTCTCCTCTCCTAAGAAAAAAAGATGCAGAGGTATGTTGATACATATATAAGAGCTTCTGCTTTCAAGTAACTTCTAAGCCAGAGATCCTCTGCACGGTGTCTGAATCAAAATAAGAACGTCTTCTGATGTTATCACACACAGGTGTTTCCAGGAGTGCTCTTTTCACATTAGGACCATGTTCTGACTTGCATGGCAATGGACTCCTTTTGGTTTATAAACCTTCACTGTTTGTTTTGGAAGTCACGGTTGAGAGCCTGGTGCAGCCCTGTCCCGTGCAGCTGCATGGGAAGGGTCTGAGAGCAGGCCAGGAGCACATGTCCATAGGAGGGGCACGTCAGTGATGGGGACAGTGGACCAATATAGGTCATTACATTGAACAGATGATGGAAGTCCAGAAACCTGCTTCTCAACTGGCTGCAATGGGAATAAATGAAATAGCACTAGTGATGCTTTTCAGAAGAAAGAATGTGAAATGGATTTAAAGATACAAGCAGCTACTTTTTTTCAGGGAAAAGAGTGAGAGAAAGTAGTGTCCCAGGTGCACTTGGAGTGAACGCTAAGACCGTACAACTAATCATCTGCCAAGAATCAGGACCTCTGATTTTTTTTCTTTCTGATCAGAAATATGCCACAAGTAGACTTTCAGGGTGATACAAAAGCTCTCTTGCTGGCCAGGGACCAAAAAGAAGATGCATGGATCTTTCCTTTTGGAGAGAAGGCAAATCACCAGCCTGTAACTCAGGCTTTCTGTGTTAACTGTCCTGCCGCATCATAAGCATGGGAGGGGAAGCCCTCGGTGGCACTAACAAGACAACGACAGGTCAGTTCTTCCTTTTCCCTTTTCCTGGCCAGACCCAAAGGATCTTAGCATCAGTTTTTCCAAGCACATCACTGACAATTTTCCATATCCATGCCTAGTCTCTGTCCTGGATGACCCTCTTCTGGGCTGCCTCCACAACAGTTATCTAGTCATCAATACTAAACTTGACCTCTTCTCTAAAAGCCTTCTCTGAGTCCCTCCCCCACAAACTAGATATACTTTTTCCCAACTTTGGGTGAGGAGGCTTACTCCTAGCAGTTTAAACTATAGATTTTGCTCGGGTCTATCTTATACGACACATCAGGCTTTTCACCTTGCCTAATACATCTTAACCCTTTTGCTTGCCTTATCCATTTCTTTATCTCTGTTTGCCTAGAACAGTAGTAAGTATGTACTGAATGGATACTTTATGAATGAACCAGCCCTGCCTGTACCTCAAACCAATATTCACTTGAAATCGATAAAACTTGATTAGGTACTTAATAGGTACAAGGAGTTGAAGATTGTAATGATAATCAAGAACCAACCCTGCTCTCCTAGGGATGTGCCACCCAAGGATGGAGCTAAGATGCGTAAAGCAGGCACAAATGTTCTCATAGGCACACCAAAATCTACAGTGTGGAAATAGAAGGGGAGACTCATTTCCATCTAGGGATGGGGTAAGTTCTGGGAAGGGTTCATGAAAAGAAGAAGAAAAATCATTTGTTGAACTTCAGATTTCACTAAATAGTTTGGAATCATCCCATTTAATTCACCATAACTCTCCAAGTTAGGTAATTTTTTAACCCCCATTTTATAGATGAGGAAACTGGGGCTCAGAGAAGTTAAATAATTTGGCTGAGGTCACATAGCTAGTATATAAACTCGCACTCACATTCCCAATGGCCTGGCTCCAAAGCTTGTGCTGATTTTCCTACACCAGATCCTCTGCTCCACAGGCAGATGAAACATAGTGATTCCTGAGCTCGGCCTTCAAGACTCCTACAGGCCCATGTGGAGGGAGGGCAAGACAGTCCAGGAGCAGCGAACAGCCTAAGCAGAGGCCTGGACGTGGGACCGTTTAAACCGTATGGGGAAAGGCACATAACTGAGTCTAGTATGTGTAAGGGAGACACAGTGGAGATGTTTTGGAAGAGAAAGTCGATGGATGCTTCTCTACTTTCCCTGTAATAGGCTCAGAATATACAGTAAAGCATACTTCTTACCTAAGTAAAAATATTAATAAAATATTGTAAGTAAAACATTTGGAATGTATTGGAAATTGCTGTTTTATAGCAATCATCTTGACCCTCAATTGTAAGTATCCTATCATGCAAACCATGTTGAGAGGAAGAATGAGTCTCTCTCTATCCTTTTCCTTCAGTCTTCTTTGTTTTTCTCTCTCTGTAAAGATACTACCTAGAGATTTAAATCATAAGATTAAAGACTAGAGAAACGAAATACCGGTAATTTACTTAGATAAATGACAAATTTCTTATCATGCCAACCAACATTTAAGTATTTTCAAATGAGAATTTTAACATTATATAACTGGACTGATTTAAATACTTTAACTAGTTTTAAAATATTTTAAGGTTAAAAATTGGAGGCTGGGTAAACGAGATATTATAGCCTAAAGTGATATAACACTACGTGTCAGAGACCAGTAAATGTGACTTCACCCGAGTAAGAGAAGAAAACAGGGTGGGGCGCGTGCACAGCCAAGCGCTTCAGAAATCAGCAGTAACTATCCAGAAACACTACGCACTACTGCAAAGAACATCTTTCACCTGGGGTCGCAGCTCCACTAAGAGCTTCAATTGTAGGTTCTTCTAAGTTCTCAGAGCCTCCTGCCACCCGGAAGGAGAGAGGCATTGGGTGAAGCAGCGGGTACAGAAGGGCTGAGATTTGGGGGGAGCCATTCCATACAGCAGACTTGCAAAAACCAGAGCAAGAAATCACTGTCTCAAAGCAAAGGCAGATGGCTCAGGTACGCTTGTCTCCTGCGGGGCACCTGCCTCACTGAGCCCCTGGTGGTGCTGATGCTGACCCAGATCCCGGGCACCTGCGTCACTCAGCTGTCGTGGTGGAAAACTGGAGGTCTTCAGCTCAATGGGGCAACTGAAATCAGGGCTATAGAATGAAATGTCATTTCATTGTTTACGATGTCCTGAACATTATGTAAAGGGAGAGGTTTCGAAAGGATGCTCTAATCAATGTTCATTGCACAGAAAAAGATCATGCTTTTTAGAACCAGGAAGTCTTTCCACAAGGAAAAAAGTACGCTGAAATCACAGTATTTACGAATATTTTGGCTTTCCCATCTATTTTAAACATTAAATTTCTTTTTTTTTTTTCCTGGAGTCAAACTTTGATGGGTGGCAGTCCCTACCCTCCCTTCCTTCTCTCCCCCATCTCTCCTCACCTCCATCCCTCCTCAGCCCTCCCCCCTTTCCCCCAGTGCTCCTTTTCTTTACTTCCCCATCCCCTCCTCCACCTCCTTCTCCCTCATCTCTTCCCGCTCTGTCCTCCCCTTTACACCCTTTCTCCCCGGCTACTTCCCTAACTCTCTCTCCTCCTCTCTCTTTCCTCCACCCCTCCTCTCCTCATTCTTCCTCCTCCTTCTCTCTTTTCCTCTCTCTTTCCTTACCCTAAAACATGTGAAAAGTAATTTTAGTCCATCCTGGTTTATCTTGAGTAATGCACGTCAGGCTGAAACTCTGCCTAAGGATCTAGGCCAGGAAAAGTAGTTTATGCACAGTTGATTAGGACATGACTTTTGATGTCAAGAATGACAAAAATGAACTTAAGCCACTATAACTGCAGAAGTGCACAAAAATGAACTTACGCCACTATAACTACACCTCAAAAGAGGTGGGTCTGATAACGTCACAGGTGAGAACATGGGACGGTAAAAGATGGGGGTGGAGGGAAGGGAAGGTGAGAAAGCTGCCCCTCAGATGCCTAGACCGAAGAGCAAGGCTGGCAGTCAGTCGTGGGAAATGTGCTGCTCCCCCAAGACTGCCCGCTTCCTAACTCCAAGGATTCTGGAATCAGTTACCAGGAGGACGCCCAGGCACTTGACAGCTTGCTTAATCTTGGTGTTTACCATAAGCCTGTCAAAAACAAGTGAGCAGGCAATTATGTACCAGCTGATTTTGGGTGGCCATCTTCAAAACCAGGCCCCCAGTTTTTTCAGCAGTGGAGCCAAACCACGGGGAGGTTTCTGCATACACCAGTCTTAGATTTTTTTTTTCTTTTTTTGGCCCCGCTGCACAGCACGCAGGATCTTAGTTCCCTGACCAGGGACTGAACCCGTGGCCCCTGCAGGGGAAGGGCAGAGCCCTAACCACCAGACCTCCAGGGAATTCCCAGATTTTTATTTTACCGTGAGGGCCTGAATGTCAAATTGCCTAGGAAAAAGGAATCTGCAAGGATTTTGTGCCAGGGAAGACAACCATGGCCCTGGATTCTGACATAGAGAATTCTGTTTTGTTTTCGATTTTTTTCTCCAGGAATGGGAGAACTTGTAACAGTATTTTTTTTCTCCCTCTTCAGATAAAGAGGGCGTCTGGAAGTGAGCACATTGCTCATCAACCATCCAGCCAGACAGGAAAGAAAGGAGAGCAGCCCAGGCAGTAGTCGCAGATTTTAACTTCAGGTTTGTCAATTTCTGGCTACAGCCTCAAGTTTTCTCACCTCATCTATGAAAGGGAGATAATATCTCCTACATCACAGGGCTGCTGTGAGGCCACAGAAGGTCTCCCTCATGAAATGCCTGGTACATAATAGGACCTCAATAAATGCTGGCCCATCCGGCCCCCAGGGAAACTTTGCTCCTCTTACCTAAGAAAGATTAGTGTTGATCACTCCCAAGTTAACATCTGGTATTCAGCTAAATATCAGTAAACTTTGTCCAAATACTTGTCATAAGACTTACCTGGTGAAAGCCCTGTTTTGAATTGGTAGGTATATTTTCACATCTCTCTTTTTCAGAAAAGCCCAAATATTCTTTCAATTTGGCCAATTTTAGCTTGTGTGCAACAACACTTTCTTAACAGACTAAACGAGATTCATTACTTTCACAAAGCAAATTGAAGCTGTAAATTAATAACTATATTAAGCTAATATTTACGGCGTACTTACTATTTCCCAAGAACTGAGCTAAGCACTTTACAGGTATTTAAATATATTCATATCTCATTTAATCATCACAATCCTGTAAGACAGATACTATAATTATCCCCATTTTACAGATGAAGAAACTAAGGCTAAATAGCAATAACTTAACCCAGGTGACAGAGTAAAGGGCAGAGTTCAGTCACAGCCAGAGCAGAGAGGATGTCTGAGCTTAAAACGATGCATACTGCCTTCTCTTTTCAAACCAGTTCTTACTCACATCTTCATATCGTCCAGAAAGACTTCAAATATTCACATGACAGAATTTTAGAAATCTCCCCATGATCCAAATCCCCACAACTGTATTAGATTTTTCAAAAGCACCTCTTCTCATCATGCTGTATTTCAGAGAAGTATCTACACTCATCACAATATTCCAAAAGGAAAGTGGAGATTTAATAAACTGCTTCCCTGAACTTCTCTCTGCCAGTCTTCCTTTAGTTATTTTTATGTTTTTTTTTCCTGCCTCCTGTTCGTCTTAAGTAACAAATATTTTATGATCAGCCCATAATTATGAGTAGTCATACGGAAGAGACCGCCAGTGAATACCAGAGAGAGGAAAAAGACGTAGCAACGCTTCCAGCTCAAATCACAAAAACTCCAAAGAAATATAAAACGAAACAAAGCAATTCCACTGATGGCTTTCCTAAAGCTGTAGTGGCACAAGAGCCGCCTCTCGCTGACAGAGAGCTGTTGCGGTGCAATCTGTGGTTTTCGAGAGTAAGAAGTGCGGGGAGCCCTGCCTCCCCGCGCTCGTCTGCCGCTGGGCAGTTTTTGAAGAAGGGAACAGAAGTGAGTATTTCCAGTTCGGAGGGGATGGGCTCGCAGAGCCCGAGCTCCTTTAATGGCTGCTGGCAACTGGTTTATACACGGGAAAAACGAAATCTAAGACGTCCGCACAGCATTCCCTGCAGACGGCGAAGTGAACGCCCAGTGGTGGGCGGGGGCAGGCTGCTCGCCATCACAGGGTGCATGGTCCCTCGCCAGCTCACCTTCGCCGACACGTCCGGCCCGGGGCCAAGAAACTGGGCTGCTGGCAGTCCGAAAGCCGGCGGCGATCGCGGGCGTCACTCCCCGCCTCCCGCTCTCGGGGAGGATGCGCGGGGTGACGCACCGCACCTGTACCGCAAGGGACGACCTTGGCCCCGGGGCCCATTGCACGCGATGCCGGGCCGGAGGACAACCCCCCCGCAAAGTGCGCCCACCTGGCGTCGCCGTGCCGGCCGCTCGCCCCCCAGCCCGGCCCGGGCGCCCCTAGCGCATCGGGCGCCGCTCCAGCAGCTGGAGCCACGCGCCCGCAGCCTCACCTCTCGCCGCCTCCTCCTCTTCCGTTGCCATCGCAGGAGCCACCCGGCCGGCTCCGCAGCCCCGGGGCCGGCAGCATGGAGAGCCCCGGGCTCGCCCTGCGCCGGCCCAGGCGGCGGTCGCGGGGTGAGGGCGCGGGCACACGCGGGGCTCTGCCCGGTGCCGCGGCGGCCGCCACTGCAGCCCCCGGGCGCGCGGCCAGCGGAGGCCGCGGAACGTGCGGCGCGGATGAGCCCGCCCGCTGGGGTCTGGGCGCCGCCGGACCGGGGGCGGGAGAAAGGGACGGCGCGCAGGGCGGAGCCACGGCGGCCCCGCCCCGCCCCGCCGACCCCTGCGGCAGGAGGCAAAGTGCGTAGAGGCCCGCGGCAAACCCTTGAGGCTTTCTGGAAACCGGCCTCTTTAAAACAGGTTTCCCCCATCACTTTCAGACCAGTCGTCTGCCTGTTCCGGAGGTTGGAGTTGTTTCCCTTGGGGGGAAAAGGTAAAGGATGGATGCAGATCATTGCGTGGCGGGGGTTACGGGGCCGAGGGCGTAGGGGTGCGTGGGATGGGGTTCCGGGGGGAGCTGGAAGGAGGACTTCTCCGGCCCCTTCTCTTTTCTGCCGTGGAAGGGCTTAGCTGCAGAGACGAGGGTACGATGACAGAGAGGGGTCACCGAGGAAGCCCTTTGGGATACTGCAACGGTTGTTGGGTGAATCCAGAAGCAAGATTCTTTGCGGATCACTTGACAGCCCCTCCTCATATGCCGAATACGCTGGTTCGCTCCCCGCCCACGGGACCCTAGGGTTACTTGGTCACAGTTTGTCTAGTAGAGGTAGTGGAGAAAAGGAACGGCAGAGAAAACACCAAAGCTTTGCATCAACCGGCTAAATCTATTCATCTTCCTACCAGGACTCTTCATTACAGCGTAGAAACTAGCTGCTTTTTGTGTCCTGAGGGCTACTTAGGACCGAACCTGGCGGGGGCGTTGCACGCGTGTTCCCGACGGAAATAGGCAAGACCCGGAGAAACGGTTGCGCGTAAGGGGAGCACGAGGACTTTATCCTGCTGGAGGTGAAAGGAGAAGCTGCTCTCAGTAACACACACCAAGACACATCCCTAATCAAAACCATTCGCCTTGGGGGCTTTCCTGGTGGCGCAGTGGTTGCGCGTCCGCCTGCCGATGCAGGGAAGCCGGGTTCGCGCCCCGGTCTGGGGGGATCCCACGTGCCGCGGAGTGGCTGGGCCCGTGGGCCATGGCCGCTGGGCCTGCGCGTCCGGAGCCTGTGCTCCGCGACGGGAGAGGCCGCAGCGGAGGGAGGCCAGCATACCACAAAAAAAAAAAAAAAAAAAAAAAAAAAAACCATTCGCCTTGAAACATCCCAGCCCTAGCCTTGACTTGGAACTCTACCCCAACTGCACCAACACCAACGTATGTTGTCAGCTCAGAAAATAACATTCCACACAGACCCTGGCAGATACTCTTGCAATCTGGCCTAGGTTTCCCTGAACGCGTTCAAACCCTGGCTTTCCAGACAAGTGTACACCGTTCGGAGGTGGTTTTCCAAGATTGGGAGGCTAAGGGGACATTCTTAGACCCACATATGTTCAGTGCCACCTTAATGGTGAAGTGGAATTGCTAGGATCCTGGTTACAATGTACAGTACAGACTGTGTATACAATCTTGCTTACAAAGCATTTTTCCCTTTATCATCTCATGTGAGCCTCACAACAACCTTTGTGAGGTGGTTGAACACCTATAATTCTTGTCTTCTCAGTAGGCAAACAGAGGTTCAGAAATGAGTATTTTGGCCAGGATCACTCAGTAGATGGTAGAAGCCAGATGGTAAAAGTCAGATCTCCTTAGGAGTTCCTAGTGGCATTATAAGCTTGCCGGTGAATCACTGCAGTCCTCATTTCTTAGAAATGATGATTCACTTCCACCAAAACCTGAGAGCAAAAGAATCCGGAACCTAAACATGACAGCAGGAAGCATAACACACAAGGGGAACAGACCCACCGGATTCCTTGGGGCAAATCAGTCTCATAGTTGTTTGTTGGGCTTTTTGGCGGTACGCGGGCCTCTCACCGTTGTGGCCTCTCCCGTTGCGGAGCACAGGCTCCGGACGCGCAGGCTCAGCGGCCGTGGCTCACGGGCCCAGCCGCTCCGCGGCATGTGGGATCCTCCCGGACCGGGGCACGAACCCATGTCCCCTGCATCGGCAGGTGGACTCTCAACCACTGCGCCACCAGGGAAGCCCCATTCTCATAGTTTAACGTGTGTTCCCCCAACTGTTCAAGTTTAAATTCTACTTTCTAGTTTTTCCTTATGCTCTGGAGCTTTACATTCTAAGGCATGATTTTCTTTTTTCTTTTTTCTTTTCCAAGAGTGGTTATATGATACCTCCTAGGATAAGGCAGAAATAGACAGTCACACAATATCTTGACAGATGGATAGGAAATTCATCTCTCATTTCCAACTATTGGTCTTCTTATATTTTCTCCTTGGGCAAAATGTAAGAAAAGTGATTTGGAACATAACTTGTAGACTGCATGGTATAGTTTCTTCTGGTCAATGTGGTTTCCTTGCCAAAGGCCCAGGAATAGGTTTGCTCTTTAGGAATTATTGCTAATCCTAGGGGGAACTTAAGTTTGTTCAGTAATTTGCTTCACTGCCAAGTACTCAGGCAAGAACAGGACTGGCATTAGGAACCACTGTCTCACACACTATAAATTCCTATTCTTGTCAGCCTCCTGCTGGGATTGTAACAATGTAGTTTAGTTTGGGGGACCCTTTAAGTTCACTTAGATATTTCTGTTGGTCCAGGACAAAAAACAAATCCACCTGCTTCACAGTGTAGTTAAATTGAAGACACCATTTCCAGTGATGCATAAAAGTAAGTAACTACCCATTAATGAGCTCCCAAGTGACTGAGGAAATAAATTATTACTATTTAAAACTACCCTTTCTTCCCCATCACTCTGCCACCCCCGGCATTTTATGGAGGGTGACTACTGGGGAAGATTCTTGGATTTGCTGAGCAGGTTGATGAGAGGGAGTGGCTAGGAGCAACAGGGGTGCCAAATGTGCCTAGAGGGATAGATGGGCCTCTAGCGGGCTTCTGGAATGGGAAAGATTGGCTTGGCCTTGGCCCGTGGAGGGGAGAGGCAGAGAAGGTAATTGCAGGAGGGTATGCTCACGAGACAGAGGAAAAGAGGTGGTGGCAGCTGCCACAGGGAGGGAAATCGGAGAAAGATTTTTTAAAAGGGTATTTAGGGAGCTTCACTGTGTAATGCAAACTTTCTTACATTAGTTCCCTGGAAAATAACAACTTTAGCAAGAGATACATTCCTTTTCAATGCTTTTGGAGTTATGTTTTTATTAAAAGTGAAAACATTTTGAGATTGGCCTTAGAGGGAAAGAAGGGCCGCCCACAAAATGCAGTTATTTATTGATTCATTTGTTCACAAATGCTTGTAGAGCACCTACACTGTGCCAGGCATGACTGTAGGGGCTGACTGCTGTACGTCACCGACTGGGCATCCGTTACTTCATATAGATGTTCTCACAACAATCGATGAGGCAGGTATTATTTCATTTTAGAAAAGTCCAGCCAGTGCCCTTTTTCCTTGAGCTCAGTAGTTCCCCAATTTGGATTGAGACAGTGCAGAAGTTCAGACCCACCCCAGAAACTCTGATTCAGTAGGTCTGGGGTGAGACACACTAAATCCTTATTTCAAATACACACCCTAGTTGATTTTGAAATAGTTGCTCTGAGCACTTTACTTCAGGAAATATTGCTTCAACTTGTCAAAAATGAATTTTCTTAAGGCTAGGTTGTCGCAAGGGATAAGTTGTGTATTTCTACAAAAGCCAGAGGACAGAAGTAGTGATAAACTAAACTTTCTAGAAAAATACAGGGAGAACAATACTTAGGACAAGAGGGGATAGTTGTGCGGACATCTCTATATATGGACTTTCCCCTTAGAGATTATGTATTTGTGTATATATGTGTCAAAAGCTAAACTAATTTTTACTTCTGCAGGTTTTGGACACTCTTACAGTAAGTATGGTGTCCCAGGTCCGCCTCAATCCTCCTCATATTGTACAGAACTGTACAGGAGGGTTTTTCAAGTTCTGCTCATGACTGTCTTACCCAAGAGGACAGGAAAGGCAAAGGACAATTTCCCTTCCCTGTTACGGATTTCTCCCTTTGACAGACTTAAAAGTCAGCCTATGTTTAAGGGTTTGATAAGGAATGTAAGTTCAGAGATAACTTTGCAATGGTTAGCACAGTCTCCAGAGAAATGTCTTGCTTTCCATTCATCAAAGCCCATCTTCTCAAGTGAGAGAAAGCCGTTGAACCAACAGTGATTAGGCCCACCCTTGGCTGGATCTTGAAGGGAAGTAAGTCGGTGAGGATCCCTAATACTGATACAACAGCTCTGGGGGAGATGGACCAATGAGGAGATGAATAGCAGCTGGCAGGGATGGCAATAGCACTAAAAAGACCAAGCCCTGATCACTGGGCCAAACGTCCATTGTTTGAATGATGTCCAGAGACCCACCCGTACTCCTGGTTCTCTGAAGGACAAGAAACCTGGGGTCCCGGTAGCTGAGCCATGGTCTAGCACAGTGGTATTCAGTATTCCCATTTTAGATGGGTCAAGAAACAAGTTAATGGACCAGCCTTCTGTTTATACATAGGCAGAGGCAGAACCAGCAACAAAATCCAGATGCAGTGACTCCAGGTAAGAACCATTGCTATAAACCTGTGTGGCACCCTTTTGAGTATCTTGGAGGTTAACTCCAATTTGGGTCTGGTATCCCATAGCCCTGTGCTTTAGGGGAGCCTCACGCTGGCACCTGGGATGTGAATCCTGATTAGTTTTAAATCAGTCACCAGGCCAGGTACTGTTGTAGGAGGGGATGGATGACATAATCTTGGCCAACAAAATGTGTGTGTGTGTGGGGGGGGTACTTTGCTTAGAATGCTTCTGGAAAAGATTTCTCTTGCTCTTAAAAAGAGGATGAACAATCAGTAGTTTCTCTTTTTAAAGACTTGTGTGAGGATTTGATGCTTAGGCTCCCTGTGGCCATCTAGCCCCTCTAAGAAAACAAGACCAAGGACATCCAACACAATGAGGATGACAAAGTAGAAAAATGAAAATAACTTATATTCTTTTTTTTTTTTTTTTTTTGTGGTACGCGGGCCTCCCTCTGTTGTGGCC
>NC_041219.1:74476702-74498323 GCF_002837175.3 Physeter macrocephalus | reverse complement strand
TACCTCTGTTGTGGCCTCTCCCGTTGCGGAGCACAGGCTCCGGACGCGCAGGCTCAGCGGCCATGGCTCACGGGCCCAGCCGCTCCGCGGCACGTGGGATCCTCCCGGACCGGGGCGCGAACCCGGTTCCCCTGCATCGGCAGGCGGACGCGCAACCACTGCGCCACCAGGGAAGCCCAGAACTTATATTCTTGATGATGTTTTTGAGATCCTAAATTTACTCTGGAAGGTTCCTATATTGTGTCTTAGTTTTACACGATACACATTTTCCTTATTGTTGAAACCACTTATACTTTCATCTTCTGATACTTGCAGTCAAAAGCACCACAAGTGACAACTCTGTCACTTGCTTCCCATGTGTTTTTCTGAGGTCGAGAAGCATACGAGGTAATTCGCAACGAAGCATGCGCTGTGATTTGGGAGCAGACTGGACTTGATCCGAGAGCAATTTATTACCTGTTTGGGTAAGGCACGCTCAGCTTCATGTTCATCATCTGTAAAATGATAGTCATATTTTATTTCACAGATTAATAGTAAAAACCAAAACGAATAAGGTAAGTGAGAGCATTTTGTACACCAATGTACGTTCTTTTAATCACAAGATGCTTTTGAAAGAAGGTAAATGTAGAGAGGAGTCCAAGTTTGCTCCAGCGTCCAAATTTTGATACTCAGTGTTTTCACCGTTTTAACAACAGCATTACTGAAATAATGTCAGTCAGGGAACAGTTGGAAGCACAACTAGGATGAACAGGATTCTGATTGGCTCCCTCTGAGCTCAGCAGAAAGAGTATCATGATCAATGATCAGTGTCTCCCATGGGACAGATGTGGTGGTACCTGGGTACCTGGGGCACTTCTATCACTCGTTTCCGTACTATTTTGAGGCATTTTCAATTTAATTTTGAGGCATTTCAGATTTCACTTCTGCCTGCCAATTGGTTTTGGCCTAGTGGGTGGGGGAGCTGTATATAAACCTGTAAAACTATCTGAATTGTTTAAACACAAGTGAAACTTAAAATATTTATTTTGTTCTTGATGTAATCTTTAAGTATAAAAGTTGGATACACTTACAAAATAGTCTTTGAGTTTTGGATAACACCTATCTCAAAACTTGAAAATATAACCAAAAAAACCCCACCAGCAGAAATATTATAAACATAGTTTTTATTCTTTTCTTACCTTCAAGGAAAAAGTCCTCATCCACCAAAACACTTCTTTGAAACTCAGTAACTGAAGACAGAACTCGATAGCCTGGTGATTATTTTTCCAGACAACTGAATAATTTATATTGCTTTAAAAAAAAATAACTAAGATCTATTTTTATTATTTCAGACCTTTTTAAAACAGCAATATCTCCCTCACTTTTTTTCATAAAAATCTAAAATATCTCTAGTAGCCCTAAGTGTCTTGTACTTACATTTGTTCCAAGTGTTTGTTTCATTAAAAGTTTCCAGAAATAAGTGCACTTCTATAGAGAAAATAAAATTTAAATAAAGACAAAAGGAAATAATCATGGTTGTAGCAAAACGGTTATTTTGCATGTTCTCAGTCTTAGCAATTCAAAGAGAGAGTGTGTTTGGTAGGCAGGGACCTCTCTACTGATTAAAATCTCAATTCGTTTATTTGTAGATCATTGCTAGATGGATAGCTGTTTCTCCTACCAGTAGATACTGATGGGTTGATTGTCTAAAGGTTTTCTACAATAAAGCACCAAAAATAAATGTACTTAAAAATATTTTGAGGGCTTCCCTGGTGGCGCAGTGGTTGGGAGTCCGCCTGCCGGTGCGGGGGACGCGGGTTCGTGCCCCGGTCTGGGAGGATCCCACGTGCCGCGGAGCGGCTGGGCCCGTGAGCCGTGGCCGCTGAGTCTGCGCGTCCGGAGCCTGTGCTCCGCAACGGGAGAGGCCACAGCAGTGAGAGGCCCGCATACCACAAAAAAAAAAAAAAAAAAAAAAAAAAAAAAATATTTTGAGATTTACAGATTTACACAAAGATAACAGGTGTTTAAAAAAACGGAAAAAGTGTGCTATTATACAAATAAATGAAATCCTATCTTGAGCCTTAGCAACCAAAGAAAGTTTTGAATATTCCACACTTGTTATTTTCCATTCAACTAATAGCTTATTAAATCATATATATATTCCATTCAGAAGAGGTTGACTTATAAGAAATTCCCTATTCTCAGATTGCACTATGCTTCAATAAATTTAAAGATTTAAAGCTAGGTTAATAGGAAAAGCATGAAAGAAAAATAACATAACTTGCTTTAATACAAAGGTTTTTTTTAATAAAAAAAGTCAAAGTCTACATTAAATCAGGAAATCAATAAATCTGAATTATACAAGCTTTCTAAATACTTAGAAAAACCAAGAACACACAGTTTATAACAAAACTCTTTAATTCAAAATAGAGTCTAATTTAAAGAAAATGTCATATGCTCAGTTGACTAGATAGGGTTTTGTCATTTAAATTAAATGGTTCACCTGAAATATGGGAAGTATATAATAGAGAAAATTCAATCTCAAGGGTACTTCGCAAATCATCTAGCTAATTTGCATCATGAATCAAATTCTTAGCTTCCAAAGGGCAGACACAGTCTTTAATTGCTTTTAGATAGGCACTTAAGAAATGCTTTTGATGAGGAGGAAACCCCAAAGATTATGAATCACTCCATTAACTCCAGGGAAAAATGAGACTCTAAACAAAGTAAATTTTCCCTAACTGCCCTTCCACTGCCAAGAAACCATAACTATTCCCAAGTTCTTCCTATTAATAAGAATGAAGGAGATGGAAACTAAAATGCTCTATTCTTATTCAATTAAAAGCTAAACTCAGCTCCTTTGTATCAATCTCTCACTCTAACTTGAATTAATGAATTTTTTTATACTATAAGAGTTACCATATTAGAGCCAGAGAATGTTGCAATTTCCCCATATCTTACCCATTCACTATCACACTAGCAAAACATCCTTTTTTAAAATGGGGGGGGGGTGAGAAAAATCTCATACAACTAAACGTAAGTTAAAGATTTTTTAAAATTAGAGGCAGTTATAATTAGAAAAACCAGAGTTAGTCAAATTGAGATAACCCCAGGATTTTAATAGTTCTCTCTCCTAGATGAGAGATGATCCAAATAAGAAAAATGGAAATGAACTATTAGATGAACACATAATGAGTATCAAACAAATACTAGGAAAGAGTGGGGTGAGGGAAAGGGAAAGGAAGGGAAGGAATGGGGAGGAAGGGAAGGGGAGAACAGGGCAGGAAAAAAACCTAGAATGACCTTATTAAAACACTGTGGAGTTCCCCAGCAAGCAGCGACATTTATAAAATCTTTTGTAGATGTGCATAACGATCCTATGCAATTCTTCTCCACTAAGAAGAACATCCGTGCAAATAAATTATCATTGTAGATTCTGATCACAGATCATTTGCAACAGTGATAACTATTGTATCTAAAAAAATTCCACCAGTTAACAGTTAAGACAAACATTAGGCCATTCTTTGATCAAGTATTACTTCTCCACTACTACTGATGAAACCAAAACCTCAGAGAGTCATTTTAAAATTAAAATATGGAGCTAGAAAACACTATTCCATTCTTAGGGAAATACCCAAAGAATTTGCTGCTGACATCATCACCCCTATTCTCTAATCACAACCCACCGGCCTTCATTTACTTCCTTAATTCCATTTACATTAGCCACGGTGATGTAGCTAAGCGTGAACAATACTGCCCTTGAATGAGCTGGCCTCTATCAACGATCTGAAGACAGCATTCCCACAGGACAGGAAAATTCTCCTCAGCTGTGAACATCCACTCTATTCGGGATCTTTGGTACATTTGGAGTATAAGAAAATAATGGCACAATAATACAAGTACTATCAAAGGAAAAATTTTCATCAAAAGAAATAAGAGTTAACCAGCCATGATATGTAACAACTTTCTAGAAAACCAAAGTAAATAGCTCTTTGTTCTCTACAAGTCCATTTACATGATCAGAAGTCTGACGTTTAAAAAAATAGTTTAATAAAAATACACTAGTTCTCTACAAGCAGCCCTCATGGTCATTTCTTAAATTCAACTCACCATAATCAAATTAAAATAATGCCATGTCCTCTTGTTAAAAAAGAAGTCCTCTTGTCACAAGAAAAGCAACTTTACATTTTATATAATACAGTACGTCTCCCTATGAGTATACAGACTACGTATATAAAGGTCATCAGTATTTCTGAATGCAAAGTAAATATATTAGTGGAGTGCTTGAGTGAAGGTGTTAAAACTTCCTCCTTATTATAAACTTGTCACTCCCTACTGTGGAGTTTGTGCAATAACATGATGATAAATTCTATTTTTTAAATAACCAGTGTATTTCCTTTTTAAAATGTCTTAAAACCATTACAGAAATTATCTTCATATATATTCTATACATGTCCAAACCAACAGGGCAAGTGTTCTAATGGCTTTTATTGATTATCTAGACCCATAAGGTTTGCAGTAAAACAGCAGTACTGCAGTGTTACCTACAGGTTAGCCTATGTTGCTTTAAATGACATATGTTGCTCCTGAATTGATTAGAGGTGTTACAGTACAAAGCCACAGCACACACAGGCAGAATGGGCCTTAATACGCATGTAGGCAGTGCAGTTAGAAAGGGATGTACATTTCTTTTATTCCAGTACCTTCATATAATAAAGTTAACAAAAATAATAAAATATTAAAAAAAAAAAAGCCAGCTGGCACTGCCAACCAATTCCTGTAGTAGTCTTAGAAATCCTAATCCTGTAGAATTTCCTCTTGTAGTCAGAAGCACCACCATCTTCGGGAGTATTTCAGTGTACTGTTATCTACGCCAAGCAAGCCTGGTGATGCAGCTACCTGAGTTCTCTTGGTTGTGAGCGAATGTTGATCTTCATTCATAATTTCCCAGCTTTCATGTAGGTGGGGATAGAGCCACGCTGAGTCAACCCTTCAAACCTTTTATAGGTATAATTGAGAAAAACCCAGTCTTTGGATTTGTAGTCCGGTTCTGTGGTGTTTGGCACTAGGAAGATAGAAAAATTAACGAAGAGCAAAGGAATTTCATTAATGAAAATGTCATCCTCTTCAGAGACTTTTAATAGTGTTAATTGTGTTGTAGATTGTCCTACCTGGTTGTAAAATATCAGATTCAGGAAAGTCATCAAAATTTGATGTATCATCAATGCTTTTGATTTCTATAGGGATTGCTGCTGGCCTTTCCCTATAAAAAGGTATTGAGTAACCATGGTAAGTTTTCTTGAACTCAGTTTTCCAAAACATTATCCTGCCTGCAAATTCTGCATGCTGTTCTATAGATACTAGAAGAGCCAAGGAAATTTATTATGGATTTGAAAATACCTGTAGTTAAGTGGATTTCATAGATGAGTATAATTTTTTTAATAAAATATTATCATTTACTTGGAGTTTTTATTTCTTTATACCAAGACTTTCTCATGCTCTTTTTAAAGAGGAAAAATAAGAGTTAATGAAACGGAAAGCAGAAAAGATTTTATTTAAAGAACTTTATCATTATATAAAGTACCCTAGATACTGTGGGGACTGGATCCTACCTAATTAATTCAGGAATAGAATTCTTCTAGTAGAGGATCCGTAAATCAAGTCATTTAGGAAAATAAGGGGCTCAAAGAGTGAAGGGACTACACATTTGTGATGAAATCTGAATCCAAAAACTTCTCAGTCATATAAATGTTAAGGGAATCAGGGACATTAGGTTAAAAAAAATACTAAGTCATGAAAATGCCTTCTTATGCTAAAAATAGTTAAAAGAATTTATCAATTTTTATTGCTTCTATTTTTTTAGCAAGTACTTATTGGATCTATTAGGTGATAAGTTTACAAAATTATGTAAGAGCATGTATATATTTTCCCCAGAATTATTCTAAACTATTTATACTTAATGTACTAACTTAATAAATTTCCATTAGTTTAGTGTAAAGAAGCATAGACCCTGGTACCCTGAGATCTAATCTCTTGTCATTACTTAGCAGGATGACCTTAGGCACTGCGACTGTTCCCCAATATAAATACCAGGAGACTGGACTGGTGGTCTCTGAGCATCCTTCCAACTGTAACAGGGGGGAATCATAGTTCTGCTCAATGAGATGATGTATAGACAGTATAATACAGTGAAGCAGGTAAGAGTCAGGACTCTAGAATCAAACTGCCTGGGTCTAGTTCTAGTTAGCAGTTCTAGCTAGATCATTCACTAGCTGAGGCACTGCAGGCAAATTACTTCTCTGTGACAGGTTTATTATGAGGATAAGATAAGAAATGCACATAAAGCACTTAGAACAGTGCTGGGCATACAATAAATGATCCCCCCAAATTGGCTATAATCAGGTAGAGTGCCTAGCATATCATAGAAGCTCCAGTGAAGATCTCCAGTGAAGGGACACATAGGCTGTCTTGAAAGGGAAAAGGGGCTGGGGCTAGGCAAGGCAAGGGCAGGGGCAGGGAGGTGAAGGGCATTTTCGTCAGAATGAAGAGCAAATGACAAAACCCTGGGGTGGGAGAAGTGGGAAAGACCATACAAGATGCAGCTTGTACAGATGAGGCAAGAGCCACATCCTACGATCCTGAAAAGCAGTTAAGGATCCTTAATTTTATTCTAAGTGCAAAGAGAAGGAAGAAAACGGCGCTATCAGACTTGTTTCTAAACTGTTGCTGTCTGAGGAACAGACCAGAGCCACTGAAGGTGGTTTGGCCACCGACTGAATAAAGGCCAATGCTCACAACGAACAACTGTAAACAAATTCTTAAAAGTTACTTGCATTATTTAACTTTTCCCACAATATTTAAAAGAGGGACTGTATATTCTTACAAATTAATGAAGGAGACACAGTATGGTATATTAATTAGAGGACAAAAATGAGGGGTTATAGAGTCAAATGTAATTATATCTTTGTTGTGCGAACAGTCTTTGTCCTGTAACTCTGAATATCAAAATCTAAACAGGGGCACAATACGTGCTTTTTCCTTAAAGTGGACATTAGATAAAATGAGTCCTTTAGCTATAGCCACTATAGTCTCACTCATTTATGTAATCCAGAGAACACTGATTTATCACATTATCACAGTGCTACTTCTTGTATTTAATCTAGCAGAATCAAAGAAAAATTAATCACCAAATCTAGTAAAAAAGTTTTTACTCAGACCTCTCCCACTCAAAGCCTATAAACATACCTGATGTGCCCCCAATCTACACCTTCAAAAAAGGGATGACTTTTTATTTCTTCTACTCCACTATTCCCAATTCTATTTTCAGAATCAATACAAAACCTGGAAAATGGAAACAGAGAAATTATCATATGCAGATTACATGTAAAGTAGTCTATTCGCATGATTTCAAACACTTCATCTTTTTTTCTGTTTACTGAAGTTAACTCTATTGTGGGAGATGTGGGAAAAAAATAGAAATCATCTGTAATTGCACTACTCAGACATAACTACTATAAACACTGAAGCCATTTCCTTCTAGTCTTTTAATATAATTTTTAAAATATTGTGTTGATAAGTAGTTACCATGTTAGGAGTATTTTTTTCACTTAGAGCATTTCTCAAAGTCATTAAATATTTTTCTATAACTTCATTTTCTAAAATTTACACATGGAAACACTACAATTTATTTAGCTAGTTCACTATTGTTGAACATTTAGAAGGTTTTCAATTTTTCATTACTAAAAACAATATCAAGGTGACATACTGTACCTAAATCTTTACACACATCTGATTATCTGCATATGTGAAATTCCTAGAAGTAGAATTGCTGGGTCAAAGGTCATAGATAGTTGAAGATTTTGTATAATATGCTGCCAACTAGCTGTTCCCATGGGTTGCCCAGTTTATATTCCTTCCAGCCATTTACAACACAGCCTAAACACTTCATCTTAGTTGAGAAACAGAATGGAATCTTGTGCTTAGAAAAGGTTTCATATAGAGACTTTTGTGATATGAACTGCTACTAAGAATTTATTTTCCCTTTCTCTTTAGGGGATAGGGACAAGGTCATTGTATTTTAACAGGAGTGACCTTTGAAATAATACAAGGCCTCTTCCCTCTTCTTAACTCTGACTTTTTTTCCCTGCATAATTCCTTTTAAGAATCTGCATTTTTAAAAAACACCTTTTCTTTACTGATGCCTTTGACTGTATATATCAGTGATAGTCTTTTTTCCTCCCACAAAGCTGAAATAGGCAATTTAGTCTTTTAGGTCCCTGTGAAGTTTTAAGATACCACAAACTCTTCTAGGGATTTAACTACTAACCTAAGAATTAAGTCCTTGGCTTTTTCAGATATAGGCACCTCTGGAGGAAATACCAGAGTTTCTTTCCAGTTCATCACTTTCCTATATGTTTCTTGAGGTGTTTCAGAGCAGAAAGGTGGATATCCTACGTATCAGAGAAAACAAGTTTCATGAGCTTTTATGATCAAATATGCTACACCTATTATATGTGTGTTACAAAAAACAAAATAGCCCTGGGTGCTCCGCTTAACGATAAAAAATACCACCATTCAGCCATTTATAATAAAATTGCTAATAAAGTCAATAAAATAAAGGATTTAAAGCACTGCCCCTCTTTTACCTAAAAGGCCATGCAGACACAATTTTGATACATGGGAGTTCCAGTTAAATGCCCCCTTCCTGACAGAGGATCCCTGGAGAGCTCACTGATATTTATCAGTGTGTATTTAACACTGGCAGATGTCAGAAATCAGTTTAAAGAGTTCAGATATTTCAGCCCATAATATCTACAATATGTTCATCAGTGGCACTCAAGGAAATGTATATGGTATGTACATAAATGAATGATAAAACATACCTATTAGCATTTCATACATAATTACTCCCAAAGACCACCAGTCACACAATTTGTTGTACCCAGTCTGCATGAACACTTCTGGAGCAATGTAATCTGGTGTCCCCACTGTGGAATATGCCTGCAAAGGAACAGCTTGTCAAATCAATGTTCTCAATGTTTTTTTTTTTTTTTTAAAGATCCAAGTATGGCTCACTACTGGAAAAACCAATATATACAGAAGTTAATTTTTCATTTAATACTTGTTTTGCATGTTTATCATGTATAAGGCTTGGTGATAGGCACTGAGTCAGATAATTTGTTATTTAAGACATGATTTCTGTCCCCCAAAGAGCTCAACAACGTTATTTATGTATTTAGCCCTAAATCCATTCCAAAAAGAATAAAAAGCTTGTGCCCAGTAGGCCTGGCTTCCCCACTCACTAGTAATGTGCTCTCAGGCAAGTTATTCAACCTTCCTGAGCCTCAGCTTCTGTTTACATAAAACTGGAGTAATAAGACCTGCCCTAACAGAGTGGATATGAGGATGAAACAAAGGAATGTGTTTGTAAACTACAGCCTACTATATAAACGTCAGGAATTTTCATTATTGAACTCATTTCCAGGGCGCTGCTTATCCATTAGAAAGCAATGCCGTTTTTCATTCTTAATTCATGTAAAATCTTACAAAAACTTTCTTTAAGGCAATGATTTTCAACTACAGGTAGTACTCTAAGGGCCACCTGAAAATGTGGAAAATGTGTGACAGCAGATTTTGACATTTCAATGACCTGGGGGAAGACATGATTGGCATATAGTGGGCAGGGGATACAGGTTCTAAAGGAATTTCCTGCCCCAAATACCAAGAGTCCCCTCTGTTTCTTCACTGGGAAACACTGATGTAAGTCATGATGATGGTCACGAGAATAATAAAACCTGCACATGAGTAATCAGTGTGAATATTCTGTAATCAGGGGGGTACAGAATTCCCACCATAGCTTTAGGCAGTATTCATTTTTCCCTTTAAAAGTAGGAAATACTACAATTCTTTTCTCAATTGTAAAATCTGATCTAAAAGTGACACATTTAAAAGTAGAAGGAAGATTCTGTCATTAATGCATAGCTCAAAACATTTTTAAAAACTTGTAAAAACACCGAAATGTTTTACAAGCACAAAAAGTTTACTTGGGCTAATGAGAGAATGAGCTCAATAATGCAAAGGTCATTTTATTTGCTCTGAGAGGGTATCAGACTCTTGCCTTTCAGTCTATTTACCTTCCTGAGGGACTGCTGAATGAGTTTCTCTTCATCACTTGGTTGAATTTAACAAATATTTACAGAGTGTCGATATGTACCAGGCGTTGTACAAGAAGTTAGGAAATTAAAGTCAAAAGGCACATTCCTAACCTTGACAATGTTCATGGACCTAGTTAAGAGGATAAAGGGAAAGAGGAAAAGGGGCAAATGATTCTAATATTTGCTGAGTAATGGAGGAGAAATAGTGTGGGGTTAAAAATAGACAGTGTTGTCCCACATTAAAGCAGTCATTAAGTTTATCTGCAGTAAAGTCTGCTTTCCAATTTTATCTATTTTATTGTAACACTGTTAACATGCCAAACTTTCTGTTTACTTTGTCTACGAAGTTCTCAGAAGCACACAATAACCTTACTTATGCTGATTGACATTTGCTGCATCAGGACAGGTAGGGAAAATGGAAACGTGAAAATCATACGGCATTTACTACAATTTACACTCATCTCAGTGAGTTTTATAGAAAATGCCAGTACTCGTAAACAGACAGATTAACTAATTATAGATATGCTTGATAAAATATTCTGAAGTGAAATCATAAAGTAAAAATCAGCATTTTCCTTTACAGGCAGGGAAAGGTTACGGAGAAACTAAGAAAACTCTATGATCCCGGAACAAGCTCTACCATTGCTATGAAGTAAGAACTAATCATTGTGAAGCTCCAAATTACCAAGCAAATACCAAATGAGATTTTAGGACCAGGGCACAAAATTCTTTCTTCAACTCACCAGTTGTCTCCTGTTCTTCTTCCATGTTTCTGCTTTCCTCTTTGAGTTCATGTTCTGGAATGCTAATTTCAACAAGACAGAATTGTAAGTACGGGGGAAAAACTCTTACCAGAAAACAAATTCACACATATCCATTGAAAATACATCGGTTTAAGGGGTGAGGAGAAGGTGAGAAGCTTCAGTTCTCAACAGTCCTGGATTAAACCAGCTGTACTACTTTAACCCCCCAAAAATCAAACTTACAGAAGTCACTTGGTGGGTTGTGTGTAAGATTTCTGTAGAATTCAGTCCTATGAGCCTTCTTTAATCCCGTGCACAAACCAAAATCAGATAATTTTACATGACCCTAAGGAAAAAAAGAAGAAAGACAAAACCTAGTAAAATCAATAGATTTTATTAACTTAGAGACAAAAGCCTCATTAAAAACTCTTCTAAATGCAATCATAAAAATTCTTAGCTTAGAATTCATACAGGTGAAATGTAAAATTATCAATATTTGATGATGATTATTTTAAGGAGTAGAAAATGGAAGATGATAAAAAGACAGCCAGTTTTCCCTTGATGTCATTTCACTTCACAGCTCTCTCCTACCATATCAGTCTATGAAATAATGTAGGTTAGCAATAATATAAATTGCAGTTGCCCATTTCCAATCACAAAATCACCTCTATTACTTAATAAAATAATCAGCAACCTAATAATTCACTTGATTCACATGCCTTGGCATCCAATAAAAGGTTGTCTGGTTTAATATCCCGATGGATGAAACCCAACTGGTGGATCGCATCTATTGCCAGAACAGTCTCTGAAATGTAGAACTGTGTTTCCTCTTCCGTCAAAGTATCTTTCTTCATTAGCAATGTCATCATGTCACCTAATTAAATGAGGATAAGTACCATGTGTTAGAAATGCCTCAAAAAGGGGAATGCCTTATAAAAGATTTCTTTGTAATATACAACATATGCCTGATTTTTGCACTTTATGATCTACCCAGTGTACCTCCAACCATCTCTAGGGCCCAATAAAAAAATGTGTCACTGCATAAGGAAAAGTTTCATGACAGTCAATGGTTTTAAGGTAGAAAGTATGTGAAATCAAATCAGAGCAGAGGTGATAAAGAAGTAATATCTACCACTCAACATCCAGAATAAGTGGCTGAGGAAAATATGTCAAAATGTGAGAATGAATCAGTGTCAGCACACCTGGAAATGGGATATATTCTTTCAAATTCAGGTTTCAAAAACACTCAGTACTCTCTGGGCCAACAAAAATAGGTCATCATCCCACCAAAAGGGTCACTTCTAGACATTTTTTTGTTTTCAAGAAATTTTGCTCTTTTACAAGGGGCAAAGAAGAAACACTGGTGAATTTACAACTCAGCATTGACAATTGTTGATATTTTTTCATGATGCTTCAAGTCTTAAAAAAAAAAAAAAATACCATGCAGATTCTTTGTCCTCCATTCCCATTCTATTCTCCTTTCCCTTTCTGCTGAGTAGCTATTATCACGGATTTGGTTTGGTGTGCATTCTTCCAGCTTATTTTTGAAGTATGTTTTCATAAACATATATATTAATCTATGAATTTACCGTCTTTTGTATGTTTTTAAAAATTACACAAGTAATATCAACTGTACATAATTCCACAGCTTGCCTTATTATTCTTTGTTTCTGAGATCCTACTGTTGAAATAGATAGAGCTCCTGACTTTTCACTACTGTAAAACATTTCATCACACAATTATGCCACATTTTATTTACCCGTTCTTCTACTGATGGCCATTCATCTCGTGTCTAGTTTTTCACTATTATGACACTGCTGCAATGAGCATCCTTTTACAGGCCTCTTGCGCACGTGCATTTTCAACTTTACCGGTATCTCTGAACTGCTCTCTGTAAGGGTTAGAGATTCCTTCTCACAGATGAGAGGCCCGTTTCCCCTAGCCCCATCAGACTTTCAGTGTTTTTACTTATCAGACGAGTGTGAAATGGAATCTCATTCCTGTTTTAATTTGCATTTCCCTGAATATGGGTGAAGTTGAACATTTTCCTATATATTTGTAGACTAACCAGTTTTCTTTTGTACACCGCCTACCATTTGCCACTGGGTTGTTTGTCTTCTTTAGTGACTTGTTCTTAACTCCAGGCTTGTAAAGATCTAAATAACCATATACAGTAAACACAGAATGATATTTATAATGTGCCAACTTTATCATTTCTTCAAAATAATCTGATTTGTGGTCCAAATTAGCATTATTATGGGAGGAACTATTAGAAAATCATGACTGACTGTGTAAAACCTCAGAGCTAGGGATATAAAAGTAAACCTAATCAATAAAATTATAATTACATATAACAATGTGCTTGTGTCAGTCTGTCATTGCTGTTGTTTGCTTTTACCTCCAGGGAGAAATTCCATGATTAGATAAAGGTTCCTCTTATCTTGAAAACTGTAAAACATCTTCACCACCCAGGCACCATCTGCTTCTACTAAAATATCTCTTTCTGCTCGGATATGGGCCACCTGGAAGAATGTATTTTGAAAAAATAATTGTAACACATTACACATTTTCCAAGCTTACTTCTTAACAGTTATCATATTCTCATTAAATTTGGAGAAGCTCAGGAAATAGTTTATTTTAGCTGATATCTTTAGGCCTGAAAAGTTGGGATCACTAGGGGAAGCTGAGGCCTTTGAAGTAGAAAAATGATTCGTCTAAAATTTTTCTAACCAGAATCTCCACCTAGCCAAGGATCTTGGCTTTGTCATATAAATTTAGGGTCTGACTTTTAAAAGTTAAAAGTAGTAAGCAATGCCCTATAGATGGGTATGACAAAGTCTGGGTCCTTAGCAAACTATTTTTAACTCTTACTAGTCAAAAAAAGGGACTGACTTGGTCTTTAACCATTAGGTTGTTTTTTTAAGAAGAAGAAACATTTATAATAATTTTGTATCATTTTGTTATAATGAACTTTTATAATATTTATAAACATCTACAGCAAATTATTATATAACTTTTTGGGATTTTGCTACTTACTTTTGTCAGACACATAATTACTAGAGCTACTATTACATGAACAATAGACTGAAAAATTTTATAAGCTGAGTGATTTGTGGGGTTGGTATAATCCACTTTCAGATGCTTTTCCACGGATATAGTTATACATTCTTTCTTCAAAGATTAATTAACGATAGGATTTGATTTTACGCGTTTGCTATTTTCATTGTGCATCGTTATGAACTCTGACCTAAAGCACACAAGAACACAGATTTTGTAAACCTTTTCATGACAACAAAAGATGATCTGCTTAAATTATCTGGGATTATTGTATTATGATCTGATACAGTAAATGCTCTGAGATCAAAATCAAAGCATAAGAATAAACGTTAAAAACTAAAAACTTGTTTTCTGGCATCAAAAACCTTAAAATCTCTCTGGACCTGTTTCATAAAGTGAAAAATGATACCGAAATTCTTACCTATTGCCTTTTACAAAGCATTTTAAGATGGTAAAGGAAAAACAAACTTTTGGTGTTGCCTCTGTGGTTGTCAGGATAAACTTGGCTCGATTATTTTTAAGTATCTTAAAGCCAGTTTACAGGATATGTTTTCAAAAATGAGCCTATGTTTCTAAAGTATAGGACGTATCATGCACAGTAATCCGGTACCACAATAGTGGGGAGAAAAGTTGCTACTTAATTTTGCAGACTGGTTAGCATTCAAGTAAATGTGATAAAAACTTAAAATAATGACATATTAGAATTGAGTGGGGAAAAGGTTTTCTAAAATGAAATTCAATAGTGACAAAAGCAGATTAATTTATATAGGGGAAAAAACAACCCCAAAGTGCAAAACAGACTGATGATGGACTCCAGCGAGATTCTCCTGCAGAATATTCTAGACCAGGGCTGTCCAATAGAAATAAATGTAAGCCACGTACATCATTTTAAGTTTTCTAGTAGCCACACAAAAAGTAAAAAGAAATGGGTGAAATTATTTTTAACAATATAGTTTCTGTAACACCCATATATCCAAAATGTTGTAATTTCAGTATATAATCAATATAAAAATTGAGATATTTTACACTCTTTTTTTATTTTGCACCAAATCTTCAAAATTTGCTGAGCATTTTCCATTCACAGCACATCTCAATTCAGACTAGCTACACTGACGTGAGCCACACGTGGCCAGTAACTAAAGACTACAGCTGGAACTAACTGCTGCCTTTTGTTCTTCCTCTAAAACCCGACCCAGGACTAATCCCACATGGCTTAGTTAGATGATCCCTGTTTATCTCCTCATCTCTGAAGATCAACATCTTGACACAGACATTTATTCCCATCATTGTCTGCAATTCTCTAACACAGCTCAGTATCTCGACCTTCCTTGTCTTCCGAACCGCTTCCCCCTGGAATCAGCCTGTGTTCAACAGAACCCCTGTCACCCCATCTCTGGATGGTTCCTGTCACCTTCTCATCCTAATTGAAATCAGGCTGTCCACGGAGAGTCCGTCTTCCTGCAGAGTGAGTTGTCAGGAATGACCTGCTTTCTCTCTCGTGTTTCTTGGTTTCCTGCTCATCCTCAGCTGCTTCTGAACCACTGTGACACTTTGCTCATCCCCAGCTCCTCTGCGGGCATGCTGTCAGGTGCCGTCAGCTGTCATCCTTCCTCCTGGTCAACCCCCTCGGTCATTCATGACTTCAGCTCATGGCTCACCAGCTTCCTTTCCATCCTTTCTAGGCATGGGTGAATTTCAAGATCCATTAAGGACGAACCACCAAATACCCCATCTGCACAGCTCCTGCGTTCTTCCTCACCTCCAACAATCTTTTCCTCCACTGCGCCTCAGCCACCCACGGTAATCTTCTTGTCCTTTTCATAACCAATAACTGCCCTCCCTCTAAAATCTCCATTTTAAGGAACTCTTTCTGGTCCCCACCTTTTATCCTCCCAGGTGTCTTATTCTTGTACTTCAATCTCCATTCCATGGACCCTACATCACTTTTTCTCTGTTACTCTCCTCAGAACCTCATTTCTTTCTCTACCCGGCCTTGGTTCCGTCATTATAATCACTCTTTTGCAAACAGCTTCAACTCCCTTGTCCTCCTCTCCCTCTGTTGTATTTGCCTGGCAAAATACCAACCCTAGTTAGGCCCAAATTTCTGCCTATTCTGTACCTGCCCCAGAGCAACTAAGTATTACCAGAGAAAAAACCACCCAACGATACCAAGTGGTTTCACTTTACGTTCATGATTGAAAATCTCAAGGGACATTCAACTGCAAGTCTGCTTTCCCACACTTCAAGTCAATAGTTGTGACTGTTTCACCACTTCTCCCTGCTTACACCTCCAGCAAGCTACCTACCCCTCCTTCCCTCCTGCTGATGACCCCTCCCTTATTTGCACTCAGGAGCAACTTGGCACTTTACACACCAGATCAACCACCCTGCGTTTGTTCCTACTTTCTCTGCTTTTCCTCCCTGTCCTAATGAATAGGTCCCAGCTCCTATCAAAGATCAACTTCTCTGTCATCCTGTGTACTCCTGTAATTATCTGCCTTCTCTCTCCTGCATCTTCAATTGTTCTCTCTCTAATGGATCTCTCTTCCAATCAGCAGTGCCTTAACAACAACAACAACAACAAAAACCAACATTCTTTACCAAACTGTTCTTTGTTCTGCTTTACGTGAAAGACTTACCTATACTCACGTTCTCCACTTCTTGCTTCCCATTTTCTTTCCCACTATTCCACTCCTGCACTCCAATCCACTGGAGCTGTCCCTCCCAAGTTATTCAGAATCTCCAACAGTGACACCCAGTGGCCTGTCTTCCTCTTGCCCCCTCTCTTAGCAGCAATCAACGTACTTGACCATTCACCTTCTCCTTTGAACGCTTTCTTCTGCTGGCTCCCATAACACCATGTTCTCCTAGCGGTCTCCCTTAACTGAGCAGATGTTCCCTCTTGGTCTCCTTTCCTGGTTTCTCCCCTGCCTAGCGTTCCCTAAGGGCTTGGATCCAGGCCCTCTTTTCTTCGCTATATTTGTTCCCTAGGCAATTTCATCTGTCCCTTTACTTTAAATACTACCAATCTATTGATTACTTCTAAATTATATTTCTTTTTAAAAAATTAATTTATTTATTTATTTATTTTTGGCTGCGTTGGGTCTTCGTTGCTGTGCACAGGCTTTCTCTAGTTGCGGTGAGCGGGGGCTACTCTTCATTGCAGTGCGCGGGTTTCTCATTGCGGTGGCTTCTCTTGTTGCGAGCACGGACTCTAGGCGTGTGGGCTTCAGGAGTTGTGCCTCGTGGGCTCTAGAGCGCAGGCTCAGTAGTTGTGGCGCTCGGGCTTAGTTGCTCCGCGGCATGTGGGATCTTCCCTGACCAGGGCTCGAACCCGTGTCCCCTGTATTGGCAGGCGGATTCTTAACCACTGCACCACCAGGGAAGTCCCTAAATTATATTTCTAGTCAAACGTCTCCCCATATTCTAGCCAACTGTCAACATAATTATCTCTACTTGGATATCCAACAAGGAGCTCAAACTTAATATGCCACAAAGAGAACACTTGATTCCCAGTGTCACCAAACCTGTTCCTTCCTCAGTCTTTCCTACATTAGAAACTGACACCATCAGGCATCCCATTCCCAAGTAAAACCCTAGGTATTATCCTTGATTCTTCCCTCCCTTTTCACTACCCTTACCTCTCCTCTCACCCCCACAACATAGAGTAGGTCACAGAAAATCCTGCTGGCTCTTCCATGGAAACATATACTTAATCTGTTTCACTTTTTTCCTCTTTGCTGTTGTATAAGCCACAATCACATCCTGGCTGGAATCGCTACACAGTCTCTCAAGTGTTCTCCCTGCTTCAACTCTTGTTTGTCCTTCCAGCAAGCAAAGGGATTGATTCATCTTTGTAAAACATCCATCAGACATGACGCTTCTCTGTTTAAGCAAAACATGTCTTCCCACTGCATTCGGAGTAAGACCGCCATGGCCTGCAAAGCTCTGTGTGATCTGGTCCCTGCCTCCCTCTCCCCCTTCATCTCCAACCACTCTTCCCCTCACTGAATTCAGCCACAGTGGCTTCTTGCCGTCCCTGAGCAGGCCAAGATTATTCTCGCCTCAGGGCCCCTGCATTTGCTCCCTGGATCTTTGTTCTACCAGATGGTTAGATCTCATACTTTCTAATTATTCGGTCTCTCATCAATATTCCCTTCTCAAAGAACCTTCCCTCATCTCATTCTTCCTCCTAAAGCCAGGTCATCTGCATCACTTTATCCTTTTGTAAAATCTGTCTTCCTAGTACTCATCAGAAATGACTATTTCAAATAGCTGTCTGCCCATTTTCCCCACGACTGCCAGCGAACAAGAATCAGGTTTCTCCTGTTAATCACTGTACTCCCAGAACGTAGAATAGTATTTCACACATCATAGGCACGTAATAAATACTTGTTGAATAAATGGAATCGAAATAAAGTGAAACAGTGCAGTGAAAATTAAAGTGGGCCATATTTAAATAAAAATCAACATCATACTGCTATAATAACAAAGTAAGCTTCAGGTGGGACTAAAGACTGAAATCAAGCATTAGGTACAGAGAGGTGCCATCTCCCTCTGTACCCTCGTTGAGTCCCTCACTAGCATATATATTCACTTAGGGTTCTACCCAGACTGGAGATACAGGTGAATGCATAAAATAATACTATTGATGTTTTCAGATTTATGGCCGCCCCTTAAACTGCATCAAGTCATAGGAAACATGGAGAGAGCCCAGGAGTACAAAATTGGAGTGGTTACAGATTTTGGAAATATGTAAAATCAGCAAATTCTCAAGAGACTGGTTTGCTTATTTGATAGGGAACAGGGACTGAGACAGCTGAGAACTGGCCTTTATTTTCACTGAATTCAGAGAAGAAGGTATTCTGTTACGGACTGAATGTTTTTGTCCCTCCTGAAAATTCCTACGGTGGTGTGCTAACTCCCAGTGTGACTGGGTTTGGAGACGGGCCTCTAAGAAGGTAATGAAGGTTAGTGAGGTCGTAAGGGGCAGGGCTAGTGTTCTTATATGAAGAGACCCCAGAGAGTCACACGCTCCCCTCTCTGCGCACACACCAAGGAGAGGCTATGTGGGGACTTGGTGAGAAGGCGGCCGTCTGCAAGCCAGGAATAGCGCTCTCACCAGCAACCAAACCCTGCTTGCTCTTGGACTTCCAGCCTCCAGAACTGTGAGAAAAGAAACTTCTGTTGTTTAAGCCATCCAGTCTGTGGTATTTTGTTAGACATGTAAATCAGAATATGAATTTGGAAGAAATCTGAACTATAAGAATTGAGAAACAATGAAGCCGGCTACCAAAAGTCTACAGATTATATAGTAAGATGTGTAGGTTTCTTTCTAAAAGTCCCAGTTTTAGCACTTGCTCTAACACCTAGTCAGTGGACACCCCTTTGGCTACGTGTGTTAAAGAGCTCATACCTGCTCTTTTTCAAGCATATCAGCTTTTCTCAATATCTTCATTGCATAGATATGGCCTGTATCTTTCTTCTGGACCAGCCGCACCTAGAATGTAAAAATTCATATCACAAAAAGTCAAACAATCACTACTGTTTGTTTAGGAGTGAAAGGTAGGCTCCTTTAAAGAAAGCAGTGTTGTAGTTTGCGGTTGCTGGTGTTTTAGAAATTCTATTAAAATTAAGCTATTTTAATACACATTTTAATATATTACACTACTTTAATACATATTAAGCTATTTTAATACATATTCTGAACTATCTTAAGATACATATGTTCAACAGCAGTGACTTAAAAAAGAAGCACACCTCTCCAAATGCTCCTCTTCCTATAACTTTCAGAGACTCAAAGTCATCCAAGCCAAGTCTGGTCCGCTTGAGCCGTAAGAACTCTGTTTCCTTGCGAGCATGTTGTGATCGGCGTAACTTTTTCTATTAAAAAAGGACAGTTTAAAAGGATGATTTTAAAATCAGATTATTTCAAAGGAAGCCTATAGTATTCAAAGATGAGATACATTATAATGAGGGTAATGTATCTAAATATTATATACTGGTGCTATAACTTATTTACCAAAGTTGAATATTTATTAAGCATGGAAAAAATAAAATAACCTGAAAAAACCATTCTTAAATTTTTAACGATTGATAAATCTTTATTCTTGAGGCAGACTCCATTAAATATTTCATCTTAACTAGATCACATATTCTTTCATTTTTATGCTAAATTAATTTAAAAACAAAAATTAAACTTTAGGAAATGCTAATAGTATTCTGATATTGATTTTTTACTGTCAAGAAATCTACTTTGTTTCAATTCCCTAATTTCCAAGGTTGCTCTGTCACAACTACTGAGACTTCTGACACCGAAATAACACAACAGCAGTACTTCCATACAGATTTATTTATGGTAGAATTTATTCTTAGGCAGATTTTTAATAAAGTGCTTGAGACTTGTCACACAACTTCTTGAAAATATGAAATCGCAACAACAACAAAAAAATTACACAAAGTATCCTTTAAAATATCCAAGTCAAGAATTTCATAATTCATTCTCCAAAGATTACAAAAAATACTATTAATAAGAAACATTATGAAATACCTGAAGGTTACACTTGGAATGGGAATTTATTTAACTGTTCTAAACCTCATTTTTCCCCTCACCAAACAAAATTCTCTTTTTTTGACATAGAATTATGTCAAATTACCTCTCCTAGTAGAGGTCACATAGAATGGGTAACGAACAAAATCAGGGAAAAAAATTAAACCCCGGTTCATCTTCAACTGAACCCTAACAAGCTTTCAGTGGTTCAGGTCTGAGGAGAAAATAACTCAAAATGACTGAAACCGTTCAGAAGCATTGCTCCTAAATGCAGTGCAAGATATAACCACTGAGTAGTCCCTTCCTACCCCTGTGTACATCTGTTTCCAAAAGGGTAAGGTGAACTATTAATTAGAAATATGCAAGCATGGGCTTCCCTGGTGGCGCAGTGGTTAAGAATCCGCCTGCCAATGCAGGGGACACGGGTTCGAGCCCTGGTCCGGGAAGATCGCACATGCCGTGGAGCAGCTAAGCCCGTGCGCCACAACTACTGAGCCCACGTGCCACAACTACTGAAGCCCGCGTGCCTAGAACCCGTGCTCTGCAACAAGAGAAGCCACTGCAATGAGAAGCCTGCGCACCGCAACAAAGACTAGCCCCCGCACGCCGCAACTAGAGAAAGCCCGCACGCAGCAACGAAGACCCAACGCAGCCAAAAATAAATTAATTTATTTTTTTAAAAAAGAAAGAAATATGCAAGTATGTATCATTAACGCAACGGAATTCTGATACTTCTAACAAAGTTAATCTAAGAGGATAAAATTAGGAAATATGTCTTCAATCTAAATATCTTTAAGCAGCTAAGTCAAGTCACATCAATGGTGGAAACAGTGAAGACCTTCTTTGTTTAAAAATTCCTTTTGAATAATAATGTGGAAAAATGAATTATTAGTAAAACAAAAGGAGAGCTCAAAAGTAGCTTTTCAACTATGTATTTAATTTAAAAAAGGCCACATGGTGGCACTATACCACCATCTTTCAAAACAGCAAAGACCTTTTTAAAATTACATAAATGAGCAAATATAAGAATTTTGAAAGGCATTCTGGACTTAACGACTTTATGGATTATAAAACAGTGTGCAGTTGGATGTAGTTCAGAAACTTGTCTAATCTGAATGGAAAAGATGACCTCATCACA
>NC_041219.1:74455489-74476326 GCF_002837175.3 Physeter macrocephalus | reverse complement strand
AACTACTGAAGCCCGCGTGCCTAGAGCCCGTGCTCTGCAACAAGAGAAGCCACTGCAATGAGAAGCCTGCGCACCGCAACAAAGACTAGCCCCCGCACGCCGCAACTAGAGAAAGCCCGCACGCAGCAACGAAGACCCAACGCAGCCAAAAATAAATTAATTTATTTTTTTAAAAAAGAAAGAAATATGCAAGTATGTATCATTAACGCAACGGAATTCTGATACTTCTAACAAAGTTAATCTAAGAGGATAAAATTAGGAAATATGTCTTCAATCTAAATATCTTTAAGCAGCTAAGTCAAGTCACATCAATGGTGGAAACAGTGAAGACCTTCTTTGTTTAAAAATTCCTTTTGAATAATAATGTGGAAAAATGAATTATTAGTAAAACAAAAGGAGAGCTCAAAAGTAGCTTTTCAACTATGTATTTAATTTAAAAAAGGCCACATGGTGGCACTATACCACCATCTTTCAAAACAGCAAAGACCTTTTTAAAATTACATAAATGAGCAAATATAAGAATTTTGAAAGGCATTCTGGACTTAACGACTTTATGGATTATAAAACAGTGTGCAGTTGGATGTAGTTCAGAAACTTGTCTAATCTGAATGGAAAAGATGACCTCATCACAGTTTCATAAATTATGCTCAAAATCAACAGACAAGAGAGACAGCCAAAGAAAATAATGCTTATTAGTATTTGATAGGTTGTGTAGTGCAGAAAAGTAAATGATGTTTATGTAGTTTTGGGGACAGCTATTAAATGGCAAAAAGGGAGATCACAGTGTATGGAATATATAATCCTACAAAAAAGGGAAATCACCTACAACATTGTTATAGTACTTAAAAAAAAAAAAATCTATCCATGATATTAGAGTCACTGTTGTAGTCCAGAGAGAGCTTAAACAAGTTCACATTAAACTCCAAAAAAAAAAAAAAAAAAAAAAAATCGACGAAAAAATCATTGATACATCTGCTCACAACCTGTATAGATTAAGTCACCTTGAAAAACAAATAACATTTTTGCGGTAATCACATTCTTTCCTCTCCAAAGACAACAACAAAAATCTGTGGACAAACTTAACATCTCATGGCTCTCTTGCAGCTTAAACTTGCCCAGTTTGGTTTTCCATTAGAGTAAATAATATTCCATGTTCGATGGGATTTTAAGTGAGATGAAACCAGAAATACGCCATTTTCTTTTCTTTCTCCATTCCTTTTCAAGTTGGTGTTCTTCAAACTCCCAATCTGTAGGGTGCTCAGTTTTTGCAGAAGACACAGCGTACACAGAAGTTTTAAGATAAGAAAGAGGTCAGCTAACAACTTCATCTCAGCATAAATGCTTTTTAAGGCCACGTTATATATGGTTGAGTTTTCACAAATAACTTTCACAAATTATTTCACAAATAACTTTCTATTACAGAATAAATTAAGGATGAATTTATTTTTATAAAACAATTTTACTTTGAAAAGACCCACCCCACATAAAGATAGTTCCAAAATACTGTACATGAGATTAAGAGACCATGTCTATTTTATAGAATGTGACAGCCTGGGACCTAGTATGGGGCCTAACAGGAAGCATTTGTGGAATTCAAATACCTTTACCAAAAATTTTAGATGTTTTATAAATGGTTATAATGGGCCAATGAGCATTTTTAGGGGTAAAATCACCTCACATTTTCTATAAGTTATTTAAGGAGAAACAAAGAAAACAGCTCTAGATGTACTTAGTACTTCCTGGTGTGAATCAGAGATTACAAGCCGGAAGCTACAAGCTGTACTCAACTCACAGATGCATTTGATTTGGGCCCCCAAGTTGTTTTTAAATCACTCTAATGACTTGCCAATATTTTAAAAAGCGAGTGTTTTCATAAAAGTCCAGATTTCCAGCTTCTCTTGGAAAACAGGAACTTGGCCTCACTGGGCCAACGGTGCAGCCCCCTTGGGTGGGCAGCAAGCAGCTCTGGGACCGGTCAGTCCCTACCAAGGCGCCAGTCACCAGGCGACAGGTATAATCGGGCTGGTGCTCTTGTTCTCTTTCAGTAAAGTGAAAAGTGGTATGTCTTTATCAAAAGATAAGCTGTGAGGAGCGAATGAATCTTTCAGAACAAGGCAAAAAAAGAATCTATTTCTTTGTGGAAATGAAAGAAAAATAAGAGTTGAATATGCAAAGTATGTTAGATCAAAAGAATATAACCTAAGACGTCACTATGAAACAAGCGTGGCCAGCTTTTCTCATTTATGTTACCTGCTTGGCCCTTGGACATCTGCTTTCATACAGTTCATTATTAAAGTTCAATAGTCTTCATATATTCATTATTTTGTACATACCTCTTAACGATCATGTAAATTCTACCTATTTCTTTAAGATTCAAATCAATTGTTACTTCTTCCATGAAACCTTTTCTGATCCCCTGAATTAGGGGAAAAAATCTCCATATTTTCAAAGTTTGCCACATTCTATCATGTGTACATATTTTTACACACACATGTAATCTTTCCTTCCAATCTGTAAACTCTTTAGGGAGAGATCCATTGTCCATCTGTTGTTCATTTATTCACCAAACATTTATTCTCGCCCTCTGACAGCCCTGGAGATGTAAGGAGTTTCTACTCTGGGAAGATGGTATTTTAAGGCTGCCACAGGGACAGGAACAGAGTTCTGTCCCAGTGGACATGATGCCTAAAGTGAGATGGAAAGAGTCGTGAAGAATAACGAGACTCAGGCAGGAGGAAGGAAGAGTTCCAAGCAGCCAAAAAAAGCGCGGGAAAAGGTCCACAGGCAAGAGCGTGGAAATGAAAGTAATTTGACATTGTTGGTCAGCCTGGCGGTAGGGTGACAAGAGATGAGGCTAGAGAGAGGGAAGCAGAGGCCAAATCATAAAGGGCCTTGTACACCCATGTTAAAGAGTTAGCCTTGGGCTTCCCTGGTGGCGCAGTGGTTGAGAGTCCGCCTGCCGATGCAGGGGACACGGGTTCGGGCCCCGGTCTGGGAAGATCCCGCATGCCGCGGAGCGGCTGGGCCCGTGAGCCATGGCCGCTGAGCCTGCACGTCCGGGGCCTGTGCTCCGCCACGGGAGAGGCCACAGCAGTGAGAGGCCTGCGTACCGCAAAAAAAAAAAAAAAAAAAAAAAGAGAGCCTTATCCCAAGAGTACCTGGGAGCCAGTGTAGGGTATTAAGCAAAAGAGTGACATGGTCAAATCTGGTTTTTGACAGATAACCCTGGTTGAAGTGTGTAGAAAAACTGGGAGTGGGAATGTGGCTGAGAATGGAGGAAGAGAGACCAGTTGGGGGCAGTGATTCTTCAGGTGAAATACACGGTAGTTTAAACCACTGGGTTCATGGCACCAGACTAGTGAACTGGGTGGTTTTAAGAAATATTTAGGAAAAATTTAAGGAAATTTGGCAACTGATCAATTATTCTTGAAGCCCTCTTTTCTTATTCCTCACACTAGATACTATTCACCGAATATATATATGTTCTTGGAATTAAAAAAAAAAAAAGCTGCCCCCTTGCAAAGATTTCCATCACAGCAACAAAGTAAGAAGCCCACGTTCAGATATGAAACCTACATTATCTACGTTATAAAATCATCTGATATCATTACAAGAAAAAGTCACTGGGGTTGCTTTCATACAGTAGTTTTTCCCCCTTTTACTGAGATATAATTGACATGTAACATTGTGTAAGTTTTAAGGTATACAATGTGATGATTTTTTTTTTTTCTTTTTTGGCCATGCCACTCGTCTTGGGCTTGCGGGATCTTAGTTCCCCTGACCAGGGATCGAACCCGGACCCCCTGCAGTGGAAGCGTGGTGTCCTAACCACTGGACCACCAGGGAAGTCTCTACAATGTGATGATTTGATACAGGTATATACTGTACATTGTGAAATGATGACCACAATAAAGTTAGTTAACACATCCATTACCTCACATAACTATATATTTTTTTTGTAGTGAGAGCATTTAAGATTTAGCAACTTTCAATTATGTAAGAGAGTATTGTTAACTAGAGTCATAGTAATTACAGCTTACGTTACCTCTTCATCTGCTAATCCTTCTTCTTCCATAGCCACTTCTAATTTCTTCTGCCTTTTCAAAAAAAATTATTTAAATTTTAATATGTACCTAAGTATTCCCATTTAAGAAATGTACATTTATTTTTTCAAGTTTACACTCAGTTTGCCATGCTAAAAAAATCTTTCAAGTTGAATCAAAATCATCACTAAGAATAGTGACTAATATATATAAATATATATGCACATATAAATATTTCTTTCTCAAAATATAAATACAGTCCAGAATTAGCTGCCTCATACTAGCCAAATGAATAATTTACTTCTAAAGCTGCCTAAATGAATCATTAGCAAAGGTGACTCATGTTCTAATACAGAAAACTGTTATCTAATGTTCAAATCTCCAAAATCATTAACATTTATCAGAGTTTATACTAGATGTATAAAAAGGTAACTACAGTGACTAAAAGTAAAAATTTTTAAGGTGGATATCCCTGTGCTTGAACCTTGTTTTTTTTAACACTTATTAGCTAAAGGAGCTTGTCTAAGTGCTTCACTTAAACACTAAACTTGATTTTCCTAATTAATCACAGAAAGGTGTTCAGTGCAATTAAGTATATTTTATTCTAATTCTTGGAAAATTGGAAAGTCATATACGTACATTAAAAAATAACCCATTAACTACCAGAACATTTGCTTTTCTAGGTATAGCCAAGTTCAGTTCTTCAATATTTTAAAATGCACCCTTAAAGTTACTTAAGCTACAGGTGAGGGGGGTGATGGATGAAATAACTAGTAACCAGAGAGGTAGCTGTGGTACACATTTTGCAACTCATTTCCAAGTGACTATTAGTATTTTATTTCTATGGTATTGCTCTTTTTCCTAAAGATAAACCTGGGAGAGCTCTTCCTAATTAGTTTTGGAGCATCCCAGACAAAGACTAACTTTCAAGGATTTATCCAAATGGGTATAAGGGCTGAGGATTGAAACCATCATACAAATCTTTTGGCATTTGTTGTTTATGACAATATGTTCAAAGATAAGCTCTTTCCTAAACCACTGTTCAGATCCTTTTTATTTCTTATGGAAAATTCATAACAAAAATACCTAAAGCCTGTTCATAAATCAGCACCTAAAAGTATATCCTTCACTGACTTTCTCAATTCTAGTAATAAGCACCTACCCTGATGCTAATCACACTGATTTTTATCTTTTTTTACACATTATTCACCCAACCCCAACCCTTCCAATGGACTAAGTTCCTAATGCTGGATTCTGTGCCTGCCATCAGGCACCTCCAGGCGCCACAGAGCTGCTTGTTGAATGATTTGAGTTTTCTTCTCTGCAGGAAGAATCCAAAGAGTAAGAGGACCATTAACCCAGGAGGACTATCAATATACAAACAACTTTATTCTTCTGGCAAATCCCTACTGTCCCCTTTCCTCAATCCTTGCTAAAGCTAATATTTCAGAAAATTATCCCTCCTTCTGGGGAGACATGCAATAACTTTTATTCATTTCCATACCTAAATGAGAAGACCCATGGACTTCTCTTGTACCTTTCTAAAAATGGCTTTCCTTCTAAAATGATCTTATGCTTTGTTCTGATTCGTACTTTATTTGTCTTATGCATTTATCCAGTTAATTAAGCCTTAAAAATTCATCACATGTTTCTTAAAGTATAAGCTTCTAGAAAATAGCTGACTATTTAATTTGACTTCCATGGCACCACCATGCTTTTTTTTTTTTTTTAATAACAGTAGATACTTTTATTCCTATTTTCCTTTGTTTGGGAACAGAGGGCAAAACTGAATTATTTTAAGGTTTCAGCAATAAAAGACAATGAACCTTTAAAATTCTGATGAATAACTTGAGTGACTGTCAAAAAAATATAGGTCTTTCCTTCCTTGGTTCTCTTTTACTTTATTCAGTCTCCCTTGATGATCTGCTCACTTCCAGAGACTTTCATTACATTTACAATTAGTATAATTTCTTACATGTTTGGATTTATTTTTAATTTATGGTTTATTATTTATTTATGGTTTATTTATGGTTTATTATTTCTAATTTAAAATTCCTAATTTCTACTTGTGCCTGCCTTTTGGTATTTCAGTTTTTCTTTTTCCCTTGGCTTCTTCTGAACTTATTTTTCCCCCATCCATTTTTTTTCCTTCTATTAGTTTGAAAGTTACAAACTCTATTTTTATTCTTTTAGTGGCTACCCTAGAAATTACATGTACACTTAATTTGTCAAAGCCTTAAATTAACCAATCTTTACCCCTTTCTGTGTTGTATCCCTATCCTTAGAGACACACTGATCTCTAAGAACAATTTAATTCCACTTACTTCCCTCTTGACTGACAGTCTACTGCAGGAAAATATATATTTTTAAATACATATGGCATTATCATTATTGTTGATTTTTCTTACACAGTCAATTTTGGCTGAGATTTAGCCACATATTTACATTTAGATCTTCTGAATGTGATCATTTTCCTTCTGCCTAAGTTGAATCTTTTGGAATTTCTGCTATGGCAAACTCTTAGTTCTCTTTCCCCTCTTCCTTTAGTAAATTTGATCAAAGATATGTTTGCTCTCCTCACTCTTCTCCACGTTTCTTAGCTCTCTCTTATATTTCCTCACTCTAAGTTGACTTTTGAATAGTTACTGAAGTTGCATTTTCTAGTTCTAATTCTCTCCCCAGCCACGTCTAATCTGTAGTTGGACCTGCCCAAAAGTATGTTCAAAACCAGATTCTTCCCCTCGAGTTCTGTTTCACTAAGTTGTACCACTTTCTGGTTGCCCAGGTGTGAAATTTCCGAGCCAGCATGGACTAATTTCTCTCACATTCCATATTTGGGTAGTTTCCATGTTTTGTCTGTCCTTCTCACTCAGCTCTGCCCTACTGTTGTTGTCATAATCCCACAGCAAGCCTCCTTTCCACGGGCCTGGACTCCAGCGCGGCCGCCTGTCCTGTTTTCAGCCCCTCCTCCCACAATCCACTCTGTACATCACAACTAAAGTAATCTTCCAGAGAAACACCTGTGATCATTTAAATCTTCTGTTCAAGAGTTTTCAAGGCTCTTTACTACCATGAAAATAGCTCCACTACAAAGCATCCAAGGCTCTCAGGAAACGGTAAAAATCCAGCTTGAGTTAAACTGGACAGTGCCTGACCTGGCAGTAAAGGTGCTTTCTTCTGTCTGATATGCTTCCTCCTGCTCTTTAACCTCTTTCTTCTCCCTTTTATGTGTATATAAATAGTACTCTTCCTTAGGAGCTCTGTTTAAATGCCACCACCACTTATGAAGCCTTCCCAGTTGCCTTAGTCAAAGACAATCTCCCCCTTCTCTGCCCTTCTCAAAGGGCATACTTTTCACCCTTTCATGTAATATTCATGTGCATTATCTCCTTTACTATACGTTTCCTGAAGGCAAAATAACGTCATTCATTCTTTTTATAATTCTCCCATTTCCACTGATATACACACAACACTACAAATGTTTCTGGATTAAAGGCAGTCATTAAGTAGCCCTCTCAAAGAAAGTATAAAAAAAAAGAAAGTATAAAGATATACCATAATTTCATGGTTAGAAACGTTTTGTTTAAAACATCAATTGACATGTGATGTAAGTATATGGGTGCCCAGGACAAGACACTATTCTCTGAAAATAAAACAAGGAACCAGGTATACTGTCAGCATACAGGGACCCACAATATTTATATTATTCATGGACAACATGCTTACACCCCACTTGCAGTATAACAGCTTATTTAACTACACAGAAAATTGTGACCAGCCTTTACTATACCTGGTTTCTCTCTCTTCATGCTGTAAAATTAGGTTGCTGTAAAAATTCTCCAGCGTGAGCTTGGCCACAGTCACCCTTTCCCGGGTATGGTTGCTCATAGGAGAGGTGGTTGTGGTCCCTGCCGTCATTGCCATAGTAACAGAAACTAGAACAACACAGAGACACAAATTACTCAATAGAAAGAAAACTTTCTACCCCTTTTAACAAACTCTAGAAATGGTTTAATTTCTACTAGGCAACAACATTTTACCCTAACAGTTAAGACATTCAAATGAAACTCAAATGCCTGTAGGAACCAGGCAGGAAACAAAAATGTATGAATCAAGCCAGGTGACAACATGGAAGTTTTATGGCTTTTCCTGGACAATGTTTGTCTACTTAAAGCCAACTTTAAAAACCACTGAGCCAGTCAAACAAAGTGCTGGTTTAAAGAAGATAATGTGGGGACTTTCCTGGTGGTCCAGTGGTTAAGACTCCGCACTTCCACTGCAGGGAGCACGGGTTCGATCCCTGGTCAGGGAACTAAGATCCCACATGCCACGCGGTATGGCCAAAAAAAGAAAAAAAAGAAGATAATGTGGACAATTAGACAAGATAAGGAATGTAAGACTGAACTCTGGTGGCTGCTATAGGTGGGCACTGACCCTAAGAGACTTACCTACCATAGTCCACATCTAGACCAAAAAAAAAAAAAAACCCCACAAAAAACAAACAAAAAACCTAGAATGGTTCCATACATTAAAGAGGTTTTTGCTTATCTGGATGGGAATCATAACAGACTATCCTAGAGGAGATCCAGATTGCCAGGGTGACCATCCAATGTTGCAATCTTAGCTGAAAAGTATTCTTCCAAATCTGCCCCCTACTCCCCAACACCTACCTCTCTTTAACTACATAAAGACAGAGCCCTGGATATTGACCTGAACTGGGCTATACTCCAGGGATAATGGAAGGAACCAAGACCTTTCTCGTTCTTCATGTGAAACACGTCAAATACAGGTTGAAAGTAAACAATTTAACTACGGCAAACTCCCAGGTCCACTGTTGTCTTAGTGGGTTTATACCTCAATTTACTGCTTGAGCCTCATTATGTCTAAAATTGCATCTATTATTTTAACATCATAAACTTGTTCCTCTGCTGACTACTATAAATCTTTTTCTAACAAGAAGCTGATCGCATTAACTTGTTTAAATTGTTCATGGCACGTACAGCAAGTCAAATTAGCTTAGCAAGATAAACAAAGAAAACTCACGAACGCGGAGTGCTGGTATCTAACAGAAACTTGATGAGAGTTTATTCATTAACTTCCCCCTTTTCTTGCCTGAGGATTTAAGGCAGTGGCACTTCTGGGCATGACTGCATTTCTTCCTCACAGCAGCCTGGTAGAGAAAGGAAGTGAAGCTTGGACAAGCCACACAGCTGGTGAGCTGCAGAGTCCAACCCCACCCAAGTGCTGTCTCCAACTCGCCCTTCTGGCCTTATCTGCTGCCCTTCCTCACCACTCACTCTTCTCCCAACATACTTGGCCCTTTCATGCCTCCAAGCCCTCACATGACCTATTCCTGAACGCAGTTATGTCCTACACTCTATATGCAGGCATCCTGCTGATCCTTTACAGCCCAGTTTGTCTGAAGCCTTACTGCGGTGACTTCTCTAAGGTTCCCTGCCAGAAGAGACATCGATGGACCAGAAGGGGCCAAATGGCATTCTTTCAAGTGTGCTCTCTACCATTTGTAACAAATACTCCCAGGACTGGTGCTGATCACTTCACCTGCCTATCCCACTAAACTAGGAACACCTCTGGGCAAGAACTTTTTCTGAATCATTTTTGAGTGTTCACCTTGATAGCACCGTACTGCACACACAGTAGGCATTATTGAGTGAAGGAGTCCACCTATCAAATGGCGGGGGGAGGGGGCGGTATGGGAGGAGAGTTGAAAAAATTAGCAAAAACTGCCTATAAAGGTTGGCAACTGTGGAAAAAGAAACTTACTGAACCTTGGAGTCAGATATTTAGAGTTCTAATCCAGGTCCTGCTGCTAACGGATCACATGGTCTTATGCAAATCACCAGAACGCTCTGAACTCAAGTCACTTTCCGGCCCAGACAGGAATTACGGTACTTGCTCTGCCTCGTTCACAGGCCTACTCTAAGGCTATCTGAGATAATATAACCCAGAAATTATACAAATGTAAGACATTATTTTAGGCATCTAGTTTAATTTTTTAATGTGCTTTAATAATAGTGAGCATTATTTTTTAAACAGTAATAAAAATAAGCTCAAGAATTATTCTGGCCAAGTGATTTTCAAGCACTAAGCTTGGAATGCTACCTAAGGCAATGCTGCCATACCATCTTCGGAAATCTCAACTGGGTTCGTGTTTTATGTTTCAGGATCAGATGCAGAAAAGTCAAAGAAAGGAAAAGAGGGAATGGGATTGTATATAGCAAACATCCCAAATCATGTTTGCTAACTGGGATTTGGGGATTTGGTGAGGAGGGGGGAGCTGGGAGGATGGACTAGAAGTGGAGGAATTCAAATAAATTTAGGAAATCCAGATTATACAAAGTTTCTTACTGCAAGACTTCCTGGCATCGTTAATATGTATCCTGAATCCTCAAAAGAGGGTTAGGTATATACATTTGCAATAGTATTCTAGGGAGCCTCTTTAGGCATATAAAATTTAAATTTATAGATAGTTATCTTTAAACACTGGTAAAAAAGTGCCTGCTACTCTTTTTCAATATCTGGGGGAGGGGGACTTAGAAACTCCAAGGAAGAGTAATTAATACCTAGACATTTTAGAGTGCTTTCTGATTTGTCCAGAGTATCTGTACCTGATAGAGAATTTTCAGATTGGTTTGCCAATTTGCAGGAGGAAAAAAGGTCAAGACCCAACTATAGTTGTCTACAGTTTCCTTTCAAAAAGTGAATGGTAAAAAGACTAACAAACAAAGCCATGCCCCTTGAAAAAAAGCACAAAGAAATAACACATCAGTAATATTTGTAGAAGTTGGAAAGAAAGATGTATGATGAACTCAGGGTGTAGCCTTGGAAGGCAGCTGACACGCTGCTCTGCTCTGTCTGGCAAGAAGCAAGGTCTGGCCTTCAGCTGCCAGCGTCCCAGGACAAGGGAATTCTGGAAGCTCCTTTATCCTCGCAAAGTTCACAAGAGACTGATACACAAGACATAATGGCAATTTGCTGATTCACACAATAAGAAACTGAGGAACACGAAACAGATACTTGTATCTCTGGGCAAATGTGCTCCGTCCTTGTAGACAAACTGGATGTACAGACTGAAGAAGACTGCTTGGTAAGCATGGCATCAAAACAGAGAACTGTTATGCAATTTAACTGCTTAATGGCATGAGGATAAGGTGGAATCTTAAAAAAAAAAAAGATCGATTGCTATCCTGCCCAGGACACCTCTGCCCACTTCAAAGTGGCTAGAAGAGATGGCCAATATTAAGCCCTACTACTGACCGGGCTTTCCCAGATGATGCAAAATTGGGGGGGCTAGCAGTGGGCAGAAATATTACTGAGAAAAACTTGGGGGGAAATTTTTGTGAAACATAAAAAAGTTAGGGAATTGAAAACAATTCCAAACTACAGAAATTGTTTACATTAACAGTACAGAAATAAATATGAAATTGTTTTAGATAAAGATTTTTGAACCTGAGGTCTTTATAAAAGAGGGGTAAAGAAAAGATCAGGTTTCTCCCATATAAAGACGTAATGAGTTTATAACTCCAAGATTCAGAAGTGGATATCGACTAATGAAAAACAACTTCCAAACACTATATAATTTAACCATCATCACTATGGTCTTTCCATTCTAGTTATACATACATGCAAGTGTGCAAGCCCTGTTTAAAAACAAAATCAGAGCAAAACCTATGTCTATTCATCTTTGTAACGGAAGTATTACAGCACCTGGCAAAGTGCTGAGCACACAGTCGGCATTCTGTAAATGACGATGAGTAACTGAACTCAAATTTAATGGATTGTAAATTATATATGTCCCATATCTAATAATTTCCTTTGGATTAAAAACTACAGAATCACTTACTGTTATGTTAACCTTCAGAGAGACAAATCCTACTTGAGAGATACAACTACAGAAAAAGCCAAAAATCCCACCCTCAGTCTTGACTGAATAACATCTTTTAGAGATTAGCTTAAAAAAACAAGAAAAAATTATTACTCTCTAACCAGACACAAACAGGCTTTATAAAACTCAAATTAAACATAACTAAGAACAGAAGTGACCAAATTATTAAAAAGAATGATCTGGATGACTGGCACTTATTATACTGCAGATTTATTCCTCTAATGGATTTCCCACTGTTCTTTGTCTTTTACTAAAGCCCTTTCTTTAGCCAGAAAAAGAACAGGATACAATTTGCAAGTCTAGAATTCCTGGACTGATAAAAACAACACTAGGTGCCCTTGGATTTCCTGTTCATGTGTTTTCTCCAGACTCCCCTATTCATTAATGGAGACTCTACCAGTCGTTGAGTCCAGCATTCTTTCGTGTTTATCAAGCCTGGGGAAAGGAGATAACAAATCTGGCACTCAGGCCATCTATAAATACATGTAGTGTCTCCGAGCATTTGCCATCACACTTCTAAAATAGGAAAACAGAGCTGCTTTACCTGACTGGTAAAACACTATTTAACCGATGATTTCACCTTAGTTTCCTCATACTATATTTCAGAGTATCATTAATGCCTTAGGGTATAAAAATTTTCCTAGATTCATCATTAGTTGCCACCATAGTGTCCTAGGCTGCAACAGGTCCTCAGGTTGGACACTGTGTCCGCTGGGTCCCTAATGATAACAGAGCAGCCACAGCTTCTTTCCTCTATGAGGTACAATCCGAAGAGCAAGAAATTCACAGTCAGATGAGAGTTCAAGTCCCAGCACTAACTTTTACTAGTTGTATTATTTCCAACCAACATTTACTGCAGATATACACTACCTTCCAGCACTGCACAAAGTACTAAGACTGATAAAATACAGTCCCTGCCCTTAGGGAGTTCACAATCCTACGGGGACACAAGGGAAACTCAAGGAAAAGTGTAGTCAGAGGTTTAAGAGAGGAGGAGATGCCTGAATTCAATCTTGTTGGTGGGTTGGGAAGGATAAGAGTTCACAAATCAGACGGCCAGGGCAGAAGAGGAAGAGGTGAAAGGGTGTGAAATCAACTGACACACTTGAGTGTAGAGAAGGGCTTGAGTATACATTTGGTGAAACAGCCAAAGATGAAGGTGGAAAGTCAGGAATCATGATAAAATACCTTTTATGCCATGTTAAAAAATTATCCTGAGTATAAATGGGAGTCATTTAAGGCTTTTAATTAAGTGAAGAACTAACAGCCAATAAAGAACATTAATTGAGTGCGTAGCCCAGTACAAGAACTTTTCTAAAAATGTTACATGTTTTAATACTTTTAATCCGCCTAACCACCCCTAAAATTCTATCTGATTGGCACTTCGGATAGATTATGCTAGCACAGGGAAGATGGCAAGAAGGCTGGGAGTAGACTAGACTCGAGGAGTGTAAATCAGGTTAGGGGACTCAGTAATAAACACTCAGGGGTTACAAACTGGTGGCCTGCAGCCATATTTTGTGCGACTTGCACTATGATTCAGAAAGTAGAAGGTTTCACGTAAAAATCCAGATTTCTGGTTCCTCTCCAAAAATCAAGTCTGTCAAATTTGAACCCATGTTCCTGCCTGCAAGTAGGCAGCAAGGACAGAAGAAGCAGGCCCCTTGCAAGCCGCATCCTGCCAGAGTCCGCCAACTTTCTTCCCTCAGGCCCAGCCTCCTTCACTCCTTGCATTACCTGCCTGCTTCCGTAAGCATTTGAGATTCCAGTCCTGGTTTAGTGCAGAATAATAAGGGCCCAATTTCACAAAGTAGCAGAAGAGATTAAAAGAAGGGCTCAGATACTCAACTGAAAACACTGAAATCTATCATTCAATTTCAGATTTGGATGACTGGGTAAATGTTGATATCATTAGTAAGAATAGGAAGTATAAGAAGAGCTAACGGTGGGGAACGAAAATAAGTTCAAGGCTGATCCTGAGTTATTTCACCAGACACAGGATCCATGTCTCTAAAATGGATATAAACCATGCCAGCCTTATAGAGTTGATGTGATGCTCCAATGATGGCAGAGCACAGTGATGAAGGCCCAGATTGCTAGGTCTGAATTCTGGCTCAGACACTCACTGGCTGTGTGAGTTTAGGCAAATTACTTAAACTTTCTGTGCTTCAGTTTCCTGTTGACTAAAATAAAGATAATGATGGCCAACTTGTGTACATGCTTATTACGTTAATGCAAGACTTACAGGAATCATGGAAGTTAATATTTATAAAAGACTTAGAACGGTGCCTAGCACAGAGAAATGTCATGTGTTTGATAAATCAATATATAAATGAGAAAATATTTTAAACACATCTGGCTCATTTTTTTTTTTTTTTTTTTTTTGCGGTACGCGGGCATCTCATTGTCGTGGCCTCTCCCGCTGCGGAGCACAGGCTCCGGACGCGCAAGCTCAGTGGCCATGGCTCACGGGCCCAGAAGCTCCGCGACATAAGCATCTTTTGCAGGCAAGATCTAATGCATTACTAGACAGCTATAGCGATAGAAAATTTAATTTTGTAAATATATTTAAGAATAGATGGCTTCTTTCTGAATATTTTTGAGAAAAATGGGGTACTACCTTACCTAAACATTAAGATCTGTAAACAGGCCAGTTTTTAGATAAAATTACTACTACTTTGTTTGGCAAATTTAATTCAGTTTAATTTAGCTTAATTGTTTACATTTACTTCATAAACACTTTCCCTTCTCAAGTTAAAAAAAACAACGTGCAGAGGGATTTTTAGTAATTATTCGGATCAACATACTTAAAGAGTCTGCTATTAACAGTATTACTATAGCTAAATAAGCTTTTGGGAGCTCAACCTTTGAACTATATTTTGGTCAGCAGGAAAAAATGCCTCTTTGTAAAACAGGTTTGAAAATAAAAATGATAATGTTGATTTCAGCACCACTGTGCCATCACCACCAGGCTTATGACACATAGAAAGCAAGGACAACTGTCTGTATGAATTCGCTCCTCTGGACTAGTGAACAGGACACACACCAAATGGAGCGAGTCACATTAACTAATGAAAAACAAAAGCTCTTGGCACTAAACACAGTAAATAGATTATAAGTAGAGTGGATGTCTGTTGTCTCAGGAGAATCACTACAGCCCGTGCTCCGCAACAAGAGAAGCCACCGCAATGAGAAGCCCGCGCGCTGCAACGAAGAGTAGCCCCCGCTCGCCGCAACTAGAGAAAGCCCACGCGCAGCAACGAAGACCCAACACAGCCAAAAATAAATAAATAAAATTTATTTTTAAAAAATTTTAAAAATAAATAAATAAAAACTAAACTACCTCAGCTGAAATGACGAACAACTTAGATACTGATAATTTAGCACCAGAATGGTAAAACAAACAAACAAACCTTTTAGATAGTAGAGGCATCCCTAAAAGAATTTTAGATCAAGTTCTATTAATTGGTACCCTCATAAACACACACAGGAACATACTCGCCTTTATTAGACTAAAAGAGGAAAAAAAAAAAATCACCATTTGCAAGGCAAGAAGTGGGGGGCATGGGGGGAAGGGGGGAGGGGGAGAGTAAGGGAGGACCAGAGTGAGGACTTCAAAGCTATTTGTAATGGAGAATTATGCAGAAGCAAAACAACAAAAATAAAATGGGAAAAAAACAAGGATTAATAGATTATAACTATAAAAATATATCCTTATTAATATTTTATTTACATATAGAATTCATATATGTAGAAATTATAGAATTTACAAACATGAAGTTAGTAGCCTAGAGAAGTTCTTGGAGACCGAGAGAGCATGAGAGGGGGTGAGGGGTTACGAGTGATCTGGAGGCTTCTGGGCTCCCAGACTTAAGCTGTGGCTCTGAATTGGGAGGTGGAGGAGTAAGATGAACAAAGACATTGAATGCGCCAAGAGAACTACCCCTCCCTGTGCCTTGTCAGACGGTCATGCTCCCATCTACTTCCAATACCCAACAACATGAGTTCTCTGTTTTTCGCCTCTGTTATAAAGAATATGGGTCACTGAAAGTAAGACAATGATTTTCTAAATAAAGTGTTCAACCTGAAGGTTAAAATTTATGCTTTAAAAGGTTAATTTTAAAGATAGACATTTAGGGCTTCCCTGGTGGCGCAGTGGTTGCGCGTCCGCCTGCTGATGCAGGGGAACCGGGTTCGCGCCCCGGTCTGGGAGGATCCCTCGTGCCGCGGAGCGGCTGGGCCCGTGAGCCATGGCCGCTGAGCCTGCGCGCCCGGAGCCTGTGCTCCGCAACGGGAGACGCCGCAACAGAGGGAGGCCCGCATACCACAAAAAAAAAAAAAAAAAAATAGACATTTAGAAATGGAAAAATAATCCTGCTCACAAAAGTAGCAAGGAGGAGGAGAGGGAGAACAACATTCATAAAATCCCTGGGCTTCCCTGCTGGCGCAGTGGTTGAGAATCCACCTGCCAATGCAGGGGACAGGGGTTCGTGCCCCGGTCCGGGGAGATCCCACATGCCGCGGAGCGGCTGGGCCCGTGAGCCACGGCCGCTGAGCCTGCGCATCCGGAGCCTGTGCTCCGCAACGGGAGAGGCCACAACAGTGAGAGGCCCGCATACCGAAAAAATAAAAAAATAAAATAAAATCCCTGGAATAACCTTGATCCAAAACAAAACAAACAAACAAAAAAAACTGTTGGCTTTTTAATGAAGAAATCTCATCATAGATCGGGGAAGGAAGGGAAGAATTATTCAATTAATGTGTTGGGACAACTGGTTATCTATTTGGAAACAAAAGCAAGTCAGATGTTCATTTCACTCCAAAGATCAAAATAAATTTCAAGTGGTTCAAAAGGGTGAACATAAAAACTAAAGGAAAAAACAGAAAGGAAGGAAAAAGAAAGGGAAGGGAAAGAAAAGGATGGAAAAGAACAGCAAATAAAAGTAAAAGGAAAAATTAAACTTCAAGAGAATAAGATGAATAACTGATCTTTTAAAGGAAAAGGACTGTCTTAAAAGGAAATCATCACAATGAAAATAGTGCTAGGAATCATTACAGAAAAATTTGGAATATACATATATGTATGTCAAACAAGATTAAAGGATAGTATTTTAAGCGAAATTGCAAAGTAACAGTATATATTAAACGCCTTTGTTAAAAATACCTTATACCCATGTTAAAATAACAAATTATATTTCTTAAAACATATATAAAGTTCGTAACAGCTTTTATAACATTAAAGTTGTAAAGAGACAATAAAAACGTTACTAGTAAGTGGCTAATACTGATTGACAAATATATATAAGTAAAAGTAGCTAACAAACATATGAAAAATATTCAATTTTACCAATAAATCACAGACATGGAAACTTTAAAATAATGCAATCTATTCCCTACCTGAAAGTAGCCACAATTTGGGGGAAAACCTTCTTGGTGGGGTCCAGTCTATCATCAGACATCTTTCTACACATCATCTGTGTTCATGTGTATGTTTTTCTAGCTTTATTGACATATAATTTATATATAAGATGGTGTAACTTTGAGATGTACAACGTAATGATTTCATATATGTATATATTCAGAGGCAATTATCATAATGTTAGTTAACACATCCATCACCTCATATAGTTACAATTTTTTTGTGTGTCTAGTGAGAACTTTTAAAATCCACTCTCCTAGGGCTTCCCTGGTGGCGCAGTGGTTGCGCGTCCGCCTGCCGATGCAGGGGAACCGGGTTCGCGCCCCGGTCTGGGAGGATCCCACATGCCGCGGAGCGGCTGGGCCCGTGAGCCATGGCCGCTGGGCCTGCGCGTCCAGAGCCTGTGCTCCGCAACGGGAGAGGCCACAACAAAGGGAGGTCCGCCTACCACCAAAAAAAAAAAAAAAAAAAAGAAAAAAAAAGAAAATCCACTCTCCTAGCAACTTTCAAATATACAATACTTACAAATACTTTCAAGTAACAGTATAATATTGTTAACTATAGCCACCATGTTGTACATTATATCCCCAGAAGTTATTCATCTTAAAACTGGAAGTTTGTAAGTGAAGTCAGACAGAGGAAGACAAATATCATATGATATCGCTTATATGTGGAATCTTTATGTGGAATCTTAAAAAAAAATGATACAAATGAACTTACAAAACAGAAACAGACTCACAGACTTAGAGAAGTACTTATGGTTACCGGGGGGAAGGGTGAGGGGGAGGGATAGATTGGGAGTTTGGGATTGACATGTACATACTGCTATAATTAAAATAAAATGCCTTTCCATGAAAAAAAAAACAAAACGAAACTGGAAGTTTGTACACTTTGACCACCTTCACCTACTCCCCCTCTCCACCCCATCCTCACCTCTGGCACACTGCAATCACCAAGCTGCTCTCTGTTTCTATGAGTTTCAGTTTTTTTATATTCCACATCTAAGTGAGATCATACAGTATTTCTTTCTCTGTTTGACTGATTTCACTTAGCATAATGCCCCCAAGGTCCATGCGTGTTGTCACAAATGGCAAGATTTCCTTTTTCGTGGTTGAATAATATTCCAGTGAGGTGTGTGTGTGTGTGTGTGTGTGTGTGTGTGTGTGTGTGTGTGTGTGTGTGTACCATTTTCTTTATCCATTCATCCATTAATGAGCAGTTAGATTGTTTCCATGTCTTGGCTATTATAACATGAGGGTGCAGCAGTATCTCTGAAAGTAACTTTATTTCCTTTGGATAGATACCAGAAGTAGAATTGCCAGACCATATGGTAGTTGTATTTTTAATTTTTTGAGGAACCTCCATACTGTTTTCCATAGTGGCTGTACCAATTTACATTCCCACCAGTAGTGTACAAGAGTTCCCATTTGTCCACATCCTCAATAACACTTATCTCTTGTCTTTTTGATAATACCCTTTATAACCAGTATAGAGTGATATCTCATTTTGATTTGCATTTCTCTGATGATTTGTGATGCTGAGTACCTTTTCATGTAACTGTTGGCCATCTGAATCTCTTCTTTGGAAAAATGTTTTTTCAGATCCTTTGCCCATTTTTCTATTGGATTGTTAATTTGCTACTGAGTTGTATGAGTCCCTTGTATATTTAGGATATTAATTTGGGAGATTTTTGATTACTGATTCAATCTCCTTGCTCATTACTGGTTTGTTCAGATTTTCTGTTTCTTCACGATTCATTCTTGGTAGGTTGTATGTTTTTAGGAATTGATTTCTTCTAAGTTGCCTAATTTGTTGGCATGTAATTGTTCATAGTAGTCTCTTATGATCCTTTGTATTTCTGTGGTATCAGGGTAATATCTCCTCTTTCAATTATAATTTTATTTATTTGGGTCCTCTTTCTTTCCTGGTTAGTCTAGCTGAAGGTTTCTCAATTTTGTTTTTTCAAAGAATCAACTCTTAGTTTTGTTCATCTTTTCTATTGTTTTCCTATTCTCTATTTCACTCATTTCTGCTTTGATCTTTATTATTTGCTTCCTTCTACTAACTTTGGGCTTAGCTTGTTCTTTTTCTAGTTCCTTGAGGTGTAAAGTTACATTGCTTATTTGAGAGCTTTCCTTTTTCTTAATGTATGCTTTACATTTATCACTATAAACTTCCCTCTTAGAAGATTTTGCTACATCCTGCAAGTTTTGGTTTGCTGTGTTTTCATTTTCAATTGTTTCACATTTTAAAAATTTCTCTTTTGATTTCTTCTTTGATCCATTAGTTGTTCATGACTGTGTTATTTAATTTCATGTATTTGTAAATTTTCCAGCTTTCCTCCTGTTATTATTTCTAGTTTCATACTGTTGTGGTCAGAAAAGATACTTGATGTGATCCTTATCTTCTTGAATTTGTTGAGACTTGTCTTGTAGCCTAACACATGATCTCTCCTAGAAAATGTTCCATGTTCACTTAAGAAAAATATACGCATTCTGCCGCAATGGGATGGAATGTTCCGATTTTGCCTGTTAGATCTATTTGGTCTAATTCAAATCTGCTGTTTCCTTATTGATTCTCTGTCTGAATGATCTATCCATTATTGAGGGGGGTATTAAAGTCCTCAATTATTATTGTATGGCTGTTTATTTCCTCTTTTCATTGTTAGTATTTGCTTTATGTATTTTGGTGCTCTGATGTTGGATGCACAATTATTTACAATTGTTCTATCTTCTTGATGAATTGACCCCTTTATCATTATATAATGACCTTCTTGTCTCTCTTGACTATTTTAAGCTTAAAAGTCTATTTTGTCTGATATAACTATAGCTCCCCCTGCTTTCTTTTCGTTACCATTTGCTTGAAATAACTTTTTCCATCCCTTCACTCTCAGTCTATGTGTGTTCTTGAAGTGAGTGTCTTGTAGGCAGCACATTATTGGATCTTCTTTTTTTTATCCATTCAGCCTTTCTATGCCTTCTGATTAAGAATTTAATCCAATTATGCTTAAAGTAATTATTGATAGGTTAAGACTTACTATTGCCTTTTTATTGTTTTCTGACCGTTTTGTAGATCCTTTGTTCTTTGCTTCTTCTCTTGCTACCTTGTTTTGTGAATGATTACTTTTTGTGGCAGAATGCTTTGACTCCTTTACTCTAGTCTTTTGTGAACCTACCACAGAAAGTTCTTCCTTTGTGGTTACCATAAGGCTTACATAAAACATCCTATTTTAAGCTGATAACAACTTAACTTCAATAGCATATAGAAACTTTATATATTTAATCCTCTGCCCCTCACATTCTAGGTTATTGCTGTTACAATTTACATCTTTTCAATATTGTGTATCCAATAACAAATTATTGTAGTTATGGCTATATTTAATAAGTTTGATTTTTAACTTTTTTTTTTTTTTTTGCGGTACGCGGGCCTCTCACTGTTGTGGCCTCTTCCGTTGCAGAGCACAGGCTCC
>NC_041219.1:74435492-74455375 GCF_002837175.3 Physeter macrocephalus | reverse complement strand
CATGTCCCCTGCATCGGCAGGCGGACTCTCAACCACTGCGCCACCAGGGAAGCCCTGTTTTTTAACTTTTAAACTAAGTTTTAAACTTTTAAACTAGGGTCACAATTTCAAAGAACCAGATTTTGACCATATATTTACCAGTAAGTTTTACACATTCAGATGTTTTTATGATGTTAATTAGCATCCTTCAATTTCTGCTTGAAAACACCCTTTAGCATTTCTTGTAAGTTAGGTCTAGGGGTGATGAAATCCCTCAGCTTTTGTTTGTTCAGGAAATCTTTTTCTTTCCTTCATTTGTGAAAAACAGCTTTACTGGGTATAGTATTCTTGGTTGACAGCTTTTTTCTTCCAATATTTTGAAAATCATCCTCCCACTCTCTCCTGAACTGCAAAGCTTCTATTAAGAAATCGACTTACAGTTATATGAGGGCTCCCTTGTATGCAGGCTTACACAGATGCTAGCTGAGGCCACTGCCCATATTCTGCAGTATGTGGCGGTGCTGCTGGCTGGGCTCTGTGGTTGGGTGAGACTGCTGGCTGGACTCTACATCCAAGCAGAACTGCTGGGAGGGCCCCTCACCGGGTGGAACTGCTGGCTGTACCCGTGGTCAGATGGGGCCCCCAGCTGGATTCCGCAACCACCCTCTGGCGGGGTGAGGTGGCAGGCTGTGTTCCCTGGCAACATGGTGCTGCAGGTTGGACTCCATGAATGGGAAGGGCTGTGGCCTGGGCTCTGCAGTTGCTCCTGGTTGGGTGGGGTCTCAGGTTGTGCCTCCTAACCAGATGGTGCTCCTGGCTGGACTCCACGTTAAGGCGGAGGGCCCAGGCTGGGCTTCGCAATTGGGCAGGTTATTGGCTGTGCCCTACTGTTGGACAAGGTCACTGGCCAGGTTCACTGGTTGGAAGAGGCTGTATCCTGCAGTTGGATGAGCTACAGACTGTGCTTTTCAGATGGTCAGGGTCACTATCCAGGCTCCCTCAACGGTGGCGGGGTGGGGCGCAGGCTATGCTCTGCAATTGGGCAGGGTCAGTAGCTGGGCTCCCTGCCTAGGCAAGGCCACAGGTTGTGTTCAACAGTTGGGCAGGGCCCTAGGCTGGGCTCTGCTGCAGACCAGAGCAGTAGGGTGGCTCCACAGCTGTCACCATGGTTTCCTGGTCAGACAGGGCTAGAGGCTATGCTCAGCAGTGTGGCAGGACTGTGAACGTGCTTCTCTGCCTGAGTAGGACTGTGGAAGAGGCTCCACGCCCAGTTTGCTCATTGGCTGGAGACCTAAATCAGGCCAAGTTGCTAACTGAGCTCCCTGGCCAGACAGGGCCACCAGCCTGACTCTGCAGATGGACAGAGCCACTGACTGGGATCTCTGCTCAGGCATCACTGTAAGCAGGAATGTGGTCCACCAAGATCTGAGCACTGGTTGCTGTGAACCCCACCTACCTTCTCTGTCTCTAGTGTCTCCCAGTGGTTGAGTCCTACAGATTTCCCCAGTGATTCCTGTGAGGTGAAACCCAAGTGGGCTTCCCAGGAAGTGTCCCGCATCACTGGGGGAGCCGGATGTCCAACTTGGGCTCTTTTTCCCACTGGAAAAACCACAGACTCAGGGGGACCCTCGTGGTGTGGCACTGTGCTGGCCCAGGGGAGCCGCAATGCGTTCAGAGGGTGGCTGCTCCTTTCCCCCTTTTAATGTGGTCGTTCTCAGTCTCTGCAGTCCCGAGGGGTGCATCAACCTCACCCCTGGGTTCTGGGATTTTTACAATGGTGTCTGGTCCATAGGTAATCAATAATTGGTCCTCTTGTGAGGGGGACTGAAGTTGGCAATGACTTATATCACCATCTTGATGATAACATTCCCTGTGCTTATGTTAACTGGTAGGGATTAATCCTTTCTGGCAGGGAATGTGGCAATTTATACCAAGAACCTTAAAGTTGTTTTTTTATCTTTTGACATAAATAATTTCACCTTCAGGAATCTATGCTAAGAAAAGAATCAAAATTGCAGCAAAGATTCGAAGTTGTTTTTTTCTTTAAATCAAAGCATTATTTAAAACAGCAAATAAAACAAATGTTTAAAAGTAAGTGAGGGGCTTCCCTGGTGGCGCAATGGTTGCGCGTCCGCCTGCCGATGCAGGGGAACCGGGTTCGCGCCCCGGTCCGGGAGGATCCCACATGCCGCGGAGCGGCTGGGCCCGTGAGCCATGGCCGCTGAGCCTGCGCGTCCGGAGCCTGTGCTCCGCAACGGGAGAGGCCACAACAGAGGGAGGCCCTCATACCACACAAAAAATAAATAAATAAATAAATAAAATAAAAGTAAGTGAAATGACTGATGGAATGGTGATAGCATGAAATATCATAGAAATAATACTGAAGAAAATTTTCCCCCCAAAATTTAACAACATGAAAAATAATGTTAAGTAAACAGGATACAATGTTTTATCTTCAGGTAAAATATGAACTCAACTATATGGGGGGAATGGGGGGGTAAATTAGGGTGAAACATGATGTGAAATTATGGATGATTTAAATTTTGTCCTTTATCTTTTTTTGAATTTTCTAATTTTTCCATAATGGGAAAACAACCATTTTTATAAGAAAAAAAATATTTAAGAGTGTGTGAGGGTGCAGGTAGGAGCAGTAAAAGGGAATCGACTTGCGCTTTTCAGCCCACAGAGGTGGTTTTCCAGGTACCACTGTACTTGAATTTTTTCTCTATGAACCAAATTCTTAGTTTTGGTTTAGTGGAGGATTGTGAAGAATAGCCAAAAGAGTCTGAGGTCACAGAATAAAACTAAAGGCAAACCAGAAGACTAATGGGAATTCTGGAAAGTTTTTCAGTCATATCTTACACTTCTTTTTAGGGAAACATTTTTTTAGTGGCTTATACCTGTGCATATTTACAAGGGCTCAAACTGTCACTCTCTTCTCAGATAGCTTTACTATACTGGTGACTCAAAAGGCCCATACCGAAATCAAAAAGCAAGGCAGCACAAATCTCAGCTAAATTAACTTCAAGTCTTACTTAAGGTAAGGGAACTACTTCTCCAAAATCATAAGAGACAAAATGAATGCTCTAGCTTTAAAGAAGATCCCCACTCCCCTTTACTCCTTCTTTGCCTGTTTTAAAGGAGATAAATAATGCCTGATTCAAAGCACCAGTACAACCAAAATTGCCTATTTTGTGCTAAAAGGTGAAGGTTTGGTGTGACAGAGAACAACCAATGAATGGGGAAGGCAGGAAAATGGTGAGTTGTGAGAGGTGGTGTGACTTGCTGGTAAAGGAACCGGGAGGAGCTTTGGGAAGTAGCCTGAACACACAAATCCCTCAGCAGCCCAGTTATAAAAAGTTTGGTCATCTCTGCACTACTGCCTTTCACGTTCCTAAAAGTAAGCTTCTAAGAGGAGAGACAGAGAGAGAGAGAACCAGACCAACATTCACACACACAATAAAACTTGAAAACAGACCTGAATTTAAGTGAGGCTGTAAAATATAAATTTCATAAAATGACTTTAATTAAAAATATAAACTCCTATTTTAATTTCCCCATTCACTCAAAATATTCAAAGCTTCTACATCACTAAATAGCTTCAGGAGAGACTTAGGTAGATTCCTCCATTATATCAATTTCTTTTATATTTCTTAGTTTTAAAATTACTGGGTTGCTTTTTGTTTGTTGTTTCTTTTTAAATGAAAACCACTCACTGAAAGAGATCAGACTAATTTAACAACATAAGAGCCAGAAGCAGAAGTCCTTTTTGAGGGCAAAGATTGGATTAGACTAAAATTAAAACATGATATCACCACGTTTACAATTTTAAGATATAAGTAGCTATGAGTTACTTTTAGTTATTTTGAGTGATTTAAACTCTCCCAAGAGACTTTTGACCATTACAACTGACCAGTGAAAACTGCTCCCAGCTAAAAGCAGACATGCCATATGACTCATCAGACTGAGATATTGTGTTTAACACACAGATTACTTGACTTCTGCAATCATGAGAAAATCCAGGAGGTATCCACCTCAGTAAGACACCAGAGAACAGAAAACTTTAAGGCAGAAAAAAATATTTTTAGTGCTAGTGACCTTTATAATTAATACCCGAAAAGCTTATTATCTAAGTATCAAACAGGGCCATACCACTTTATTGAACACAATTCTGGTTTATTTGGAAAACAAATATAGGAGAAAAAATGCCTAAAATGGAATAAAAAGTAACTAATACAGTCTTTTGCCATCAGGGATAGCCTGCAATTCAAGTAAACATTCTGGCAAACCCCTCCATAAATCACTTTATGAGATCAATTCTGTTCAGCATTTTTCTAGACTCCACTAAAGGACTCGGGTCACAAATTTAGTTCGCCACCAGGCAAGACTGTTAGAATCACAGAACTCGAAAACAGAAACTCTATTATCTAGTCCATCTCCCTCATTTTACAGACGTGAGGCCCACAGTCACTTGGCTATCTGGGGCAAAAGCCTGGACTAGAACAGGCCACTCAACCTTTAGGGGGAGCCCCCAGTCCAGCTGGAGAGTCCACAGTGCAGTGGCAGCTCTAGGACGCCGTGTGGCCCCCGCAGAGAAGCTGCCCTTCAGAACACTGACGGCTAGGTCAGTCCTGGACCACAAGGGTGCCTACCAGCTCTGTCATTGATGTCCATGTCTGACACTGACGCTGCTTCCTAACCTTAGGTTTCCGGGTCTGTGGAGCAAATAACTGGTTTCTGCCTGCTTTTCAGATGACCGAAGAACGACATTTTTACCCCAAACTTCCTGGAAACCAAAGTATTGTGACTAAAGCCTTCTTAAAGGCTATTAGTACCACGATTACAGAAGTTAGTCACCATTAAGCGATCTAGATTTAGCTTGGGACTCTACCTCTATCTATAATTGTTTCCTTATAAAATGATGCCTCAAAGTGAGGTTCTCAAAATCATATAGACTGTAACAGCGTCCTGTGTACTCCTCATCTAAGACACATGGGCACGAGGGCAAACCTAAATGTACAAATATTCAGGTCTCTGGAATTTGCCTAGGTATTCTATAACAGATGAAATAAGGTTTCTAAAATATAAAAATACATTTTTTTTCAAACTGGAAATATCTTCTTTTCTATTTATGAAAGTAAAATATCTGTCATGTAAAAATGTGAAAATATCCAGGAGTATATAAACTGCCAAGTGAAAGTGACTTCACCATCCTACCACCCATAATATCCAGTTTTAACTGTTGGGTGACAGACTGGAGTTAGACTGCCTGGATTAAATTCTGGGCCTGCCACTTACGAACTGTAAGACCTCTCAGGGTGTCAGTGTCCTTATCTACAAAACAGAGATAATGACAGCATGTGAGAATTATTAACTAGTGTTGATTAAGTATTTTACAAAGTGTAGGTATTGTTCTAAGCACTTAAGACATATTAACCAATTTTAATAAGGCAGTTGATTGATCCACTACTTTAAATGGTTAAAGCACTTAGAATAGTGCCTGCGATTTAGTCGAGGGCTCATTAAGTGCTAACTGTTGTTATATCTTTCCAAAACTTTAATGCCCATATAAACACACACACATATAGTTTTAACATAAATGGGTTTATATAAACTGTTCTGTATCTTGCTTTTTCCCTTACTATCTTGCAGACATCCTTCAATGTTAATACCAACAGATCCACTTTATCCTTTGTAAGCAACACACAGTAATAATATTTTCTAACGTATAATGAATTGTTTTGTGCTAGACCCTGTACTTTGTGTATCATCTCACTTAATCCTCATAAGACCCCTAAAATGCGCGTGCCATTATTATTCCTATTAGAGAAGAGGGAGGTGAGACTTAGCTGGATTAAGTAATTTGCCCAAGATCATACAGCTAAACATGGTGGAACCAAAATTTGAACCTGGGTTCCTCTGCAACTGAGGGACCGTGCACACTCCATTTTCTACAGTGCTGTACTTTGTAACTAATGTCCCCTAACAGATGTTTGGATGGTTTCTATCGTGCGGGGGTGTGTGTGGATGGTTTCCATTGTGGGGGGGTGTGTGTGAGATTTTTAGCAATGTTGCCGTGAACATATTAGATCACAGGTTGTGCATTCTTTCTCCTATTTCCTTACTGTACTCTTCCAGGTGTGCAATTGCTGAGTCAAAAAAAATTCACATTTAAAATTCTGATACACACTGCCAGATTGCTTCCCAGAGATGTAGAGCCAATTGATCCATCACAGTTATATGAGAGAGCCAACACCGGTCACTGTCCATCTTTTTAATCTTTGCCAGCCCAATAGGTTAAACAGGACATCTTAGTTTTGCTTATGCATTTCTTAGACTGTAATGAGTTAAGCATGTTTTCATATATTTTAAATAATTATTTCTTCTTTTATAAGCTGCTTGATTTAAGTTCTTTGCCCAGCTTAAATCATACCATAATGCCAATATTTAAATAATTTCAATTTATACAATTTAAGAGAAAAATCAGAGCATGCTTTAGTTCATGTGGGAACTGTGGTTATTACAATAGCAGCAGGGCACTTTCCTATAAATCAAAAGGATCAAATCGAAACTACTGTCACAAAATGCAAAGGTTGAGAATATATGTAGAATATGACTTTCCAAACTAAGTACAATTTTCTGTGATACAGATGTGACATTAAGACCCTGTGGCTTAGACCCTATTTATTTGGACTAGCATATATAAATTCTTTTAATAATGCCAATTTATTCTTTAGCAGAAAACTTCCCAGCTTAGACCACAAATCTCTGAAAAGCAACTAATCACTGTCCTTACCGTTATCATGATCATCACTGCCATCGTCACAGCCATCGTGATGGGCCAGACAGTACTGTGTGCCTCATCTCACCTAATCTGCCCAATGGCCACGTGAGGTACTATTTCCGCATTTTCCAAATGAGAAACTGAGGCTCAGAGAGGTTAAGTCACTTGCCAGAGGCCTCTTAACTAGAAAGTAGCAGAGTGGGGATTTCAACCCTGTATGATTCCAGAGCCTGTTCTATTGTTCCAGTAAGGTGCCTACCCTTTATGACCAGACTCAAGCCGTTAAAGCTAAAGCCAAAAGTAAATCTATAACTTCCAAAAAGCAACTCCAGAGAATGACTGGTCTTTTCTTACATGATCACCTTACTTATTCTTGACAAATCTTACGTTGCTGTACAATTCCTAGTTGTAAAGAAACTTAAAAGGATGGACTTGCCCATCCTTCTACCAGAAACAAGGCTGTGCTAACCTTCTTCCCACTCAACCTGCCTTCTCACCCAAACAGCTCTATAAAAGAGATTTATAATCTTTGTCGTCCTCATTTACTTGTCTAAATAGGAAAAAAGTATCAGAATGCTTTGCAGGAGGTTTAACCAACATTGAGAGGCAGCCAGAATCTTGGCAAAGATACACCATCATTCGGGTTGAAGTCCAGGTTTAAGCTGTATCTAGATGGGTTTGCAGGAGCCCTGAAATAACCTCAGGGGACAGAAAGGTCTCCTGTGGTGACAAAGGAGTCCTTCTTATCTGCTTGGCAGCCTTACAGTCAGAGAGTTCTTACATCTAACCTAAATCTCTCCCACTGAAATTCAAACCTATTTCTTTTTCTCAAATTCTCCATAAAAAGAAAGAACTTCACTGCAGCAATTAACTTGCTCAAATTCTCACAGCAAATTTTTTTAAAAAAGGTAGCTGGAATCAGCACTGATTTTCTTTGATTCTCTTCATTGCATAATCAAAAGTTCTTAATTTTCAGTCCTTTTTGCTAAGGGAAGAATTGCTTGTCTCTCTCAAGAAAACTGTGAAATTGGTTTGAAAATAAAGTTGCTTTATTTATAAATCTTCATGACTAGTACCTAACTGAGAATTTCAATAACAAAAGCCCTTCACAGCGCTTTTACAGTCTTTACTAACAAAAATCAAACCATAGGTAACTTTTATCAAAGGCTTCTGTGTCAAGTACAGCGCTAAACGTTTAACATGTATGACGTTCCTTCATCTTCACAATAATTCCATGAAGTAGATGCTTCCCACGTTTAAAAATAGGGAAAACTGAGGCTTAGTTAAGTTGCCATCCCAAAGACATACAACTAGTAAATGGAACCGGGTCTGCCTCATACCAGAGGCTAAGCTTATAACCCATTCGGCTGCATCGTCTCTCACCTGACCTTTATTTTTAAATGGGTAAAAGCCTCTGTTTATAGAGCACTTTGTTCCTAAAAGCACCAAGTTCTTTATAAGTAATTTTATTTTCCTCATCTCTTTCCAATACAAAATTTGTGCAATATAACAACCCCAAGGTTTGACAAAACTAAAGAGAGTCATACTTAAGAATGCAGCAAATATCTTAAAAAGCTAAGAAAAAAAATAAGTGTGCCAAGATTTAGGAGCCTGAGTTTCAGCAAGTATAGAACTTTTGCACTAGATAACCATCTGGTAACAGTCCACTTTGAAATTCTACTCTGTTCCATCCATCTACTTATTTATTTATTCTCATACTTAAACTAAGCTATTTCCAGAGCTGTAAAATACATTTTGACATCTGGTTGGGTAAGCCTCTCCCCTTTTTGCTTTGTTTTCCCCCACCCCCAGATTTTTACACACTCTTTCACCTGAACGTTAGACTCTGCTTGTAAAGTTCAATTAAAAATATTGATTGGGTATCAGTTTCTTAAAAGAGGGAAAAAAGTATGGTTCAAGCAAATCCAGCCTCAGCCCCAGGATTAAAATTACCAATTTGACTTTGGTTTCTTTGCCAAGGTATTTCTGCCACCTGGGAGACAAATATCCAAATTGAAGGTTAAGGTTTTAAAATCCCTTTTACAAAGCTGCATCCAAATTTACAGTGTCTGTTACTGATTATAGGAAAAAAATTAAATATTCCATAAACCTATTAGGTGGTGTTTGCAAGGCAGGCCTTCAGGATGCCTAAAGATAGAGAAATAGAAGCAAGCAGCTGATCAAATAATTGGCATCAAAAGCACCCATTATAGAACAGACACTTTGTTAGCAGGAAGAGACCCAAATAGTAAGAGAGATGACACGAGCACTTAAAATCCCATAATCTGTTGAAAGAAGCAAGACTAACCCACAAAAACAATCAACGCATATGACAAATATGCCTGCATGGGCCTTTGTGATATAAGCAGGGCTTCAGAACAGGGAAAGATCAGTGTGGGCTGCAGTGCCCAATAAAGACTAATAAATTGGGTACACTCAGCTCTAGCTTACCTGAAAGTGGTAACTAAAATTTAATGACAGCTACTTAGAAGCCCATGTGAAGAAAAACAGTGATGAGCTCAACTTGGTTTATAAATCATGACTGAGCCAAACTTCCAGCACCCTGATAAAAGGGCAGAGAGCCTATAAGCAAGCATCTCTCACTGTTCTTGCAGCAGCTACTCCAGATGACATGCAGAAACTGCGGCCGGAAGGGGATTAACACAATGGGAAATCCCCCAATACTTTGTGGCCTGAGGGCTATTCAATACCAGAACCTGATCCTACTCCCCTACATTCAACCTGAAAAGTCCCTGTTCCAGAGGACTTACATCCACAAAAACTCCACCCAGTTTCCTGACATCATGGAAATTCACTAGTTCACTCAGAAGACCTAGTATGTGGGCTCATCTATTCGTGGAAAGAGGTAGCTCTTTCCAAAAGTACTGAGTCAGAAATTTTTACCAGCACTAGATTTGTTCAAAAAAACAAAAAGGAAAAAAGAATTTTTTGAGTTGAATAAACAGGATGAGCACTGTATCTCCTTCCAAGGAGCAAAAAAATAGTGCTAAACATAGCTGGGAAAACTGGTTGGGAGGAATTGGGGTGGAACTTCTCAAAACCTGAAATCATATGCAAACTCTACAGTTATTAATTTTAAAACATTAATAGATAATGCAAAGCAAGAAGTCTCAGTGACTTCTTTACCAGCCTGACATGTCAGTAAGCATTACTTAGGGAGGGTATTTGCTTTGAAAATGAGTAGAAAACTTACCTGTGAGTTAGTTTTAAGACAGTTTCACTAAAATGAGGGAGTTAAGACTAATCTTCTGAGGTTCCTTCCCAATCCCATGACACTGTTTATACTTTTTAAAGGTAATTATTAGTACTTTAAGCAGAGAACCTAGCAGGCTGTGAAGAGCTTTCACACACAAGCCTCAGAACTCAATTTCTAATGAGATACACTGTAAATCATAAAACATCGCCTCATATCCTATAGCTCTTAAGTGAAACTGGGTTAATTTGGTGGGTTGTACATTTTTAGAAGTGAAATAAACACTCTATATAGTTCCACACATACTTCAGGAGTTGTGAAAATCAAGTGGGAGAGGTAAAATTGCTTTCTAAAGGGCAAAACACTACTCAACATACGGTTATACACGCACTAGACAATAAAACTTCTACATCCAGGATAATGGTTATTTTCAGGGAGAGAAGGAAGGGAAGGACTGCAAAGGCATCTCAAACTCTATCGGTAATGTTTTGCTACTTCAGTAAAATCCGAGACAAACAGAGCAAAAAGTTAAGATTTGTGCAGCAGGTACACGAATGTTCCTTACATTTTTCTCTGTAACTTTATAATAATTCATAATAAAAAGTCAACTCTAAGTTTCTAATGTAATCTTGAGAAAATAAAAATGACAAACATTCCAAGGACTTTTAAAAGGTTTCTTGCGGATAAACCTTTTTAAAGCTATTTAACCGTATACTGTATATAAATAGAGTAGCTTGTTTCCTACTAACAACTATCTATTTTCCTTATTAATATCGTCACCATTTCTTTTCTTCCTTACACCTCCTTCTAACAGAGTCTACATAAAAAAAGCACAACTCTCTCTAGGGCATGTGGACAAAGGAAGCTCGGGGAGATGGGCTCAGCGGAGGTGATGGTCCTGGAGCAGCTGGGGAGGGGGAGGGGACAGCACAGGGACAAAGACCGCCACCCAGTGGGAGAGGCCGCAGATTTCTGGAGCCGTGTCTTCAGTGAGGCTGCATTATTTTGTCTGAAGTATCATGACTTCCCAGAACACCAGAGAGATCTATATTTAAAAGATTAAAAACGTATCCCATACATACTAAAATATTCTCAGATGAAATAATGTAACATCATCAAGAATCTGCTGCAAAATGATATGGAAGGAATGGGTGTGGGTATAGATGAAATAAGACTTATCATGATGTGGTAACTGTGTTAGCTGGTGATGGTACATGGGAATATATTACACTCTCCTGTGTACTTCTGTGTATATTAAAATTATCCTGCAATACAGTGTTCAAAAAATATCCCCAAACTAAAATAAACTGTTTAACTATTATCACATTAAAAGCCTTGCCCCATTCCCATTTATCAGACCTATTCACGACAAGGAGATCAGCAGTCAGACCAGAGTTAATTCTGACGCTATCACTCCTCAGCTGTGTGCTCTGGCCTTAGATACTCAGTCTCTTTGGTTCTGAGTTGATCCATCTGAAAAAATGAAAAGGGCTGGATGAGATGATGTCTTAAGTTCCCTTTCAGCTATAACACGATTACTGGATTTATAAAACTGACTTAGTTACTGCATAATACAGTTAAGAACTGCACATGTTATTAATAATATACTATGGTCACATAGGAGCATCTTTAATCCCTCACTTATTTATTTATTTGACAAACATTTAGGGAATGTGCACTATGTGCCTGGCAGTATCACATGTGGGTAGAATACAAAGTTAAATGATGCAGAATCTCTGCCTTCAAGATCCAGTCTAATGGTGGAAGACAGATGTATAAACAATACGATATAAGTATATGATAATAGCGGTGATGGAGGTGAAAATACTAGAAGGGCTTCCTAGCGTGAGAAAGCAAGGAACGGTAAATAATTTCATATGCAGAGGGAAAGAGAAAGTAAGTGGTAGAAGATGAGACTGGACAAGAAAGTAGGGACCAGATTGAGAAGAGCCCTGTACGTTATGCCAAAGAATTTGGACAGTATGTCGAAAAGCAATAAAGAAGGTATTTTAAAGATTTCTAAGCCAGAAATGATGTGATCCAATTTACATTTTAGATGAATTGCTGGAACAGGAATATAGATTTGGTGGTGATTGGTGGTGTTTGAGGAACAGAGGAGAGTAAAAAGGAAGGAAGTTAAACCTAGTATTTAAGAGATAACTAACATGGTCCAGCAGGATATGATGAGGCCTTGAATTGAGGTAGTATTACTGGAGATTACTGAGATACTGTTCTACCAGCATCTTGAGGCTTGGAGTAGGGAACAGAAAGCATACTAAATTATATAAGGAGTTGTTAATGCACAGTAAAGGTAATCAGTTCCTTCTCCAAAGTAAAGGTAAGCAAAGATCTTAGAAATGCACATTTTAGGTACTCTGCTATATTTCTACCCCCCGTCTTTTAAGATACCATAGAAACTACAGCATGAGACAACAGCATCTCTTCACCATCGGTGGGGGACCAGCTTCAAGCACAGTGCCACACATAGTAGGCACTTAATAAATATAAATATGGGTTAGGTGTTGAACGTGACGAGTTTTAATAAGCTAATGAAACAGTGCCACGTGGTACAGGTGGTTAACTCCCTGCTCACCGGCCATATTAGCAATGATTTGATCAAGAGCACAAGTAAGGAAAGATGAAAATTCTTTTTCAGGTGATTTTTACGCCCCTCTGAAACCCTTCCCATAACCCCTCATCCCCTTCAGATTTTTAGACCATATCAGCAATAATCCTCACACAATGGAGTGGACAGCTAAGTTCTTGTTATTTGAGTTAGACTACACCCCACATGTAGACCATTATAGAAGATATTTTTTTCCTTATAAATTACATTGTACCTTTCACCTGAGCCCCCAAAGGGGCACTTCTGAGAGAAGAATCAGAAGTGCTCAGTCAGTCCTAGGTGTTGCAAACCACATGGACTTCTGTTTCAGCTTTTATAAAACAAAAGCAATATTTTTTCCCTCAAAAGCCATTATCTTTATTTGAATAAAGATAAAAAGTAAAGCATAGGAAGGTAGGTCATCTAGACAATGTCTTGCTGTTAATGGCTATTAAGTCTGAAATTAGAAAATTCTGCCCATCTGTTATGTACTACTTGCTTATACTTTAAGATTTTCTCAGCAGTAAGCCTGTGGTACCAAACAATGAAACTTAGAAATCTGATCCCTCTATTCCAAACTCATAACTATAAAATGTTAATGTCACCCAAATGTTATTGACATAATTGTCAATAAAATGTTGATGTTATTGACATGTTATTGACATGTTGACAATAATGACAATATATAATTAATAATAATTAACTGAACATTATGTGCCAGGTAATAAAGCTTAACACTTTATATACACTGTCTCATTTGATTTTGATCCTCACATTAACCCTAAGAAGTAGTATATAAAGTTACTGCCATTTTGCAGTAGGAAAAAATGGGGCCCGGAGATGTGTATCATATCTGATTTTAAATAACCAAAACAAGCCTGTCAGACTCAGTAGCCCAGAACTCTTCACCACTCCGCAGTACTGTCTCTCACAAACCATGTCAGGTAGGGGGACAGGTAATATCCCTACTGAAGGATAAAAAACCTGAGGCTCAGGAAGTTGGCAAGACTTGTGGAAGGTCACACATTTAGAAATAGAGCCAGCGTTAGGCTCCTGGTTCAGGGCCTCTACCACTCTACCTCTAATACTGGATCTGTTCCATGAAAAAATCATAACCACCCCACAGGAATCAGCAAAGTATAAAATCCCCACCCTGTTTAAAAAAAAGAAAATCAAACACAAATGGCTTTGTCAACATAGAATAAAGGTCATGAGGTTCTTAAAAAAAAAAAAGCCAGTAAGATTTCTTTTTGATGCATCAAGGTCACTTTTAACTCAGATCATAAAAGGAGCTAATTTAGAAAATAATGCCTTTCAGATTTCTAACTGTGCATTTATTTTTGCTTTCCCAATATTTATTTATGTGTTTCTTTTACAGTCCACGTTCAATTGTCAAAGTTTTCAGTACTTATCAAGGACTTGGGAAAAGGTTAAAGAGCAATTTTCTGTCCCCAACCCACAGAGAAAACAATGTATACCATTAATGCTCGTAGAATCTACTGCCAAGTAACAAGCAGGTGTACTACTTCTCCAATGCACTGGGCGTGGCATGGGACAGGGGAGCAGGACAGGAGGGGAGAAAGAGGGCCCAGAGAAACACTGAAAACAAACCACACTTGGTGGGGTCCATTTCTTTTAAGACTTACATCTCATAAGGCATTTGGCTGTTGACAAGATGATCCCGCCCTTGAATACAAGGAAGTTGCACCCAGTCTCACAAAGCACAGATTCAATCACCCCAAACAGAAGTCTGGACTTCCCTCCAAGACAAATATGGAATTCAATCTGTGTGATGCTTTGAACACAGCTAATTAATTTGCAATCCTTCATTATGACCATACAAGGGAGGGAAAAGAGCTACCTTCCTAGTCCTTCCTTGAGGGGGAAGCAATAGAGGAAAAAGCATAATATTTAAATCCCATAGCAAAGTTTTAAAAGTTTTCCATTAAGATACACACCCTAGCTGAGTCATCAGCGTAATACCCTACAGTGGCTCACCTCAGTACTAACTACCTTTCCTAAAATAAACATGGTCGTTCCAACTCTGCTAATTGATTCAAAACAGAATGGGTAAGAAGCTATAACTTGTTTCATTCTTTTCACTTAGTCATTTAACCCTATAATTTTTAGAGTAAATGCACTGACCTTAATCCACTTAAGTAGTTAATCTATAACTAACTAAATAAAGAAACCACAACCCAGTGAAAATTATATCTGAAAATAGCCAATAGCCAAAGCAGTAATAGCAACATAAAAAAATTGCCTCATGAACCAATGAGAATGTTTTAAATCCAAAACAAAGACTATGAGGGGGGGAATTCTCTTAACCTAAGGTTAATGAGCAGACCCTTTTCAAATATGTTTACTCCCAAATAGTTGTATAAGATTCCCCTACTAAATCTTTTAGGAGGGTTCCAACCAAGCTCTAAAATCAGTGGGAGACCTCTGTGGTATTTCTAAAGCCATTTTCCCACTTTTCCCTTTCCATATAGTTGAAAATGGCATATGGGGGACTGAATTAAAGGTTATGGATTTCCTGACATCTTTCACAGGCCATCGTCCACTCACATAGATCCAAAGTGTTCATAATGGAAGCCTGACACATCAGACAACTCCAGCTCCAAGCTTTGCTCCTACCTGAAAAGTACTTGATCCCATCTACCACGCTGAAAATGTGTTTTCCACTCTTTCACCATCACATTAAAAAAACAATACAGAGTTTTAGGTAAATTCTTCTTTTAAAACTAAATGAAGTAATACTTCTTCAGATATCCAGTTGATAACTATCTTAGGACTCTACTTCTAAGACTGCAACTAGACTCCCTGGATTTGAATCCCTGATTCCACCCTTGCTAGCTTTGTGATTTTAGAGAAGTTAATTCACCTGTCTGAGCCTTGGTTTTCTCACTGATCAAAGAAATTCTTGCCAGTTACTACAAGCAATGCCTTCAGGACAGTACCTAGCACATGGTAAGTGGTCTGTCTGAAGAAACTATCATTACCATTATCATTGCTATCTTTCATCACTGTTGTTTACTTGACAATCTGTTAACATGTCCCTTTCACCATCCTTCCAGTATATGGAAGAATCTATCAAGAGATAATTAGATCTCTGAACTACCACTAAGCTAAAGAAAATAATACATTAACAGCTTGGTCAGCAAGTTACATATTCCGAAGAACTTAAGTCTGTGATTTAACACCATAAGGACTCAATGACTCAACTATAATAATAGTTTAGGATTCATCTGAATCTCTTATGGGCAACTGTTACAAACTTCAGGCAGGCCCTAAGTTATGAGTATTCAACTTTTGAAATCATGAAGCCAAAAATGTTTTGTCTTCAGAACAATCACAATACATTTGGAGAGATGGATGTACCTATAAGTAGGCTACAATATAGAGAATTAAACTACAGTAATTTGAACAGGAAATTAAATAGGTTAAATTTTCCTGGGGTTAGGAAAAAAACAGCAGCAGCAACAAAAAAATGGTACTGCAGATTGAAAAGTTATAGGTTATGAACTATAACATTTGCACCATGAATTTGCCATGGTGATAAATATGTAATTCAAGATTTTATATAAAACTTAATTTATACATATGAAAAGACTATGGTAGAAAAAACACATTAGCATCACAGAATGAAAAATAAGCCACAAACTAGCATAAGATATTTGCAACACATAAAAACAAAGAACTAAATACAATGGTAATACAGTATTAATAGCTATTCTTATATAGTTCTTACTATGTATCAGGTACTGTTCTAAACAATATATGTGTATCTTAAATACATGAAGAATTCCTATGAATCAATAAGAAAAACACAAACAACAAAATTTTTAAATGAGCAAAAATCCCAAATAGGAATTTCACAGAAGAGAAAACACAAATGGCCCATACACATAATGAAAGATGCTCAACTACAATTCTAATGAGGGAAATGAAAATTAAAGCCCTGATGAGGTATCAGTTCATACCCTAGATTTGCAAAAACTGAAAAGGTTGTCAGCATCCAGTCCTACTGAGGAAGTAGAACAATGAGAACTTATCCACTGCTGGTAAAGGTCTAAATTGGTATAACCGCTGTGGAGAGGAGTTGGATATTACTCAGTAAAAACGAACAGCCAATGACCAAGCAATCCCATTCCTAGGTATACACAGTAAAGATACTCCACTCCTGCACATGGGCAGTACCTAACAACATTCACTGGACATTGTTACCACAGACAAAAAAAAAGCACGAAACAAATGACCATCAACAGAAGTGGAATAAAAAAAAAATAGTCTGGTATATTCATCTATCTGAAAACTACACAGCAGTGAAAATGAACAAAAGACCACTACATGGATAAATCTCAGACACATGAAGTTCAAAAAAAGGAAGTGAGTAATAGAAGAATACGCACTGTATGTTTCCATTTATATAAAGTTCAAAAAGAAGCAAACCTAAAAAATAATATTGACTCTGGGATGTATTCCTAGGTGATGAAACTAAGTAAAAGCAAGGAAGTGCTTACCATAAAATTAAAGACAGCAGTTACCACTAGGAGGAGGAAGGGCATATGGGAAGCTTCTGGGATACTGGTCAAGTTCTATTTCTTAAGCTCCCTGGAAGATACTTTGTTGTCTGTTTCATTATTTTTTCTTACTCTGTACAGATACATTTTATATTCTAATATGTGACACACTTCAAAAATCTTAAAAAACAATTTAACATGTATTCATTCCTTTGTAGGCAAGTCTACATAATGAATCCATCATTGAAACAATGTATACACTGCAGAGTAGAAAAGTAACTATTTTAAAATAAAGAAAACCTTAAAATCTGCAACAGAAACAAAATCCTAAAACTTTAAAATTGAACCAAACTAATTCACAAGCAGAAAAACAACACAGTAATGACCCAAAGCATCATTTGTCTAAGCAGTGTTCTACAAAACATTTTTTTCTTAGATGTCTAAGGGAAAATGGGTACCAGGAGTGAAATAAATTTGAGGACTAATGGGTTAAACAAGTAAATCTCCTTAAGAGGAAACAGAATTTCCCAAACTCCTTAACTCCGGAATCTTTTAACATGGTGAATTACATAGTGATTCTTTTAGGATTCATGTTTCCTATAACACAAATTGGGGAACATTTTATGACACAGAGGCCATACTAGAAAGAGAGCAGGAGATACTCTGATAAAAGGTACTCAGATATCTAAGTCTTCAGTAGCTGATCAGTCCAAGCCAAACCCTGGCAGTTGGGATCAAAACCCATAACCAAATACAATACTTTAGTAACTAAGGGAACAATCGTTTGAGGTGTTGCATGAACATGGAGACAGCTTTATGTGACTCCCTTGGGGGCAAAACATGATATAAGCAGAAGGTACAACAGAAAAGATCTGGATAGTATATAAAGAAACATTACTACAGCTTTTAGGGTCATGGTAGACTAACAGACAGAGGGTCTTATTTGGCTTAGGTAGAGTTCAATAGAAGCCTCCAGCACAAAAATCTGTTTCAAATCATATCTCTCAGTTAAAAGGTTTTTTCACTAGGCTTCTCCTAATACAATTAGAAATTCTCTAGTTTTCTACTAAAGTTTTCCCTAGGTACAAAGAATCTGCCAATTCTTCCAAATGTGCTTTTATTACCATAGGAAAATAAGATGATAATGTTCTTCAAAAGAAAATATAAACTCTGCACATTTATTTTTAAAACTTCTTTATGATTAGACCACTAACATATACTTTTGCAAACACTATTTCCCTTGGAAACTAACTTCTGTATTTTTAAGGAAAAAGTTGTCAGACACAACGTCTTTGTATCTCAAATATGTTAAAATATTCTTTGAAGAGAATCAAGCATCTGTCTTTCCAGGGTAGCACAAGGATTCAAACTGGAAAATGTGGTCCTGCCACAGGTTTCTGTAAAGATGGCAGACGGGCTTCTTCAGAGGGCTCTTGACAGATGGCATCATTACCTGACGATTTACTGCAACCCAGGCCCAATCTACAGCCTCACAAATCCAGAAATTTGTTTTTATCAGCATCAACAAGGTATCTCCTTCTCTTAGGAGCAAACAAAAATTAATCAAGCTTCAACAGGAATCAGAATACAAACCTATTAACATAGAATGACAAATATGACTGTGACAGAAGGAAGAATGCCTGTTTGTGGCCATACATGGCCAATTATTTCATTACAGCCAGATTGATACTGACAGCCAAATCACAATCAGAGGGTTCCTGAGTACCCATGGAATCAGAATTAAAGAAATAAGAGGAATTGAGTATTTAATGGTCTTCTGTCATCCTGGCAATAATATTTGTTGTTTTTTTATTGTTGAGGTTGTTCTGTTTTGTTTTTAATTAAGCAACTTCTATGTCCAGGCATTCTTCCAGGTCCTAGGGATACAGAGGTCTCTGCTTTCAGAGAGCTCATATTTAAGTAACAGCTGAAGAGTATATATTTCACTGAAGTTTACTGTAATATTATTAATAAGAGTAAAAAAAATAAGGAAGCAATCTAAACATTCAACAATAAAGTTGCAATTAAATAATGATAAGTCTAAATGATGAAAAAATGCAGTTTTTAAAGAATAGTACTTTTAAGCAGTAATTCATGACATGGAAAAATGATCATGGTGCAACATTACATGAAAAAAGCAAGCTATGAAAGTATATGTACAGGAAACCTGCACAAGCCCTTAGATACCCTCATCCACCAGAGGACAGACAGCAGAAGCAAGAAGAACTACAATCCTGCAGCCTGTGGAACAAAAACCACATTCACAGAAAGACAGACAAGATGAAAGGGCAGAGGGCTATGTACCAGATGAAGGAACAAGATAAAACCCCAGAAAAACAATGAAATGAAGTGGACATAGGCAACCTTCCAGAAAAAGAATTCAGAATAATGACAGTGAAGATAATACAGGACATCGGAAAAAGAATAGAGGCCAAGATCAAGAAGATGCAAGAAATGTTTAACAAAGACCTAGAAGAATTAAAAAACGAACAAACAGAGATGAACAATACAATAACTGAAATGAAAACTACACTAGAAGGAATCAATAGCAGAATAACTGAGGCAAAAGAATAGATCAGTGACCTGGAAGACAGAATGGTGGAATTCACTGCTGCAGAACATATTAAAGAAAAAAGAATGAAAAGAAATGAAGACAGCCTAAGAGACCCCTGGGACAACGTTAAATGCAACAACATTCAAATTATAGGGGTCCCAGAAGGAGAAGAGAGAGAGAAAGGACCAGAGAAAATATTTGAAGAGATTATAGTCGAAAACTTC
>NC_041219.1:74433099-74433506 GCF_002837175.3 Physeter macrocephalus | reverse complement strand
AAACAACTACATGAAGTGGAGATAGGCAACCTTCCAGAAAAAGAATTCAGAATAATAATAGTGAACATGATCCAGGACCTCGGTAAAACAATGGAGGCAAAGATCGAGAAGATGCAAGAAATGTTTAACAAAGACCTATAAGAATTAAACAACAAACAAACAGAGATGAACAATACAATAACTGAAATGAAAACTACATTAGAAGGAATCAATAGCAGAATAACTGAGGCAGAAGAACGGATAAGTGACCTGGAAGACAGAATGGTGGAATTCACTGCTGTGGAACAGAATAAAGAAAAAAGAATGAAAAGAAATGAAGACAGCCTAAGAGACCTCTGGGACAACATTAAACGCAACAACATTCGCATTATAGGTGTCCCAGAAGGAGAAGAGAGAGAGAAAGGACC
>NC_041219.1:74431954-74432856 GCF_002837175.3 Physeter macrocephalus | reverse complement strand
GGACACATACAGACAGAAAGTGAGGGGATGGAAAAAGATATTCCATGCAAATGGAAATCAAAAGAAAGCTGGAGTAGCAATTTTCATATCAGAAAAAATAGATTTTAAAATAAAGACTATTACAAGAGACAAAGAAGGACACTACATAATGATCAAGGGATCAATCCAAGAAGAAGATATAACAATTATAAATACATATGCATCCAATATACGAGCACCTCAATACATAAGGCAACTGCTAATAGCTATAAAAGAGGAAATTGACAGTAACACAATAATAGTTGGGGACTTTAACACCTCACTTAAACCAATGGACAAATCATCCAAAATGAAAATGAATAAGGAAACAGAAGCTTTAAATGACACAATAGACCAGATAGATTTAATTGATATTTATAGGACATTCCATCCAAAAACAGCAGATTACACTTTCTTCTCAAGTGCGCATGGAACATTCTCCAGGATAGACTGCATCTTGTGTCACAAATCAAGGCTCAGTAAATTTAAGAAAACTGAAATCACATCAAGCATCCTTTCTGACCACAACACTATGAGATTAGAAATGAATTACAGGGGAAACAACGTAAAAAACACAAACACATGGAGGTTAAACACTACGTTACTAAATAACCAAGAGATCACTAAAGATATAAAAGAGGAAATCAAAAACTACCTAGAGACAAATGACAATGAAAACACGACAATCCAAAACCTATGGGATGCAGCAAAAGCAGTTCTAAGAGGGAAGTTTATAGCTATACAAGCCTACCTCAAGAAACAAGAAAAATCTCAAATAAATAATCTAAACTTTCACCTAAAGCAACTAGAGAAAGAAGAACAAACAAAACCCAAAGTTAGCAGAAGAAAAGAAATCATAAAGATCAGAGCAGAAATAAATGAAA
>NC_041219.1:74429478-74430829 GCF_002837175.3 Physeter macrocephalus | reverse complement strand
CATGTGGGATCCTCCCAGACCGGGGCGCGAACCCGGTTCCCCTGCATCGGCAGGCGGACGCGCAACCACTGCGCCACCAGGGAAGCCCCAACACCCATTTTTGATAAAAACTCTCCAGAAAGTGGGCATAGAGGGAACGTACCTCAACATAATAAAGGCCATATATGACAAACCCACAGCAAACATCATTCTCAATGGTGAAAAACTGAAAGCATTTCCTCTAAGATCAGGAACAAGTCAAGGATGTCCACTCTCACCACTATTATTCCACACAGTTTTGGAAGTCTTAGCCTCGGCAATCAAAGAAGAAAAAGAAATAAAAGGAATACAAATTGGAAAATAAGTAACTGTCACTGTTTGCGGATGACATGATACTATACATAGAGAATCCTAAAGATGCCACCAGAAAACTACTAGAGCTAATCAAAGAATTTGATAAACTTGCAGAATACAAAATTAACGCACAGAAATCTCTTGCATTCCTATACACTAATGATGAAATATCTGAAATAGAAATTAAAGAAACACTCCCATTTAACATTGCAACAAAAAGAATAAAATACCTAGGAATAAACCTACCTAGGGAGACAAAAGACCTGTATGCAGAAAACTATAAGACACTGATGAAAGGAATTAAAGATGATACCAACAGATGGAGAGATATACCATGTTCTTGGATTGGAAGAATCAATATTGTGAAAATGGCTATACTACCCAAAGCAATCTACAGATTCAATGCAATCCCTATCAAATTACCAATGGCATTTTTTACGGAACTAGAACAAAAACATCTTAAAATCTGTATGGGGACACAAAAGACCCCGAGTAGCCAAAGCAGTCTTGAGGGAAAAAAACGGAGCTGGAGGAATCAGACTCCCTGACTTCAGACTATACTACAAAGCCACAGTAATCGAGACAATATGGTACTGGCACAAAAACAGAAACATAGATCAATGGAACAAGGTAGAAAGCCCACAGATAAACCCACGCACCTATGGTCAACTAATCTATGACAAAGGAGGCAAGGATATACAATGGAGAAAAGACAGTCTCTTCAATAAGTGGTGCTGGGAAAACTGGGCAGCTACATGTAAAAGATGAAATTAGAACACTCCGTAATACCACACACAAAAATAAACTCAAAATGGATTAGAGATCTAAATGTAAGACCGGACACTATAAAACTCTTAGAGGAAAACACAGGAAGAACACTCTTTGACATAAATCACAGCAAGATCTTTTTTGATCCACCTCCTAGAGTAATGGAAATAAAAACAAAAATAAACAAATGGGACCTAATGAAACTTAAAAGCTTTTGCAAAGCAAAGGAAACTACAAACAAGACGAAAAG
>NC_041219.1:74426828-74429436 GCF_002837175.3 Physeter macrocephalus | reverse complement strand
TAAACAGCTCATGCAGCTCAATATTAAAAAAACAAACAACCCAGTCCAAAAATGGGCAGAAGACCTAAATAGACATTTCTCCAAAGAAAACATACAGATGGCCAAGAAGCACATGAAAAGCTGCTCAACATCACTAATTATTAAAGTAATGCAAATCAAAACTACAATGAGGTATCACCTCACACCAGTTAGAATGGGCTTCATCAGAAAATCTACGAACAACAAATGCTGGAGAGGGTGTGAAGAAAAGGGAACCCTCTTGCGCTGTTAGTGGGAATGTAAACTGATACAGCCACTATGGAGAACAGTATGGAGGTTCCTTAAATGCTACAGATGAACCGGTTTTCAGGGCAGAAATTGAGACACGGATGTAGAGAACAAACGTATGGAGACCAAGGGGGGAAAGCTGTGGGGTGGTGGTGGTGGTGGTGGTGTGATGAATTGGGAGATTGGGGTTGACATGTATACACTGATGTGTATAAAACTGATGACTAATACGAACCTGCTGTACCAAAAAAAAACAAAAACACCTGAGCCTAGGGGGTTAGGGGAGGGATGGAGTGGGAGGTTGGGGTCAGTAGATGTAGCTTTTATATATATAGAATGGATAAACCACAAGGTCCTACTGTATAGCACAGGGAACTATATTCAGTATCCTGTGATAAGCCATAATGGTAAAGAATATTAAAAAAAGAATGTATCAAAAAAATGTAAAAAATAATAAAAAAGAAAGTATATGTAGTATATGATCATATGTACATATATGTATCACACGTATACATACATAGATGTATATATTTCCTATTCCTTTATATGCATAAGAAAAAGACCAGAAAGAAAGTCACCAAAGTACTGTTAATAATTATATTTTTTTCCTTGATACCTTTTCAAATTTTCTAATTTCCTGAAATATCACTACATGCCTTTTATCACCTAGGGGGAAAAAATTACTTTTAAAGTAATTTCAATCAATACAAATATTAGAATCTCTTCAGATTTATCTGTAAGAAGCTATCCATGAATGCCAGCCCTTGAATTTGCCTTTGAACTCTCAAGGAGAGGAGTCACCCTTCCCGATGCCTTTAAGCCATACTCTACAAGGATGAGCAATACACCTGAGTAACACACCCTCTTATCTCTTCATCCTACTGGCAGTCTTTCTTGCTGTCATTTCAACTTAAACACCTTACAGATGTCTGAAAGTAAATACATAACTCCTCCCCCACAGCCCATCTTCTAACAACCCCATTGCTAGCCATGGCACTAACCTTTCTCCCCATCAGACAGCTTAGAGAGCAGCCTTAATTCACCCCTCCCTTCCCCATTTCAAGCTCATTAATAAACCCTGTCGCAGTCTCTCTCCCACCCCACCTCACCCGTCATGCCTACTTCCATCACCACGCAGTCCAGGCCCTGATTGCGCTCACTGCCAGTAGCATGACTGGACCGGTGCTCAGGTGGGCCCTCCTGATGCCACTCTCTCCCTTGGCTAAATCACAGCTCCTTACACAGAATGTGGTTGATGTCATTCCTAGGCTCAAAAACTTTTAAAGCCACCCCCCTTTTTTCCATTCCAATCTAAACTTCTTTGCCTGGCTTTTATTAAACCCCGTAATTTGGCTCCACCCTTACCACTTAACTTTCTTTTCCATTATTTGCCGGTCTCATCCCTCACCAACCAACAGACATGCCATAATCAATCTTACCACCAAGCCCTGGACTATCTAAACATAAAAATGGCCCTTCCTTTCCCCTCTACTTATATTTAAAGAACCTAATGAATATTCCCTCTTCTACAAAGCTTTTCTTGATTTCTCCAACCTCACTTATGTTTCACTTTTCAGAACTTGTCTAGTGTGTGGTGTGTGTGTGTATGTGTGTGTGTGTGTGTGTGTGTGTGTGTGTGTGTGTAAGTTCTTCACCTATTCATCCACTGATGGACACTTAGGTCATATCCACATCTTGGCTAGTGTATATAATGCTGCTTGAACATGGAGGTACAGATATCTTTTCCAGTTAGTGTTTTTGTTTCCTTTGAATATATTCCCAGAAGTTACTATGTAATTTTGACTCACTGATGAAGTGGACTTTAAGCTTAAAATGGAAGCAGCGGTAGAAAAAGTCCAGATATTACCGTAACTATGAAAGAAGCTGGTCATGCTCTTAAAAAAAAAATGACAATAATGAGTAGGGTCTAACAAATTATTTACTGCAGAAAAAGAAATGGGAAGGGTGTGAGCAACAATGTGGTCTTAGGTCCCTGCAAACCCATGTCCAGAATATGGTATTACATTAAGAAAGAAAACTGACATTTTAAAAACAAGTTAATATAATACCACTAAGCGTCGCTGAGATTTGATGGTATGGGACTCTGAACTGGAATAGAGCGATGGTGGAAAAGTAGAAGCATAAAGAACTGCTGGTTTTGCTCTTGCACTGTTGGTGGGAATGTAAACTGATACAGCCACTATGGAGAACAGTATGGAGGTTCTTTAAATAACTAAAACTAGAACTACCATATGACCCAGCAATCCCACTACTGGGCATATACCCTGAGAAAACCATAATTCAAAAAGAGTCATGTACCACAATGTTCATTGCAGCTCTA
>NC_041219.1:74405569-74426678 GCF_002837175.3 Physeter macrocephalus | reverse complement strand
CCAAATGTAAATCCGATAGCTAGTGGGAAGCAGCCGCATAGCACAGGGAGATCAGCTCGGTGCTTTGTGACCACCTAGAGGGGTGGGATAGAGAGGGTGAGAGACGCAAGAAGGAAGAGATATGGGGATAAATGTATATGTAGAGCTGATTCAGTTCGTTATAAAGCAGAAACTAACACACCATTGTAAAGCAATTATACTCCAATAAAGATGTTCAAAAAAAAAAAAGAACTGCTGGTTTGGAATATGTTCGAGACTGAAGCTGACATAGAGATAAACTGAGCTGTAATGGGGACTTCAGCATTTGGGATATCTGCTAGAATTCTCCCACAGCTAAAAATCAAGGCATCTGATAAATGCCTCGCTTAGCCTTCCATCTCTCACATAGGGAAACAAACATTCTGGATATGAATGCAACCACTGGGAAGGAATTAGCCAATTAAATGGCAATGATTAATTGGGGAACCTCAGAGTAATTCTGAAGTTGGTTACAATGGCTGGGGATGGAAATGTGGGACATAACTAGGGAACAAAAATTACAAAAAGTTCAGAGAAAAGTAAATCCTGTTTGAGACTATACAAGGCAAGATGTGTCATATGTTTCAGCAAGTTCTCAAGAACAGAATTCTAGTTAAACTAGCCTTGATTAATTTTTTTAACATCTTTATTGGAGTATAATTGCTTTAGAATGTTGTGTTAGTTTCTGCTGTATAACAAAGTGAATCAGCTGTATGTATACATATATCCCCATATCCCCTCCCTCTGGAGCCTCCCTCCCACTCGCCCTATCCCACCCCTCTAGGTGGTCACACAGCACAGACAAAGGTGGGTGATCACTAAAAATCAGCATGGATTCAGGAGGAACAAGTCTTGCCCAGTAACTTTATTTCTTTTCTTGGCAAATCTACAAGGCAAACAATCTATGTGACTCTCTGAAAGGTACTTAACAAGCTCCACTCTCCAGTTCTTTTTAGGGGGGTAAGGGAGAAAGATGAAGAAAAATGGGCTGAGTAATAGATGTGTTGATAACGGATTAAGCAACAAAACCCAGAATGCTCATAAGAAAGTTCTGCAAGACTCACTGGGCTTAGACAGTTATATTACCAATGACCAGATAAAGCTTTTGATGACATCCTTATCAAAACATGAGGATGAATAGATCCTAGAGAATAATCAAAAGTGGGACAGCAGAGTCAGAATCCAAACTAATTTTTACAGAAGGTTAACTTTAACAAATGAAATTTAATAGAGAGAAGGTAAAAATTATATTTGGATTCAAAAGCAATCAAATGCTAAGTATAAATTGTGATTAACTGTTATATACATAAAGAACAACTAAAGTTTTTGTTGAATAAAGCTTGCCACAAATTAGAAGTGTGGAATGACTGCCCCCAAAACTTAGATGATCTTAATCTTAGGCTGAGTTGATAGACATAGGTTAGGAAGAAGCAAGGTGAATGCCATACCTTTGCTGTATTGTTGGGCTCATATCTGGAGAAGCTTTCAATAGCCGGCAATGCCCTATAGACAGTATGAAGGGACAAAGTAAAATGTTCTCATAATTTGGAAATTAAGTCACCCTCCGGGAGTAATAACAGCATGAAACAAATGAATTAGATAGTAATTCCAAGAAAATGTGTAATTGAAAATATTTGAGAATATCCCAATGCAATCAAAAGTGAGCAGGGTGTACTTTCTGGGAGGCAGGATTAGAATGTGAATTAAGAAAGCTGAAACCTTGTCAATTGCTTTTCTTCTGGCTAAAGGAAAGACTGTGTTAATAGAAGAGTTACATTAATTAAGAGTTACATTAAGGGTTACATTAATCTAGGGGGGGGAAAGCCGGAGTTTAACAAGCAAGGTTTTGCCTGCATTCCCCTAACATTGTCTGAGGTGGACATGGCTGACCACGTCCAGAGCAGTGCTGGTCAGGTGCATCCTTATAAAAAAGAGGCTGCATCAGCTATTAAGACTATCATCCTCACGAGGATGACCCATTTTGATTAGAATGACCACTTCCTATGTAGATTGTTTTACTGAGGTGACGGTGCGCCGAACAAATGATGCAAGTTTCTGTTCTACTCACAGTGATATTAACAAATTCATTAGTTGGCATTTTTGTTTCTATATCAAGTCTCCTGGTCACTTGCTAAATGTAAGTAAATTCCACAATCCTGAGTATTTCTGGACACACACACACACAAACACACAAATTCACATCTATGTACCTGGAAAAGTGAGATCTATAGCTTAAATATGACAATCTATATCCAGATACCACACACCTGTGAAGTTCTGCTTCTCTTTATGACAACTGTAATTTATCTAAAACTGAAGCACACATTTTAAGAGAGAAAACTAACGAAATATAACACATATGGAGGAGAGTGGCCAGGAAGGTAAAAAGTCTGGAATCCATGATATTTGAACAAATTAAATGAGCACGCTTAGCCTGAAACAGAGAAGACATAAGATAGCTGTCCTCAAACATCACTCTTACAGTGATACAAAATTATCTCTAATTCTGTGATGACAACCAGTTGAAAGCTGCATAAAGGAAGAACTTTCCAATTTACACTGTTCCGTGCCTGGCACATAGAAAAAGCTCAGTAAGTTTTGGCACACGATAAATGTTCACAATGTTAGCTATGATTGGGTTTTAAGATATAAAAAGTGTCATGAGAGAGATATGCACAAGATGCTGTGGGAAAGCAAAGGAGGAGCATCTAACCCTGAACAAGAGGTGAGAGGTCAAGGCAGGCATCCCTGAAAGTGGAGATGCCTAAGCAGAGTACTAAAGAAAGCACAGGAGTTACCCAGAAGAGTATGGGAGAGGGCATTCCAGAAAGTAGCATATAAGACCCAAGGTCAGAGAAAGCTAGAGGTTCAGTACAGCTGCAGAGGTGAGTAGAGGAAGTAATGAAAGATAAGGCTAGAAAAGCCAAAGGGCACCACTTCTTAAAGGGACTCAGGTTCGCATGCCATGTTAAGGAATCTGGAGGAGGCGATGGGGAATCATTGGAAATTTTAACTGTAGGATTTATATAATCAGATTTACATTTTAGGAGAACCCTTTTGGCAGCCACATAGAAAACGGAAGACAGCAAGACTGGTAGCAGAGAGATGGCTATTTTAGTAATTTGGAGTCCACATGAAGATATTGACACTGAAAAAGGGCCAAGATGGATAGAATTCAAGAGGCAGTAAGGAGGACTTAATAAATAACTGGATGTGAGGGATAAACAAGAAGAGGAGTCAAGGATGATTTCCAGGTTTGTGGCTGGGGCAACCAAAGAGAGAATAACATCATGCATTGGAGGAGGTAAGGAGCATGAGAAAGATTCTGGGAAAGGAGAAGATAACATTGACTCTTGCGGAAAACACCCAGGTGGTGATAACTAGGAAAGAGATGGACCATGGAGTCTCAAGCTCAGAAAAGGGTCTGATCTGGAAGTCATCATCACAGAGTTGTCACTGAAGAAGATATCGGAGCATATGAGATCGTCCAGACCCCAGAGTGTGTGGAGTGAGAAGAGGACTGGAGACAGAAGGCTGGAGAACACCAACCACTGAAGAGAAGGAAAGTCAGCAATCTTGTGATCTGTTAAGTTTCTTATCTTTAGGCAAAGAACTGAAATCTTTAGGCAAAGACTAAACACCCACTTACCAGGGATTAGAGGGAATTCACAGTAGAGAATTGGACTATTTGACCTCTACAGCATCTTTCAACTCTGAAAATGAGTCAAAGACTTTAATTCAATCCAGTATTTCTTACAATCTGAGAAAACTTTTTATCACTGTTAAAGAAAAACTAAAATCATACCTATTTTTATTCTTTGGCTTTGTCCAATGATGAAAAAACACTTTGAAGAACAAGTTTCTTGTTTGATAATGTTTTCATAAAGGGAAGGAGGACCTGTGTTGACCTAGAAAGGAAAACACAGGCTCTAGAGCTAATTTCTTATCCTACTTTCCCCTCTATGCGTCCAGTTATATGGCTGGTATCAGGATGCAGTTTTACCCAAACACATGTGCCTACTTATTCTTCCTTTCCCTTTCTGTCACCTTGTACCTGACTTGGGACTATACATAATCTATGGTTTTAAGTCTTAACATTTCAGACAGGTAGATCTAACTTTCACTAACATTTAAAGTGTGTTGGTGGGCTTCCCTGGTGGCGCAGTGTTTAAGAGTCCGCCTGCCGGTGCAGGGGACACGGGTTCGTGCCCCGGTCCGGGAAGATGAAGATCCCACATGCCGCGGAGCGGCTAGGCCCGTGAGCCATGGCCGCTGAGCCTGCGCGTCCGGAACCTGTGCTCCGCAACGGGAGAGACCACAACAGTGAGAGGCCCACGTACCGCAAAAAACTAAAAATAAATAAATAAACATGCTGAAATAGGTTAAATTCATTAATCTTAAATTAATAGGCAAATAGTGTTACAAAAATAATTTATCAAGTTGTAGAACTACTATATTATTATTCAACATCATTATAATTTGCAGAATTGTGCAATCTGGACATAAATAGATGATTAGTCAGAGAAATTATAGTTTTAAAATTCACTAAAAATTTTATTGGCCCCGCAAGGGGAGAGGCCACAGCAGTGAGAGGCCCGCGTACCGCAAAAAAAAAAAAAAAAAAAAAAAAAAAAGTGTGTTGGTTTCTGTTTCCATTTCTGCTCAATTCTAAAAACAGAGAGACACAGGTACATAAACAAGTTTTTAAACTTAAATCCAGAAATGCTTGATGAAAACAAACTGTCATTTTTGGCACAATACACCCAGGCTATTTTTAGACAGGACTACTTGCGGCTCAACTTAACCTTAAAATATGGCACTGGCCCCACCAAGTGGCACCTGGAACGGGTGTTAGAGGTGCTTGACCTCTTTCAACCATATGCACCTTTTCTCCTGCCCCCGGCCGATGCCTCTCCCGCCCCTCGGCAAGCCTTCTTTTTCTTCCCCTGTCCTGCCTTTCGCTTTCCTCCTGGTAGTGGCCATAGATTTTATTACCACTAATGGCACTAAAGCTAACACAGCTGTCAACACCGCCGCCCCCCCACCCCGCCAGAAACGCAACTGATATACACCTAACTGGGGTCTACAATGAACTTTTCAGTTGTCCTTAGAAAGCAATTTAACTATATTCTGTGTCAGTGTCCCAACTCACAGGACAGAAAAAACAAATGGCTACAGAAAGTAAACCTTTGTGAAAAGAAACCTTGAGTGCTTTTTAGCTCTGGCAGTCTAACGTCAGGCTCAGAATCATGACTTGCAGATGCAGGTTTCTAAATGACCAAAAAAGGTGGAAGCAGGGCAAACTAGAGACAATGGCTGATACCATTTGAAGTTTAGAGTCATGCTAAGTAATTACAATATAATAAGCGCTAGCATAGAGAAGATGAAAAAAAAAACACGCTATATCCAGAATAAAAGGACTTTAGCACTAGATATTTCATTTCTGGGAAACTTTTAGGGCGCCATAAAACTTGATGGGAAAGGTAAATAATTATGTTCCTACCACAATCCCCTCCCTCAAGTCAAGTACTCCTGAAGCCATGCTCTGATGCTGCATTCTCCTTATACGTCAACCCTACTTGCTCCGGGCACTCATCAAAGAGAAAGGTTTTAGTGGATTTCTTCTCCTCGATCTCTCTGGCTAATGGTGTCCTTACCTTTTCTATTTAATTTCACAAAATGGAAGCAAGAGACATTTATCCCTGGCAGCAGGCTGAGTGCGAAACACAGCAGAGGTGCTTCCACGAGGTTGTAAGAGGCAACAGAAACACTTCCTTACAAAAGCTCAGAGTGCTAAAGCTGAATAAAATAAATATGGAAAAACACGGCAAAAAGAAAGTTATTTTATTAGGACAAGTTCGTTTATCCTATCCAGCCTCTTGCCCCAACACTAAAATAATCCCTCAACAGCCTCCTACATTCTATGCTATCATGTTTTCCTGCTGCTTTTTGGCCTGAAAAACTCCTACTCACCCTTCAAGTCTAAGCTCAAACACTACCACCTCCCTGGAAACCTTCTTTGATTCCCCCAGATAGGTGCTCCCTTGAGTGCTCCTTCAGTACAGCAGCTACATGCCACTGCAATTATTTCTAAACCTCTAAGCAGTCCTGCAGGTGCCTGCCTGCTTTCTGAGCGCGCACCATGTCTTTTCATCACTGCATTTCCTGGTACTCGACACGTACCTCACAGGTAATTCAGAGTCAAAGAACTCCCTAGGTCTCAACATGAAGGGGCATCATTCATCCATCCAAGTCTCTCCTTTCCAATCCCACATGGTTTAGAACTTCATTATCTATCTCCTAGGTTATTTAAATTAGTCTCTTCATTGGTCTTCCCATTTCCGGCCCCTCTTCCCTTGAATCCGTTCTGTATACTCTTGCCTCTGTAACATTACTAAAGTATTGATAATACTTTAATTAAATATACCAGGTTGAGCAGTTGATGATGCAGAGAATGAAAAGCTGAAAAACACCTGTTCCCTAAACTGAATGGGCTCAAGCCCAATAGGGCAGAGAAGTAAATAATTAACATATAATTTATCAGGTGTTATAGAGATGTTACCAACTCACGCTAATCTCTCTGCCTAGCACGTCCTTCACTCATAAATGGTCAATTCCTATTTCACTTTATATAAGAAGCCTTCCTAATCTCTCCAGCCAGAAGCAATCTCTCCTTCCGCTGCTCCTACAGTGCCCTGTTACTTGCTTATCACTTTCTGCTTGAATTACAGTTATTTGTATCCATACATTTTGTCTCTTACTGGATTGAACCTTTCTAAGTAGAAGGGCAATACATTTTACTTGTCTCTATTTTGCCATGGTACCTAATACAGTGCCCAGAAAATAGCTGATACATGTTGAACTGTGATGATTAACCTCACTAAAATATTGAGTCTGTGATTCCTTTAGGATTTGCCAGTATTAAGACTATCAGTGGGTCAAATACATACAATTCAAGACTGAAATTTTTCCACTCTAGCCACAAAAATAGAAAGTCTATTCTGTTTGGCGAGGTAATAGTGGACATATGGAGAATATTCTCAACCAGATTTGAAAGATGTGTCCAAATGAAATGGATCTCTATTGTAAAAAGACAACAAAAGGCAACTCCCTAGTCTTAAAAACCAGACAACTAGCCCCTGCTGACAAACACAGAAAAATTAAGAAGGACAAACATGGTGTGGTATTTTCATAATGGGAACAAGTCAATGGACAAATGCTCAGCTAAGTAAAAATGTCCACAGCTCAATAAAAACTAAATTTAATAAAACAAGATACTGGTACAAGATAATATTTGAAAAATGGTTCATTAAATAAGCTCTCTGATCTCTCAAATAACACAACTTTCCAGAGCAACTTATCCATTCTTTAAAATTTATAACCAATTTCCTACAAGAGTGCTACTGTAAGATACCTCATCAAGCCCTTGTTAGGATCCCCAATTCTTTAATTTCACTTTTTTTTTAAGCTAACATTGTACTGTATTGTATTGTATTGTACTGTATTGTATTGTATTTTTTGGCTGCCTTGGGTTTCATTGCTGCACGCGGGCTTTCTCTAGTTGCAGTGAGTGGGGCCTACTCTTCATTGCGGTGCGTGGGCCTCATTGCGGTGGCTTCTCTTTGCAGTGGCTTCTCTTGTTGCGGAGCACAGGCTCTAGGCACATGGGCCTCAGTAGCTGCAGCTTGCGGGCTCCAGTAGCTGTGGCTCGCGGGCTCTAGAGTGCAGGCTCAGTAGTTGTGGCACACGGGCTTAGTTGCTCCGCAGCATGTGGGATCTTCCTGGACCAGGGCTCGAACCCCTGTGCCCTGCATTGGCAGGTGGATTCTTAACCACTGCACCACCAGGGAAGTCCTAATTTCACTTCTGAAAAAATATCTGTCCTCCCTCCACCCCGTTCCTTCATCGTAATTATTCTAGTTAAATCCAACAGTTGTGTGCAGGATGAGGTAGACAGCAATTTAACTATCATTCACCTGAATCACAAGAAGTGAGAACTTAAAACATTTTATGATTTAAAATGCAGAACTAAAGCTCCAACTTCTCAATTTTGACCAAAAAAGAAGTTCAAAGCTCAAAACTCTAAGACCTTTTAAGAAAACGCTGAGCTACAATGATATATATCTGCTCCCATTTGGCTTGAATGAAGTCAGAACATTTGATCATATCATTTATTTCAACATTAAAACTGCTTAGGGCAAGAACTGTCTCATCAACTAACTTTATAGAAGCCTTAGCAAACTACCTGTAGCAGCTTTTAATCTGAAGACCCGAATTTAAGTTTGCTTTGAGGATCAAGCGAGAAAAAGTGTAAAAATGCTTTATAAAACTCTAAAGAACAATACAAATGTAAGGTGTTACTAGTATTATTCTTACAATAAGCTCCCTCCAAGAGCAAATCCCTCTCTATAGGAAATCAGAATAGAGCTAAAATATTTCTGTATACTTCTCGCAAGAGAATGTATGCTCTACATCAAAAATGTAAATAACTCCTAAAAAAGGAGGGAGGACAGGGAAGAAAGAAAATTCAGGTGGGACTTGAAGAAGGAGGTAAATTAAATAGCAAAGGAGAAGTTTTTGTAATAAAATAAAGCAATATAAGAGAAAGCAAACCTGGATCTTAGGAATCAGTTTCTCACTCTGCCACTTAACTATCTACTCATCTACTCATGAGGCCCTGGTCCCTTCACCCCACTAGGCTCCAGTTGCCTTGTTTGTAAGTAGAGATAATAACTCAGAGGGTTGCTGTGGGGATTAAATGGGATAATATTTATATAGAGTATTTAGCACTATATCTGGTGCATAGTAAGTGTTAAGTAAATGATTACTGTTGTTGATAAAATTATTACTAGACCTGCACCCTAACTGGTGACATTCAGAAAGAAAAAGGAGCCAAGAACATGTCAGCGGGGAAGATGATATACAGAGAGCTAAGTCTACATACCACTGTTAGGAGACAGTGTTTGAGAAATACAGATTACACAGAGCATTTTTCATATTATATGCACAAATTACTTCCTGTGCCTCCAGGACGGCAGAAGACTCTACAGAAGCATAGCCAAAATCTCCGAGTCATAAAAGCTGAAGAGCAATGACTGTACAGAAGAACAAGACCAAGAAAAAACAAAGGTGCTTACTGATGTATACAGAGGCGTCTCTGATTCCAAACTTTCGATTTTCTAAATATTCATAGACAGAATGAAAGCGAAGCTCCATAGCAAAGACACAGCAACTCTGCTTGCCCAAAATAGATGGTATTAGCATCATGCAGAGTCATTTAAGTTTCTGCCATCTTGTTCTTTATTCTGGGGAAGTGGTTGTTATCTGTGGTTGATTTTGAGGTGTTAACTATTATTAACTCCATCACATTTGGTAATTGCAAAAGCAGTAAAAGTGCCCCAAAATTAGGAAGAAGAGGAACAGAATCCCCTCCTGAGGCAGATGTAGAGATTAGCAAATAACTGCAAAAGGTGCAAGAGCAATGGATGCTGCCTTTGCACATGGGCTCAGTGACTTACACACCCATGGAATCAATAAGAATCAGCAAAAGACAAGGAAAACAGGAAACCTTCCATATGTGTGCCCAGAGAATCAGCACCAATTTGGGTTGTCAGCTGGTCTGGTGTTAATTCAGGGGAAGACAAGGAGCTTGTTTAAGAATTTAAAAGTTGAGCACAGTACAAGTACTACTATCATAAGCCACAGACAAACTGCCAAAGTTCGAGGCCTTTCTGAATTTACACAACATCAACCTGAATGGTCGGCTCACTATCTGACCTGTAACTGCTAAGGTCTTAGGGAGGCTACCTGTCTCAGTGGACTTTCAATGGAGACAAAACTAGCCTATGATGGGAAAAGATGCCCCCAAAATTTCTATCAGCAAGGAGGTGAGAGTATGTCTGATTTCTCTTTGAGTTTGCCCAACTCACACTCCTTTTTACTGAGAATAACCTTTCAAAACAAAACCCGTACTTAAAGGAACGTGGAACTTTTTACAACAAAGCATAGTGGACTTAAAAGCATCTCCTTGAAATTATGGGCTGAAGATCCTGAAAATTTTATCAATCAGGGGGTGGTAAATGGAAATAATACGCCAGCACTGCTAATTCAAGCTGTATGGAAAAAAATTCTTAAATTTGTTTTGCCATTTTTGTCTTACTGTAATAATATAAATACATGGGCTTTAAATCCTGGCTATTGTTCTGACACTTTTCCCATCAGGTTTTACAGTCATCAGGGTTTTCTAGAATCTACCACACTCACACAGGAGAGAACACTTCATTCACAGAGACTGTGCCTCTGGAGCTCTACTTAAAACTATGAGTATGGTCGATCAGTGCACTGACAAAGGTCTCCATCTTGCTAGACAGGTAAGGACAAGTAAGTAGCCCTACCACTGCCTAGACATACTTTTTTTCCCTAACCTTTAAATCCAATTGAGTTTATTGTGATTTCAATACCTAGATAACCAATAACAAATGCGAACCATTCCTGAAACTTCATAAATAAAATCAGCTGGACCATTCATTCAACAAAGAAGCATTTACTGTGTAGGCCTATACTGGGCCCAGTGCAATTCTATAGCACCTTTTATTTCACAATCCCAGAGAGCTTTCAAAGTTGCCCTAACATGAAGTATCAGTGATTGAACTTCTCTCATTTTAAGCATGTACAACACTCTATTCAAAACACTGATTCAGGCATTATAAATTTAGCTGTTTGTGGAAATAAAAACTGAAAGGGCTGAGAATGACAGTCAATCATTAACTAAATTCCAAATTCACAATTCAATCCAAAAAATACCCAGTGCCAGTTGTTTTAAAAAATTACAAGCCAAATATACAATGATTCAAACATTCCACTAGGCAAAGGAGCTAATACAGTTATAACTTCTCACTTCTACATCCTTATGGTTATTGCTTCTAGGTAATAAGTCAAATTCATCAAAAGTCCCACTCAATGATTACATTTAATCTGCACCAAGAGCAACTTCCAAAAAGAGATTAAATATCTAACATGCCAAAAATAAGTTATTTACCTGGGTTTTGCTATCTTGGAGCTCTTTCTAGAAAACAGATCCCTAAATTTAGGTGCCAGAGGAATGTACTTTTCCAAATCAAGTCTTTGAAACTACAGACCTGAGAAAGGCCATCAAAAGCGGGAGATAAAATAAGGAGAGTGGTTAAGCACAGGGATGCGAGTATAAGCCAGAATGCCTGGGTTGGAATCCTTGTTTTACCATTTTCTAGGTACCTCAGTTACCCTGTCTGCAAAATGGGAATAAAAACACCTACTCCATACACTTGCTGTAGGGATTAAACCCAGGTAGATTAGTACTGTAAGGGTTTAGCGGCAAGCAGCATTATATAAAGTGTTTGCTTATGATGACTATCATATGACTAGCTCATCCAAATCATCTACACAAATGCCTTTCTCTACTGAAAGCCTTCCTTAATTGGTCTAGTAGAATTTAACCCCTCCCTCCTTGGCTTCTCCACAAAATGCATTGTGTACTATAGTTATTGGGTATATTTCCCTCCCATGAGGTTGGAGACAGAGACCACAGTTCATCTGAGTGTACAGGACAGCAAATACTGTTCATTGTTGCCCTTCAGTTTCCTCTCTCTAAAGGTTCTGAACAATAAATGCCCTGTCAATTACCAAACCTTTACCTGGAGAAAGGAGCTTTATGTAATCAGCACACTTAAGTACTGGGCATACCTTGCTAAATGTTCTCTTAAGACTTAAACAAACATTTGAGGGGTTGAAGTGGGGGGAAAGAAGGATTCACTTAATATTTTTTTAACTAATGACCAAGATTATCTTTTTAAATTAATTTTTAAAAATTTCTTATGCTTTAAAAGCTTATTCTCATTTTTTCATTCAAAAAGTCTATGGTGCTTTTAATATAAAAATACAGTAGCATAATTTCTGCATATGTCAAGTCTACTTAATCATAACTTGACCATCTGCTGATTTTAACATTACTTTGAGATGCCAATCTTTCTGGCTTTGATTTGTGCCCTCTTTTCTCTCTCAAAAAAGTGCCACACACATGCAAAAAAGCTTCCAACTTACCCCAGGTCACTGGGAAAACACTTTCTAAAGTGCTATCCTACTTCGCTAACATAATGATGTTGCCCTTACTTTGAGAGGACAGAACTTTTCTGAAAACAAATGGCTGAATTGAGTCCATTGCTTTGTTACCATTTTCTACAAAGTACAAGTCTTCCTTTGTTTTTATAGCGTCTTACCTATTGAAATTAATGTTTTTCTGGCATAAAAACTGCTGAGGACACCTTCTTAGTTGCACAAATATTCCTGGCCTCTACTCTTTGATTTATTTTAAAACAAACTCAAAAACAAAAGGCTAAAGAATTGCACTCATTTAATGTGGTTTTTCTAAGTCTAATTTTTTCATTCCCCAGTGGCACGGCCTTTCAAAGGATTACACAAACTACACCCAATTTGTTTCTCATTCTAAACATAACCCAACCAAATGGGGAATGTTATCAGCCATCTTAACAAGGAGAACACCACAAAGCTAAAACCAAACCAAAGATCAAACCAAAAAAAATATTTTTATCCATTGTACCTCCTTTGAGATCAGGACTTTTTTACATAAAGGTACTTTGACTTACCTATGCAATGAACAAATGTCATCATAATTTAACATCCTATTTTGGACTAATTTCTCTCCCCTCAAATAGTCAGAAAAATGGCCAACTCACATACAATACCTCTCAGCTACTGGGTAGAGAGTATAATAAACTTAATTGTTTTATATATCCTGAGGCATACAAAGAAAGGCCAAACAAACACAAAGAGGTTTCCAGTATCTTATATACATTTATGATTGAGACAGAGAACTTTCAAAAACCTGCCCTCAGTAAGCAAAACTGGGCTTAAACCACAATAAACCCTGCCTTTAAGTAGGGAAACCTGACAAGTTTATGCCCCCAACCCACTCACACCCCTCAAAAGACTAAGTCTCACTCCCTTCTTACAGCTAGGAGGCATAAATAAAACACTTAAAGTTGTTTCCTCAGACTTTAGTAGTGATAAAGCTAATACTCAGGCCACCTTCTCCGAGCAATCGGCTTCTATCAAAACTTATCACAAGTTGCATGAAATAGACAGGAGCGTTGGTTTTGCATTTTATCAAGTGAAGAACAACAGCATCACACTTTTTGGAGAAGCCACTACTCCCAGCACCACCAGCCCGCCCCCCTCCCCATTTTTTTTTTTTTGTCTTTCCTCCAAATTTACAGTCTGAAAAGCGGTCCCACGAAACAAAAGTAGTATCAGTAAACAGGAGTCCACTGGTTTTGAAAATAAAGTTTGTTCTTTTGCTATCAACCTGACAACTTTTTAAAGGTGAAATGTCTCCACCTCAATCGGGCACAGCCTTCCCTATTCCTATACCAGACAACCACTCATTTGCCCCCGACAGTAATGTGAAAAAAGGGAGTGGGAGAAAATGATGTTGAAAAGAAGGGTCTAGGGTTCCAGTGGTACGGACGGATTTTGAGACCGGTTTTGAACACTTCGTGTCTTCTGGGAGCTGGGCAGCTTTACTGTGTCTATCTGAGAAATGTTTAGCAATCTGACGCATCAGTTTTTAGGAATGGTACACAAATAGCCCCCACAATGTAAGAGCCATGCCCAGAATCCTTCCCCTCGGTGGCATCGGCTGAGGGCAAGGGACGGGAGAGCGGGGGATACAGGAGAGGATCCGCGACATTTGTTATTGTTTATGAAGCCCAGGCAGGGACCGGGAGCGTGGTACACGGGGGCCGAGGAGTGGAAGGCGAAAGGAGCAGGGAAGGACAAAGATGCCTCCCGGGGCTCGAGGCCACCTCTCCGGGCACCCGGTGCCAGTACCACCCCGGGAAACAAGAGGGCCAAGGCCGTCGCCGGAGCTTCACCGGAGACATTTCCAGCCCCGAAATTAGCCCGGCTTTCCCTGGACACCCAAAGACACCTAAGATCGTCTCCCGCTCCCGCTCTCAGAGTTGGGGCCGGCGCGGCGAGCCGAGCGCCCCAGCCCCCTCCGCCGCGGAGCGCCGCATCCGCGCACTCACCTGCCTCCGGTCGCTCCCGCGGCCGGCTCAGCCTCCGCACGGGCCGCAACAGAGCCGGCGCCAGTCCGCTCCCTTCTGCCCGCTCCGCCCTCGCCCCGCCCCCGGGAGGTGGGACCCGCCGCCGCGCCGGAATCTCGGGGCGGCCTCCCTGAACTCTCGCGAGGCCTCCCTGCTCCGTTTCTAGGTGGCTGGGCCAGTCTGACTCGACCCTGACGTCATACGCACCACAGCCGGAAGTAGCCTTCTGTCGTCAACGCAGCCAGACCCCCCTACCGCCCCACCCACCTGCACCTTGTGAATTCGTGACTGACCCTGGAGGGGTTGTTTGAAGAGTCACCGTTTTCCTCCCTCATCAGCCTCACCTCACTTCCCTCTTCTCTGCTCAAAGCTAGTTCAGGCCACTCTTGAGAGTGGCCCAGTGTATTGCCACATTAGTCACGTGTCCTAAATGTCGCCAGAGTTTTTCTTGATGCTTCACAATGCAATGTGAATGTTAGAGGAGGAAAGGGGCTTAGAGATCATTTCAATTATTTTTTTGGAACATAACTGTAGAGCAGAGTAGGAAAATGTGATCAACAAAAATGGATTGACTGACCTAGTTGCCTAGGTAGTAGCTGTGGAGTCTAGAAGCCACCCAGCTTCCTTGATCCTTTTCATCATGACTCAACTGTAGAGACTTGAGAGGGATTCACATTTGGAAAAGCTACCAAAAACACTCTGCGGTATTCATGAAAAACTTGCTTGGGTTATCTTGGAAAATCTAAAATAACTGACAATACTAGGCTGCTTATTTAGGATCAGAGAACTATGAGGAAAATCACCTGCCTGTAGCATGACTCAGAAAGGATGGCTTTGGGAAAATGATGCGTTTGAGTTTTTACTGGGCAAGCCAAACAAGAGAATCGTTCCCAATTATTGCTGACAAATTATCTTCCATCTGAATAGTGGAGATTTTATAGAATACCATTTACTCTTAGTCTGTTAAGACAGTATACAAAGCTAGTACTGTGCTTGCAGAAAATATAATTCAGAGATGCCAATCATTATCTTTAAGTTTCACCAAGAGCAGGTGACACATACGAAAGACTTAGGGACGAATCTTAACATCACTTCTATTATTTTTACACTCTGTGCTTTTTCATGCATAGCTTGCTAGCAGAAAAAGCACTATGTAGTCAGGTAATTAGTGTATTCTTGGGGAAATCAGTTCATTCTATATCATATGGTCGTTTTGAGGCTCAAATGACAATTGCCATATGCGAGCATAAGAGGTTTAATTGTGATCAAACATGCTCGACAGAGGCCTGTACACCTCCACCATGCACGTACTACTTCAAGTGGGTAGGATTAAGAACAGTTTATGGAGTATTTTATAGCAAATTTATGTTTTCAAATGTGCCGTGCTATTTTCACGGAGCTAGAGTAATAGGGACTTGTCTAGGGTGTCAGACTAGGATAACATGAGGCAGAGGCTAAAGCTTCGACTTTTAGTTTCTTAATTGACGCCATTCCAAATAAATTCTGCCTGGTTGTTGAAGGTACCTGACCTGAATCAAATTAGAGCCAACTGCTCTTTTGGAAGTTTGGTGAAATCTATGGACCCTTTTTTTCAGAACAGTGTTTTTAAATGCATAAAATAAACTACCTAGGGCTACAAAGGAAATTGATTACATTAATATACAATTATTAAAATAGCAAAAAATGAGGTTTTGATATAGTTCTGTAGTAGGCAGCTTCTAAGATGATTCCCGATAATCCTCACCTTCTGCTATTTCTGTCTTGCGCAATCCCCTCCTCTTGAGTGTGGGCTGAACCTAGTGACTTCGTTTGGGTTTTTTTGTTTGTTTGTTTGTTTTTAAGTTTTTTTGATGTGGACCATTTTTAAAGTCTTTATTGAATTTGTTACAATATTGCTTCTCTTTTATGTTTTGGGTTTTTGGCTGCGAGGCATGTGGGATCTTAGCTGCCCGACCAGGGATCTAACCTGCATCCCCTGCACTGGAAGGCGAAGTGTTCACCACTGGACCACCAGGGAAGTCCCCGTGACTTGGTTTTGAAAAAGAGAATCTGGCAAAAATGATGGGGTGTTACTTCCATGATTATGTTACAAAAGACTCTGGCTTCCATCTTGTTCACCTTCTCTTGCTCCACTTCTTACTCACTGTGATGAAAGCCAGCTGTCAGGCTGTGCCCTGTCTTATGGAGAGGCCCATGTGGTACAGAACAGAGCAAGGTCTCCAGTCAACCGCCACTGAGGAATTGAGGCACCCAGTCCAACAACCCATGAGGAACTGAATCCTGCGCACAACCACATGAGTGAGCCTGGAAGCAGACTCCCTCCCAGTGGAACCTCGAGGTGACTGCAGCCCCAGCTGACACCGTGACTGAGCTTGGTGAAGCACCCTGAGCCAACAGACCCAGCTAAGCCTTGCCAGATTCCTGGCCCCCAGACACTGTGAAATAATACGTATTTATTTTTTAAGCCACGAATTTGGGGGGGGACAGTTAATTTATTACACAGCCCTAGATAACTAATAGTTATATATTTGCTTCTTTATTAATGCATTAAATTACAAGATCAATACCTACAGTAATTTTGCAGTAATGATGCACATAAACAATATTTTGAGATATCTGCACCAACTTTAATGTGGTAGAAAATATGTGTGAGTTCTATTGGGGGCAAAGTCACAGGTTGCTAATATTACTGTGGTTCGCTGACTACCTTCATAATGGAAGAAATGCTAATTTTCAATTAGGTAGGGCTTAGTGAAAAATACATTTATGCATATATATTATTATTTATGCCTAAGTTATTTATATACATCTATATAATGTGTATATTTATTTTTTTCCTCAAAGTTCACAGACCCAGATTAAGAATCCTTAGTCTAAATAATAGATTTTTTGGTAGGGCTTTCCAAAACTCTTATTATCAACTCTCTTATTATCAATTAGAATTAAATAAACCCAGGTAACCATGGCCATTGCAAACTGTATTGACCTACAGTTGAATATGAATTTTTATCCCCTTTCCCTTGTTCCCTCTTCTCCAAATCTATGCTAAGTATAGGTAGACAAGCTAAAATTGTAGGCCAGAGAGAGAGAAAAATCATGATGAAAATCTTTTCAGCACCCAGAATTCATCTGATTTTTGTTTTCAGTTGTGCAATTTAGTATTACTTTTACTCCCCTAGGCCTACCACATAGTAAATAACCAAAGAATGCCAAATGATGGTAGTAAATGATAACAGAAGGAAACTATCAATAAAACTCTTCCATATAGAAAACACAGAAACATAGAAAAGTTGCTTTCCTATATATGCAGCTTTGCAACTGTGGGATATGGTCAAAGCAGCTTTTAGAGGACAACTTACTGCTTTAAATGCATTTAACAGAAAACACAAAAATGTAAAAACAAATGAACCAAGCTCTCAATTCAGGAAACCTGAAAAAGAAAACAAAATAAATCCAAAGAAAATAGAAGGATGTAAAGATTACAGCAGGATCCCTTCCAGATGTCCTGGCCCTTATGTGTACCAAGTATTATAGATCAAATACATAATCACTCCCATATATAACTCTGTTTTTCAAATGGATGTAAATTCTGTTATGATTAACAAGTTCAAATACAGTTCTGAAATATAAAGGCAGAAATGAATGTAACAGGGAGTTAAAAACAAGTCTGAAACTGACAAGATGATTCTTTGAAAAGTCAAGGAAACAGGAAAAACTTTGGCAAGACTAATTGGGGGTGAGTGGTGGGGGGGGGAGACACAACTAGCAAGAATGATAATAGAGATGTAACTGCAGATATGGAGTTTTTTTAAGCATTACAAAATTATGATTAAAAAGAGAGAGGCTATCAAGACAAGCTGGCTGAACACTCCCCCCTGTGTGAGTATGAGCCATGCTAATTCCTGACTAGCTCCATGGAGAGACCAAGAAGAGTAGCTAATCTTTACTGAGTTCTTTCTGTGTGCCAAGCATTGTGCTCTTTGCTTGTACTGTCTCATTTAATCTTTACAATAAGCCAGTGAGTTAGGTATTATTGTCACCAGTTTATAGATGATGAAACTGAGGCTCAAAGAGCTGTAGTGACTTACCTAAGATCACCCAATAGCAAGTGGCAAAGCAGGCAACCCAGATTCCTAACAGTAGATAAAAGAAGTACTACTGAGCAAAAGTAAAAAACGGAATTTGGAGACAGAGAAACTAGTTTGAAGTACTTACCTGTTTACAATATGCTCGATAAATGTTAGCCTCGAGTACTATTATGATGATAATCCCCATCCTTTAAATGGGATTAAAAAAGACTACAACTGCTGGGCTTCCCTGGTGGCACAGTGGTTGAGAGTCCACCTGCCAGTGCAGGGGATACGGGTTCGTGCCCTGGTCCGGGAGGATCCCACATGCCGCGGAGCGGCTGGGCCCGTGAGCCATGGCCGCTGAGCCTGCGCGTCCGGAGCCTGTGCTCCGCAATGGGAGAGGCCACAACAGTGAGAGGCCCGCGTACTGCAAAAAAAAAAAAAAAAAAAAAAAAAAAAGACTACAACTGTAAACATGCAGAGATATGGACAGAAAGCCACATTCAAAGATGTTTATCTCAGCATTATTTATCCATAACTGTAAAAAGTTGGAACTAATCTAAATATCTGAAGATAGGGATTGGTGAAATAAATTATGGTGGATCCATACAGTGTAATAGCATATGTGTGTTAAAAATCATAGGTAGATAAATGGTTAATGACATAGAAAGATGTTCAGAATATACTGTTAGTTTTGGGAGTTCTTCTAAAGCACGTTACCAACAGTGTAATAGCTTTGGTATAAAAATTATTTGAAAAATAATATATCTATGTATTCATAATATACACATTCCACATCTATATTTAAAGACTAAAAAGAAAAACAGTAAAATAAAAACGTTCAATGTTGTGATTATGGAAAAAAAGTTAATGATCTATAATGTTATGCCAATTAATTTTTTTTTGAGGAGAGAGAGAATAGGTGCTTTTCAGTTCTCTTGGAAGACTGTCCGATGGAAAACCATTAATTTTTTTATTGTGGACAAATAGAAAGTTGATGGGATAAAAAGAAAGTTGAATGGACCTTTCCAGTTTGACATAAAGAGTGCTTGACCCCTGGCTCCTTTTCTCATAGCCAAGACTTTCAAAGGGGCTCTTGCCCAGACAGGCTAAATGCAATTGAGTTTGTTTGTTTGAAAATAAAGGCTCTTTTCTACAAGCTTCAGGGGACTTTCATTGGACCATTTAATCAAACACATGACAATCCATTCAGAACTCTCACCAGACTGCCTTCTGCAGAACACTTTATAAACCTGGAAACAATGACTTCTAATTGATTCATGTTTTAATTTTTAACTGGCTTGACTAAAGTGCAAACTATTTATCACCTAGGGTGTAAAGCATTCCAGGTTTAGGCTATTTATCCTCCAAAGTTAAAAGCACCTTTGTAAACCAGAAACCTGAAGAAAAGCATTAAGGAAAGGTGAAAATATATTATGTCTAACGATCTCTTTTCATTATATTTATTGCTCTGCAAAGTGTAACAAAGAACCACACGGGATTTGTATTCCAAAGACCTGGTTCTTTTACTACTGTACGACCTTGCACAGATCAAAAAAGTTCTGTGAAGTCTTATTTCCTCATTTGTAAGATGGCAGAATATCAACATGATAGTTGCTGCAAAGATGAAATATTTTTTGATGAAAGCACTTTGTGAACCATACAACATCACTGCCATAATGGAAAGAACACTGAAGATAGAAAGATCTCAGTTTGAAAAATAGCTACCTCTTAGGATTAAATGAAATTAAATGAGATAATATAAATAAACACCTAGAATAGGACTCAGCATATATTCACACTCAATTCAAGATAGCTATTATTATTATTATCATCACTAATACTAATAATTAGTGATATAACAAAAACGCATGTTTCAGAATGAAACCCTTTTACTTTTGTCAGCTGCAAATTAAATGGATTCTCTGCATCTGCAGAAGATTTTTGGTGCTGTTTACATCCATGAAGAGAGAGAAAGTCCCTGTCAGACCTTTCTTGCTTTGATTCTTGTCTACTCTATTAATTTTTACAGATTCCTGATACTAACAGAGATACAGTGGATTTTCTATCTGTGAAATAGGAAAACTAAAAAACTAAAAGGTGGGGTTTTTTTTCCTTAAATCTCACTGCCTTTCTCATTCCTAATTTCAGGATTGAGTCCTAAAAATTTTATTTTCTCAAGTAAGAAAAAGAATACCCCGCCCCAAAGACTGTTTTTCATCACAATAGTAGAATTCAACTTATAAAAAAACCCATTCATCTTTAATGTAGGCAGCTGAAGAAAGCTAAAATAATTTGAATACATTCTAGGAAATTATTATAGTCACTTTGTTGTAGAGTGTCTATTCATATTCTGTGATTCTAGTACTTAAAATTATTATACCTTTAAAAAGCAACCACACTCCAGTTTTTTATTCATTTATTTTAAATATTTATTTATTTTAATTATCATTAAAATATTTATTATAAATAAATAAATAACCTATTTGGTTTTTGGATCTGCACCAGAGTTCCTATACTTTATTTGTTTCTTCTTCTATAACTTATTAGCCCATTTATATAGAATATATTTTTTTAAGTTGATCTCTTTATAAGTGATTATGACTCTGCTTCAAAATCTATTTAAGTTGTTATAATGAACTCTTTAGAGATGATGTCAGGTCTCAGAAAATCTATAAACTAAGAGGGTTTAGAGGGGGTTTCTTTTTTACAACTCCCATCTGCTGGGGTGGGGACTCTTTCCTTTTCTTACAGCCACGTTATTCAGTGACTCTACGTGCATATGCTACACTCCTCAACTACTACATTCTACTTTCAATCTACTTTCTTTTTTTTTTTTTTGCGGTACGCGGGCCTCTCACTGTTGTGGCCTCTCCCATTGCGGAGCACAGGCTCCGGACGCGCAGGCTCAGCGGCCAC
>NC_041219.1:74394572-74405487 GCF_002837175.3 Physeter macrocephalus | reverse complement strand
GTGTCCCCTGCATCGGCAGGCGGACTCTCAACCACTGCGCCACCAGGGAAGCCCTACTTTCTTTATTTTTTATTTTTATTTTCTAGATGTTGAAATTCCTGGGAATGGAGGAACAGGCCAGATGGAGAATGTCTCTAACTCATACCCCCGTAGTTGCCCAAGTGCTAGTAGATGTTTCTATAGTTCTATAGTCTGAGCCTGGAGGGACAGTCGGACGTCGGGCCAACAATCAGATCTATTTTCCACGGTTTGAAGTAAACGGCCTGTGCTCAGAGATGGAGGACAGGACTGATCAAACAGTCAAGCAGGACAGAGGGTGCCAACTGTGTCACACTGTGCAATGGAGGGAGGACCACATCTGAGGTCCACATTTGGACTAAGGGCTGAGTCCTTAGTCTTGTGGTCTTGGGCACTTAACTTAAACTCTCTAAACCTCCATTTACTCATCCATAATATGGAAAATGTAGGATGTTCTCATTATCAGAGGATAATTGTTACCAGCAAAAAAAAAAAAAAAAAAAGTAAATATCGGAGGGCCAATTTTGTTGTTTTTGTTTTTGTTTTTGGTTGCATTGGGTCTTCGTTGCTGCACGCGGGCTTTCTCTAGTTGCATCGAGTGGGGAGCTACTCTTCGTTGTGGTGCGCGGGCTTCTCATTGAGGTGGCTTTTCTTGTTGCGGAGCACGGGCTCTAGGCACGCGGGCTTCTGTAGTTGTGGCATGTGGGCTCAGCAGTTGTGGTTGGCGGGCTCTAGAGCACAGGCTCAGTAGTTGTGGCACACAGGCTTAATTGCTCCATGGCATGTGGGATCTTCCCGGACCAGGGATCGAACCGGTGTCCCCTGCACTGGCAGGCGGATTCCCGACCACTGTGCCACCAGGGAAGTCTGAGGGCCAGTATTTTATAGAAACTATGGAAGAAAATTTATGTTATATGTATTTTACCAAAATAAAAATAAATGGAAAGAAATTTCAGGTTGCAGTTGTAGCCATGCAGTACTTAGACTGAACAAAGGCTGAATCACGTTAGGGATTTTTTTTAACATAATTTTAACGACATTGGATGAAATTATTGATTGACATCCCTCAGTTTGTGTCTGACATAACATCACAATCATATAGAGGACTGCTCTTAAAATAAATGTTTTCTGAGATCTTTTGATGTTCACATTTTTCTATTTTAAACCATTGTTTGTAACAGTTTCCACTTTGTGAAAACAGTTAAAACAATTGAACTTCCTTCTCAGTTATCTCTTCCTACTAGAGAGTGTGGACTTTAGGGTGAATTCCTAGAAGTGGGTCAAAGAGAATACACATTTCATTTTCTCCACACCGATTGCCAAACTACCATCCAGAGGTTGCACTAATTTCCACTGTTACCAGCAAGCAGTACAAGAAAATTCCCATTTCCCCACATGCTGTTCACAGTAGGCTTTGTCCAGACTTTTAATCTTAACAGAGAAGGAGAGACTTACAGTCATAGAAAACAAACTTATGGTTACCAAAGGGGATAGCGGGGGGAGGGGAGAGGTAAATTAGGAGCTTAGGATTAGCAGATACACACTACTATACATAAAATAGATAAACAACAAGGACCTACTGTATAGCACAGGGAACTATATTCAATATCTTGTAATAACCTATTATGGAAAATAATCTGAAAAAGAATATATACATATATATGAATATATACATATATATTATATATATATATCTGAATCACTTCACTGTATACCTGAAACTAACACAACATGTAAATTAACTATACTTCAATTTTTTTAAGTGGTTAAAAAAAAAGAGAGAGACTAAGACCTTGGCATGATATTAGAGATAAACCCTAGTGTTAAGCAGAAGGGAAATTTGTATGGACGCTCATTTTGTAATTGGTCAGTTGGTTAGTAATTATTTTCATGTTTTGATGATTCCCTCGAACAATTTTATAACAGTGGAGACTCAGAGAATGAATAAGGAGGACCCCCTCCCTCCATCTAATAGAGTTGTGAAAACTAAATTAGATAAGGTACATAAACTGACCACCACCACATAGGAACTCCATCAGAGTACCTCTTCTTCCTTTCAGCTCTGGAGCTAAGGTTGGGAATAAGACAGTGTAAGGAAGTAAGTGACAAAACCTGTGGCTTGTTTAAATAAAGAGGATTCAAGTACGGTCTGGGGTAGTGTTGGTTGTTGCTGTGTTGATAATTTCTCTTTTCCGGATAATTTTATAAATCTGGAGACAGGGATTGTAGGGGAGAAGTTACTGGACCTGCCTCTCATTCTGCTACGCTTTCCAATCCTTCTGTGAGTCAGGTTGTTTTCACAAGGTTAGCCTCATGCATTTTATGCTGATTTGGTTTCCTGGAGGAAGTAACCCAAATAGGGCTTTCAAAAAATTGATCTTTTTTCTCATTAGGCCACACGGGGCCTTGTGGACAAGGTTAAGGAGATTTATCTTCACTTAATAGCAACTGGAAGCTGTTGAAGGGTTTTAGGCAGAGGGGTGATGTGTGAAATAGGCATTTGAAAAGTACTCTGACGCTCGTATAGAGAACTGGTCTCATAAGTATCAATATTAAATTGTATATTGTAAACAGTTTGGGGCAAGAATGCCATGGTAAGCAGAAATAAATGTCTGGTCTACTTGTAGGTGTGTCCCACCAGGGCTGAAGAGTGCAAATATGATCAGATATGATAAATCAGATAAATGAACATCAGATAAATCATCTTAGTCATCACGTAAATTTCTGACTTGGCTTCTCATTTAGATTTTCGTATAAATTAAGTGTGTGCCAATTAGCCAATAGAAGTTTTTAGTTTGCTAGGCAATTACATTTCTCATTATAAATTGCTACATGTTCTTTTCTGAGTTAGATTACCATTACTCTGTATTACTTTCTCTGAGTTTTATCACCTCTGACAAAGTTAAATTTCTGGCCATGCAAAGCTAAGGATCAATCTCTATCCTGAGCAACAGAGACAGTCTCTTGTTGACTTCTTAGCGTGCATGTTCTCTGACTACAACAGTCTATGGTAGAATATCGCTGGAGTAAAATTCTTGTTAAGAGGATTAATATGCAGACTATTTTAATGGTTTTAATATGTTTAAAATGAGCCTGGGGGATTCCCTGGTGGCGCAGTGGTTGCGCGTCCGCCTGCCGATGCAGGGGAACCGGGTTCGCGCCCCGGTCTGGGAGGATCCCACATGCCGCGGAGCGGCTGGGCCCGTGAGCCATGGCCGCTGAGCCTGCGCGTCCGGAGCCTGCGCTCCGCAACGGGAGAGGCCACAACAGAGGGAGGCCCGCATACCACAAAAGAAAAATAATAATAGAATAAAATGAGCCTGTTTTAATGTTTGAAATGATTATGAAAAGACTCACTCACATATGTAAAATGGCCCAGTCGTAGGTCAGGTTTCCTGGGGAAAAGACCCTAAAACTCTCAGATTAACATGCAAGAGATTTACTGGAGAGTGATCTCTGGAACAACTCAGGTGAGTGAGAGAAGACAGTAGGATGAGGCAGAGGAAGAAGTTGAACTCAGATGCAGGTGAAAAGGAGGCCTCAGCCTAACCTGCAGGGAGCTCTGGAGATGAGTTTTCCGAGTTGTCCCAGTTGAGACAAGTAGCCAGGCCTTGGTACCCCAACTGCAGCCAGCTGTTGAATGTGGGAGAGGCAGCCTCTTGGCTGAGGGAATAACTGAAGAGGGACATGTCTCTGGGCTGTCAGAAGCCAGGGTTCCCAGCAGCTGTGGGTTTGATGGTACCCCACAGCATCCACTACCAACCCCCTGAAGTCCTGGCCTTCATCCTTGGTCCTAGGCCTGTTTATTGCATGTACCAGTAAAATACTGCTTAAAAATGTTCTACTTTGCTTTCTGATATGATTTACTGAGGTCACATCACTTCTGTCTTACCCTGCTTACCCTCAAATTAATCATGAAGAACATCAAACAAACAAAAAGTCAGAGATATTATACAAAATAAATGGCCTATGCTCTTCAAAATATAAATGTCATAAAAAAAGGCAGACTGAGAAATTGTTACAGATTTTTAAAAACTAAAGAAATAAGACAGCTAAATGTAACATTTAATCCCCAATTAGATCCTTGACCAGAACTGCATTATTTGCTGTAAAGGACATTACTGGGACAGCTGACGAAAATATGATTAAGATCGGTAAATTAGATAAAGTCAATGTAAATTTCTGATTTTGATAATCATTCTGTGGTTATATAAGAGAATATCTTTCTCCTAAGAAATACACACAGGAATATTTAAGCATAAAATGGTAAAATGTTCCATTTGAACAGTACCATTTATTTTTATCTCAAATAGTCCCAGTTTTGCCCTGGGAAAAACTACTGTATCTGTCAATGGAGAACATGACATTTTCAGTAACTAAGACTAATTACATCTCACAGAAATACATTTACCTAGAATGCATATAAGAAGAATAGATCCTATTTTCTAAAAGGGCCCTTTCTTATAGTTTTTTTTACAAAAGCCAGGTGGCTTTATTTGTTTTAGATTTGTGCAACTACCTCCTTCCTGACTATGTTCCTTAGGTCCAAAGGCCCTGTATCATTTACCTTCCTTCTTTGATATTTTTTAAAAGAACAATTTGTTGTGAACTAGTTCCATATTACGTAAATATTGTTAGTGAACCTCCATGGGAATTATAGTATCTAAATAATGGTAAAAGAATCCCTCTAAGCTCAGTCAGTAAGGTGCTTTGAATCCTGCTGAGTCCCTCTGACTAAAATAAGAATAATATTGTTACAAAGCTTTACAGTTACTTAGTGCTTTCATCAAAGGATCCCAAAGCAATTTACAGGTATTAGTTAAGCAATCAAACACTCCTGTGAGCACACTGCATATTATTCTCCTCACTTCAGCTGATTCAACTAAAGAAAAATTAAAAGGCGATAGATAGATAGGTGCATATATACATACATATACATTTAAATGTATATATATATATATTTAAGTGCCTATATGGGGTATAAAATTAATGGAAAACAATGTTTATCACATAGACCTAGTGCCCTTTATTTATATCTATATAAATATGATAACCAACTCATCCCAGTTTGCCAGGGACTTTCTTGGTTCCAGCAGTGAAAATCTTGTGTCCGAGGAACTCCCTCAATATTAGGCAAAGCAGAACCATTGGTCACTCTAAGTAGAACTTTTTTGCTTTTTTTCAAGGTAAATGAATGAAAATTGACTATAAAAGTCAGAGGCCCCACTAGTTAATAAATTATGAACTGGCCTTGTGGTCCCATAAATTTAAACTCTCATTTTGTTCTACTAAAGAAGTAAGACCTGGGTCAACTTACATGGGCTTTTGCATTCTCCACCAAATATTTTATATTGACATTTTTTTGAGGAACTGACTATATAAATAGTGGTATAAAACAGAATTGCATATTGCTTCTTGCCTCTTGTGAGCCCAATCTTAAAATTCATAGCACTGAGAAACAGAAGTTATTAAAGTTTTAAGGGTCTTGAAGCTTCATAATAGGAAGGTTGACTAGGAAAAACATAAAATCAAAAAACGCATCAATAGAACTCTCGGAGATGTTGTGAGGAATAACAGACTTTGGCAAAATAGAACCAAGCAGTATGTCAGTGAATGGCTTCCTACAGTAACATTGGATCTTGACCCCAGCTAGCACCACCGTCATCATCATCAATACCATCATCATCATCAACATCATCCCGCTATAAATTGGTACTGTATAGACTTCCAAATTATTCACACTTTATATATAAGGAAAGATGAGGTTAAAAGGTGACCTAAATGAATAAAACAGCTATTGTGTATAGCCATGTGTATGGCCACTGTGTACAGCAATTAAATAAATACCTGTAATTAATTCGTGTAACTATCCCTTAAAAATGAAAAATAAATGGAACAAAAAGAAAGCATACTAAGAAGAAAACATTCCCTCATTTACACTGTTTGTATCCTGTGCACATTTTACCATAGCATTTGCAACATTCCAAGCATCTACAGTGATTATTGATATATAATGAATATTCAATAAATATTTCTTAAAGAAAAGACTTGGAAAAAGAAAAGCATTCAGGCAAGGGTAAAATAGTCTACAGAAAATTAGTTCTTCTAAACACACAGGTGCTAACTAGACAATGGGTAAGACATTGTTCTTAATTGGGAGGAGAGCTATGAGGACAAAGACATGTAAGATCAGCCTTCTGTCATTAAGAAGATTGACCTTATATTAGGGAGCTATGATTAAAAGTTTAAAAATGCCTTGTGTTCAGTACAATAGTACAGAGCTCCACATAAGTAAAAGTCAAATGAATGATAAGGACAGTAAACTTGGAGGAGACTGCAAGATCACTGTGACCTAGACTAGAGTAGGTGAGGTCTTAGCTTAGATTCACCTTCTCCAGGAACCCTGGCCTGATGACCTAAGATTGGGTTATATGTTCCTCTTATGGTATCACTCTCATAGTATGCAGGTTTTGAAATTGCCTTTTCTTCTCTTTTTCTGCCACTAGGCAACAATGTCCTTAAAGGTAGAAACTCTATTTCATTCACCATCACATCTCCACTAGCTGCCATGATGCTTGGTAAATAAAAGGCCAAAAAGAAATGGTTTTTGAAAGGCTGACTGAGTACATCAGTGAATAGAAAAATCTTCTGGCTGAATCTTAAAGGATTTGCAGAAAGTAAAGGATTTGATATTCAGAGACAGGGAAAACAATGTGGACAAAGGTGCGGAAGCAGGAACAATGTGTTTACAGAATAGTGACTGGACTAGAAGTTCCAGGAAGGAGAATTTAGAATATAAAGCTAGAAAAGTAAGTTTTAAGGGGCTTGAACATCAGAGTAAGGATTTTTAACTTGGTGTTCTAGGCAAAAGGAAGGCAATAAAGGTTTGAATTGGGAGATGATAAAAATCAAAGAAATTCTTCTGGGAGATGAGTCTAGTGGCAAGCAATGGATGCATTAGTTGAATGAGGGAAGGGAGGACACAGAGATTAGTTAAAAGGCCAGGGTACTGGTCCAAGTCAAAATGGCAAGAAAATGAGGGTGGCCTTGAAAGAAGAAAAGCAAGGACAGACAAGAGAGATATTTTATTTGTTTGTGATCCTACCATAAAACAGATATATTCAGGAGAGATTTTGAAGAAAAGATCTTTATAGTAGATTGGCTATGGGCAAGGTCAGGGAAAGAAGTAAAGAATTATGTTCTTGGGCCTGGATGAATTAGTGAATGACAGTTTTAGCTGTGTATATTAAAAAACCAACAAACAAACAGAATAGGGGGATGAATTTGGTTTTGGAATGTTGCTGTGGTAGCTGGTCTGAAGATGCTTCCAAACAATTGCACCATTCCCTGTATACTCAAGCTGCTTCTCCCATCAAGAGGTAGAGCTTCTGACCTCTCCCCTTGAATCTGTCTGGGCCTAGACTGCTTTCATCAATAGAATGCAGAGGAAGTGATGTTCTGGGACTTCTGAACTCAGGCATTAGGAAGGCTCAGCAGCTTCTGCCTCCTCCCTCTTGGAGCTCTGAGCCCTCAGGTAAGAAGTCTAGGATACCCTGCTGAAAAGAGTAGGCCATGGGGATCAGACGACACATGGAAAATCATCAAGCCACCAGACATCCAGCCCCCGCTGCAGCCCTAGATGCAATCCAACTGCAACTGCATAAGAGAATTCAAGTGAGAAACACGCAACTACCCAGCTAAGCAATCCAGGTCAAACTATTTTTTGTTTTTGTTAAATCTGGCAATCTTACCATTAGCCACAATATGGAGGATTCTTTCCTAAAAGAAAACCACGTGCAGGCAGTGTGGGCATTAGGCTTCCCCAGTGTCTCCCTTTGCATTCAGGAATTTGAGAGATCCGTGTAAAGTCTGGCTCCTGAGGTGAAATCAGCCCACCAGCAAATCCCACCCAGATGCACAGTTCAACTTTCTGTTGTCTCATTCTTACATCTGAAGAGATAACTAAGCATTTGATGAAAGCCTACAACATTAAAGGGAAAGATCAAGACAAGTAAATAGAAAGAGTGGCCCTGGACAAAACAGCTAATGCAGGGAGTAGGATAGAACTTTTAAAAAAATGCAGATAAAATCCTCAGAGAAATAGAAGTGACGTATTCCTAAAACATGAAGAAGATGCCATAGAAAAGGAAAAGTAAGAGAACAAACCTCATTCTTGGGATTTGAAAATACAACTGCCAAAAACATTTAAAAACTTGGAAGATAAAACAAGGAGATTTGGCAAATACATTTAGAATACAGAATAAAAAAGACATTAAGGTAAAAAATAGGAGAGAAAGTTAAGAAATGAGATATTATTCCAGAAAGTCTCAACTGACTACAAAGCGTTTCAGAAGGAAAGAACAACAACAGAATAGAAAAGCTAAATGGAGAAACAAAATGTCTTCACATTGCAAAAGCCCATTGATTGCAGAGCAGGATGAGTAGGAAAAAAACAAAAAGAAAAAGTAAAAACCCAGATACATTACTGGGAATGTATAAAGATAAAATCTTAAAAGCTTCTAGAAAGAAATTTCACACACACACACACACACACACACACACACATACACACACCTGTCGTCAAAGGCATGCCTCAGACTTCTCAACAGAGGTAGTGCTGTCAAAATTCTAAGAGAAAAAGAGTTTCCACCTAGAATTCTATGTCCAGCCTATCAGTTAGGTTGAAGACAAAATACAGACTTTACAAATATGTAAGAGTTTGGAAATTTTACACCCAATGCATCCTTTCTTAGGAAGTATTTGAATACTGTCTCCAGCAAAATGGAAACAGAGATCCATAGGACCAATCAAGGAAAGTGATGAAGGCAAGTACCAGCATGGCATCTATTTAGCAGGTTTAAGAGAGAAACTCCTTTCATTTATCCAGCCAATACTGACTATGCACCTACTATCTCCTAGGCACTCTTCTAGGTGCTGGGAATTCATCAGTGATCAACAAAGTCATCATAATGCTTCCATTCGGACACGGGAGACAAAAGAGGTAAACAAATATGTATATAAGGTAATTGTAGGAAGTGATCAATGCTATGATGAAAAAGAAAGCAGGGAAAGAAGAGGTGTTGCTCATTCAGGCAAGGTGGACAAGGAAAGCTCCTCTGAGGGGTGGCACTTAAGGGGAGGCTTGAAAGAAATGAAGAACTGGGTCATAGGAAAAGCTGGGGGAAAATTACTCCAGGAAGAAGAAACAGGAAGTGCAAGGCCCCAGAGGTAGAAATGAGCTTTGTGTGCTTGAAGAGTGGTAAGAAGGTAACTGTAGCCAGAATGGTGGGAGTGACACAAGGTGTGGTAGATGATGTGAGAGAGATAAGCAGGGGCCAGATCACAAGGGCCTTCTCTGCCCTGTTAACTGTGCCCATAAGTCATTGAAGGGTTTAGAGCAAGAGAATGAACTGAGCAGGACAATGGAGGAATATAGGAAAAGGAGGATTTCATGGGCTTGATGGTGTGATTGATTTTTTTTTTGTTTTTGTTTTTGTTTGTTTTTTTGTGGTCTGCGGGTCTCCCTTTGTTGTGGCCTCTCCCGTTGCAGAGCACAGGCTCCGGACGCGCAGGCTCAGCGGCCATGGCTCACGGGCCCAGCCGCTCCGCGGCATGTGGGATCCTCCCAGACCGGGGCGCGAACACGGTTCCCCTGCATCGGCATGCGGACGCGCAACCACTGCGCCACCAGGGAAGCCCGGTGTGATTGAAATAATGGAAAATGTTAAGGATCAAGCCAAAGAATGAGAGGGAAAAAAATGGAAGGTAATTTGAAACTATAGGGGGAAAAGGTGGTAGAAGAAAATAAAGGTAATCATAGCACATTATGTGCCTTTCCACTGAAAGATATTTAACTCAACAGAAAAATAGAAATAATTTTCATTGACTTTCAGATTTTAGGATGGATTGGGGGAAGCGTGAAACAGAAGAAGCAGAATAGCACAGTAGTTATAAGCATGGCTTCTAGAAGCAGACTGCCTGAATTTGAATCCCAGCTTTGCCATTTATCAACTGTGTGACCTTTGGAAAATTATATTACCTCTGTTCTTCAGTTTCCTTACCTAGAAAATGGGGATAATAAAAGTACCTACCTCATATGGCTGTAAGGAGTAAATGAGTTGACATTTGTAATGTAGATAGAACAGTATCTGCACATAGTTGGCATTAAATTAGTGTTTCCTTAAATTGTAAACGGAGTATGATTAGAGGGCAATAGAAAAGTGCTCCACCCGAATTTCTCCCTCCTACAGGTATGAAATTCCACTATCAGAAATTTTGTCCAAGGCTTTACAATCTTTTAGAGTCCCCTGTTCAGTAAAATTTCTCTTGAGAGGAATGACATCTTCAATTCTCATTTGCTTCAGACGGGTTTGAATCAATCGAATCCTTTCCAACCTTGGTTGCTGTCTGAGCACAAAGGCAGCATGGTGGGCTGCTACGATGGCCAGAGGGCTCCACCTGCCAGGAGAGTAAACAGCTTCAGAAAGGGAGGTGATGGGATAGTTTAAAAGGCAACTAACGTGGAGAACTCCAAGACAAACAACCTCCCCATGGGGCCAAGAGCCAGACTTCAACCAACAGAGTCCTGGCTCCTGTTTCCCCATGGCCAGTCCTGGCTGTGTCACGTTGACATGTTAGAACCAAGATAGACCTGGGCATGAGTTCCAAGTTTGGCGCGAGCTCCAGGTTTGGCACAGGTACAGGTTATTTATCAACAGACTGAAAAACCACATTATTTCTGGGTCTGCCATGGAGTCAAACCCAGGGACCACTTTCTTCACACTTATTTTTGTCCAAGGCTCACTGGCCCCTATAGTGGACTCGATCCCAAATGGTAGTCCCTGAAGCAACTCAGCCTCAAGGGCTTGGGGGGCGCTGTTTGTTCAGGCAGGAAATG
>NC_041219.1:74382786-74394460 GCF_002837175.3 Physeter macrocephalus | reverse complement strand
CACACACACACACACACACACACACACACACATACACACACACACATACACACACCTGTCGTCAAAGGCATGCCTCAGACTTCTCAACAGAGGTAGTGCTGTCAAAATTCTAAGAGAAAAAGAGTTTCCACCTAGAATTCTATGTCCAGCCTATCAGTTAGGTTGAAGACAAAATACAGACTTTACAAATATGTAAGAGTTTGGAAATTTTACACCCAATGCATCCTTTCTTAGGAAGTATTTGAATACTGTCTCCAGCAAAATGGAAACAGAGATCCATAGGACCAATCAAGGAAAGTGATGAAGGCAAGTACCAGCATGGCATCTATTTAGCAGGTTTAAGAGAGAAACTCCTTTCATTTATCCAGCCAATACTGACTATGCACCTACTATCTCCTAGGCACTCTTCTAGGTGCTGGGAATTCATCAGTGATCAACAAAGTCATCATAATGCTTCCATTCGGACACGGGAGACAAAAGAGGTAAACAAATATGTATATAAGGTAATTGTAGGAAGTGATCAATGCTATGATGAAAAAGAAAGCAGGGAAAGAAGAGGTGTTGCTCATTCAGGCAAGGTGGACAAGGAAAGCCCCTCTGAGGGGTGGCACTTAAGGGGAGGCTTGAAAGAAATGAAGAACTGGGTCATAGGAAAAGCTGGGGGAAAATTACTCCAGGAAGAAGAAACAGGAAGTGCAAGGCCCCAGAGGTAGAAATGAGCTTTGTGTGCTTGAAGAGTGGTAAGAAGGTAACTGTAGCCAGAATGGTGGGAGTGACACAAGGTGTGGTAGATGATGTGAGAGAGATAAGCAGGGGCCAGATCACAAGGGCCTTCTCTGCCCTGTTAACTGTGCCCATAAGTCATTGAAGGGTTTAGAGCAAGAGAATGAACTGAGCAGGACAATGGAGGAATATAGGAAAAGGAGGATTTCATGGGCTTGATGGTGTGATTGGAATAATGGAAAATGTTAAGGATCAAGCCAAAGAATGAGAGGAAAAAAAATGGAAGGTAATTTGAAACTATAGGGGGAAAAGGTGGTAGAAGAAAATAAAGGTAATCATAGCACATTATGTGCCTTTCCACTGAAAGATATTTAACTCAACACAAAAATAGAAATAATTTTCATTGACTTTCAGATTTTAGGATGGATTGGGGGAAGCGTGAAACAGAAGAAGCAGAATAGCACAGTAGTTATAAGCATGGCTTCTAGAAGCAGACTGCCTGAATTTGAATCCCAGCTTTGCCATTTATCAACTGTGTGACCTTTGGAAAATTATATTACCTCTGTTCTTCAGTTTCCTTACCTAGAAAATGGGGATAATAAAAGTACCTACCTCATATGGCTGTAAGGAGTAAATGAGTTGACATTTGTAATGTAGATAGAACAGTATCTGCACATAGTTGGCATTAAATTAGTGTTTCCTTAAATTGTAAACGGAGTATGATTAGAGGGCAATAGAAAAGTGCTCCACCCGAATTTCTCCCTCCTACAGGTATGAAATTCCACTATCAGAAATTTTGTCCAAGGCTTTACAATCTTTTAGAGTCCCCTGTTCAGTAAAATTTCTCTTGAGAGGAATGACATCTTAAATTCTCATTTGCTTCAAATGGGTTTGAATCAATCGAATCCTTTCCAACCTTGGTTGCTGTCTGAGCACAAAGGCAGCATGGTGGGCTGCTACTATGGCCAGAGGGCTCCACCTGCCAGGAGAGTAAACAGCTTCAGAAAGGGAGGTGATGGGATAGTTTAAAAGGCAACTAACGTGGAGAACTCCAAGACAACCTCCCCATGGGGCCAAGAGCCAGACTTCAACCAACAGAGTCCTGGCTCCTGTTTCCCCATGGCCAGTCCTGGCTGTGTCACGTTGACATGTTAGAACCAAGATAGACCTGGGCATGAGTTCCAAGTTTGGCACGAGTTCCAGGTTTGGCACAGGTACAGGTTATTTATCAACAGACTGAAAAACCACATTATTTCTGGGTCTGCCATGGAGTCAGACCCAGGGTCCACTTTCTTCACACTTATTTTTGTCCAAGGCTCACTGGCCCCTATAGTGGACTTGATCCCAAATGGTAGTCCCTGAACCAACTCAGCCTCAAGGGCTTGGGAGGGGCTGTTTGTTCAGGCAGGAAATGGCTCCCAGAAACTCAACCTGCCTTTGGGAGTGGTTGCCTCGGGAGACCTTTCAATCCCTGTGGACTGGGGCCTCTGGCTGGCCAAATTTCCCTACTATTTCCACAAAAACAGTGTCTGCATTTGAGTGGAAAGAACATGTGGACAAGTTAGGACTTGCCCCTTTTCAAGATGAGAATTTCTGATCCATAGACAATTTACTTTGGGAGTTGGTGAATTCTGAAATGTGGCCATTTACAGGAAACTTTTTCAGGCTTTTTCAGGTTTCACTTGGAGAGGAAATATGATACAGGAGAAAACCGTACTGGCTTAAACCGTCACCATCTGTATTTGTATGTAAAGTACAGAAATCATAACATTTTAAAGCTGGAAGAGACTTGACATCATCTAGTCCCCCTCCTTGCTTTTCATATATGAGGAAGCTAAGATATGAGGTAACTGAGAGTGACTGAGATTAAACTCAGGTGTGTTGACTTCCAGGCTAGGAATTCAACTCATCAGACACCATCCGTAACCTGGAGGGGACTGGAAATACACTCTATGAGGCTTGGTGAAAACACTATATTTTCTTTGTCTGATACCATTATTATCTACAAAAATGCAAGAATAATTTCAAGTGCTGTAAATTTTTTAATACTTAAATGGTTTAAAATTTTTAAAGACTATAAAAATTTAAAACCATTAACATCTCACAGACACCTGTAACCTGTGGCATGTCCACTGGGAAACTCTACAGATCAGCTCATTTAGGAGTCGGTAAAGCCCTCTGAAGTGCAAGTAATTAGTGGAAAAAAAAAAAAGTATTAGATAATCTCCCTTGCAGCCCCACTCCTACCCAAATGGCCAAGCTTAGATTTCTGGGTGTTTGTGAAGGCAAAAGAAACTCAGAAGCTGGGGGCTGGCAATGGCCAGGCCAGGCCAGTCTAGACCAGCATGTCTGCTGTACTGTGGGCCCAAGGGTTCTGGATCCAGAACACCAGGGAGCTACAGATAGAAGCAAGGATGGGAGGGAACAGGAAAGTTTGGGAACAAACAGGTAGGAATCAGACACATAGTACTGTTCTCAGCTAAGGGTGAGCCCATCATTCTGAGACTTAGCACAGTCTATCTATGGCCTAGGCTGTAAAGTATATCCACCCTGAAATATAGAAATACTAATATTCGATCAGACTGATAAAATGGGCACATGGAGGAAAGACAAAGTGACTGAATCCTTAAAAGGGTGAAGGTAAGGATGGAGTGGGGAATACAGGATGTCAGGGGAGAAAGCAAACTTTGCTCAGCAGTGTCAGAGAAAACTAGCGGCTGCTACTCAACACTTTTATCCCTCTCTCACTGACTCGTCACTTACACTCTTTCAAAACTGAACTTTATTTTTTAGAGTGGTTTTAGGGTCACAGCAAAACTGAGTGGAGGTACAAAAAGTTCCCCTCACAAGCACAACCCCCATCACTTTCAACATCCAGCACCAGAGTGGTACATTTGTTACAACTGATGAACTTAATTGACACATCATTATTACCCAGGTCTCTAGTTTACACTAGAGTTCGCTCTTGGTATTGCATATTCTCTGGCTTTTAAAACAATGAATGATGAACGTAATCCACCATTACAGTATCATACAAAATAGTTTCACTGCCCTAAAATTCGTCTATGCTCTGCCTATTCATCTATCCCTACCCTGTAACTTCTGGCAACCACTGATCTTTTTATATGTCCAGAACGTCATATTGTAGGAATCATACAGTTTGTAGTCTTTTCAGATTGGCTTATTAGTAATATACATTTGAGGTTTCTCCACATCTTTTCTGGCTTAATAGAGCATTTCTTTTTAGCAACAAATTACATTCACTGTCTGGACGTACCACAGTTTATTTATCCATTCACTGACTGAAGAACATCTTGGTTGCTTCCTTTCTTAATAACATATGATGTTGAGCATTCTTTCATATGCTTCTTTGCCATCTGTATATCTTCTTTGGTAAAGTGTCTGTTCAAGTCTTTCACTGATTTTTAAATTCAGATTGTTTATTTTTTACTGTTGAGTTTTTCTTATTGTTGAGTTCTTTGTATATTTTGTACAAGTCCTTTCTCAGATATGTCTTTTGCAAATATTTTCTCCCATCTTATGTCTTCTCATTATCTTTTTAAAAAAATTTTTTTAACACCATGCATTTCCTTTTTTAAAAAATTTATTTTATTTATTTTTGGCTGCGTTGGGTCTTCATTGTGGTGCATGGGCTTCTCATTGCGGTGGCTTCTCTTGTTGCAGAGCACAGGCTCTACGTGCATGGGTTTCAGTAGTTGTGGCTCGTGGGCTCTAGAGCACAGGCTCAGTAGTTGTGGCGCACAGACTTAGTTGCTCCGCGGCATGTGGGATCTTCCCGGACCAGGGCTCGGACCTGTGTCCCCTGAATTGGCAGGCAGATTCTTAACCACTGCGCCACCAGGGAAGCCCTGTCTTCTCACTATCTTGACAGTGTCTTTCACAGAGCACAGGTTTTTAATTTTAATGAAGTCTAGCTTATCAATTATTTCTTTCATGGATAATGCCTTTGGTATTGTATTTAAAAAGTCATTTCCACACCCAAGGTCATCTCAATTTCTCCTCCTATGTTATCTTCTAGGAGTTTTATAGTTTTGCGTTTTACAATTATCTGTGAACCACCTTGAGTTGATTTTTGTGAAGGGTGTAAGGTCTGTGTCTAGATTCATTGTTTGCATCTGAATGTCCAGTTGTTCCAGTACCATCTCTTGAAAAAGCTATCTTTCCTCCATCATATTGCCTTTGCTTCTTTGTCAAAGTAACTTGCGGGGATTTTTATTCAGATTGCCTTGAATCTATAGATCAAGTTGGGAAGAACTGACATCTTGACCAGATTTGGTCTTCCTATCCATGAACATAGAATACCTCCCCATTTATTTATTTCTTCTGTGATTTATTTCATCAGAGTTTTGTAGTTTTCCTCAAATAGATATTGTATATATGTTGTCAGATTTATACCCAAGTATTTCTTTAATATTTCTTTTGGGGAGTACTAATGGATATAGTATTGTATATTTTATTTCAATTTTTACTTGTTCATTCCTGGAATAGGAAATTGACTGACTTTTGTATATTAACCTTATATCCAACAACCTTGCTATAATAGCTTATTAGTTCCAGAAGATTTTTTTCTCCATTCTTTCAGACTTTCTACATAGACCACTTATGCTCTTTTAAGTTTTGTTACACCTGTGTTTTGTTTCAGTTACTTCCAGTGGAGCAGCAGAATTGGGGGAAAGGGTTTGTGGGTAGACACAGTTTTCCCTGATTCCCCAGACTGGACTGAGCAGAGCTGCAATTCAGATAAAGCTTGTGTTTAGGTCAAGTCACTCAGAAGGATAGTGAAGGGATGAGATAGCGGGGGAATAAGATACTTACTTCAGGGCTTCCCTGGTGGGGCAGTGGTTGAGAGTCTGCCTGCCAATGCAGGGGACACGGGTTCGTGCCCCGGTCTGGGAAGATCCCACATGCCGCAGAGTGGCTAGGCCCGTGAGCCATGGCCACTGAGCCTGCGCGTCCGGAGCCTGTGCTCCGCAATGGGAGAGGCCACAACAGTGAGAGGCCCACGTACCACAAAAAAAAAGATACTTACTTCACCAGTTTTTCAGATATTTTGTCTGATTTTTGGCTATTGTTTCGCCTAAGTGCTTTCTTTGCCCAAACAGCCATGGATGGCTGGAGATACCATCTTGTTCTCAGGACCTTGTACAATGCTTCTAAAATTTCTAATGTGGAACTGTCTGGTCCTCAGGTTTGCTCTTTTGCAACCCTGGCTATCCAGCTAGTCTCCAGAGAGACAGCTCCCTAGTGGAGAAAGCTCAGAACTTCATATATATATATATATATATACACCTTTGCTGTTTTATCTTACTCCTCTCTCCCAACCTCCTGGAAGTCCTGGGCCAAGTCAAGTAGCCCCTACAAGCAAATATTTACAAATGTTTGTTCAACATTGATTTGGTCAGGATATGGATAAACTTTTTTTAATCAGTAAAAAAAATGTATTTAGAAACATATTTACTACTAATTCACTTCCACTAGCTGAAGAACAGAAAATGTTCTAAAAAAAAGTTTAACAGTCACTTCCCATTTTTCTGAAGCTCTCTTCTCTCTTGAGTTTTGTTTGTTTGTAATTCTATGAACCAGAAAACATTTTGAGAGGCATATGAAAGGGTTAGTAAAACAAACCACTCACTCTCAAGAAATAGCCCTAGGTCGTACATTAACTGATTCAGGAATTTCAGCTGACCACTAGAGCACACATGCATCTCAAAAATATCCAAATTAGATGGACTGCTACTAATAAAGAGAGCTGTTTTCATCTCCTTTTGAGGGGAGTGTCTACCTCAGTGAGACTGGAACTAATTTTCATTTTCTTAGCTATATAAGGAGTTGATAGATAAACCAGCGTTAAAGGACACTGCTTTCCAGTTCATTCCAGTGAAATGTTGGAGTTGATTTGTTTTTGCCAATGTTATTTTAACATCCTTTTAAAATCACCCTTCCCCACCTACCTCCTTCCATAGCTGCCCACTGGCCTGCCTCTTTAATCTGGCTCTGAAACTCTGTGACCTAGTCCAGTCACATAGTTGCTCCTTAAAATACTCTTCCTTGACTTGCTGACTTGAAGTTGAGCTCCTGAATAATTTAACTCCTTTCTTGGAACGGCCGCATTTTAACACCTCTCTTCACTTTCACTTCTGAGGGTGGAAAGAAAGTAAAAGTGTTAGAGACTCACGTACTTGGCTAAGGAGTACATGGACCTGACAGTAAGAATTTTTACTCAGTCTGATGTATGGGCATCATAGAACGCTAGCCTGATCTGTATTCACCACAGTCCCCATCTTTACTCATACAAGTGTGATGGTTTGACTGGGATGCTCTCCTTTAGTCAGGAGGGGGTGGGGGTATGAAAAGATGAGACAAGACTGTTTCATACTATAATTCTACCCTGACCCACTGTAGCAATATCAACTGTAATTCAATTCAAAATTCCACATATTCCACAAGTATATTTGGCAATACCGTTCTGGGAGGTATTTTGGAAGCATGCACCGAAACCTTAGACTATCTATATTAGGCAAAAGTCTTGGTGGCCTAAAGACAGAAAGTCAGCTCAAACTATTTTAAGAAAAAAGGGGAAGTTATTAGGTCATGTAATTGGAAAAGTCTCGGGCAGCATCTTGCTTCTGGCATGGCTGGAACCAGGAACTCAAATGATATCATCAGGAATCTCCCTTCTCTCTCTACCTCTCAGCTCTGCTTTCTTCTGTGCTGGCATCATTGTGGCAAAGTTGACTTTTGTCAGTTCCAATCTTAAACAGTCCTTGGTGCCCATAATTTCAGCAGAAAAGAGATGTTTTTATCCAAGTATCATTAGCAGACTTAGAAAAATTCCCCCTTATTGACCCTGCTTAGATCTTTTATACCACTCCTGGACCAGTCACTGTGTCTGGAGTGGTCGGAAACAGGACACTCTGATTAATCCCAGCCACGTGACAGAAAGTTCCACCAGGTCGGGGAGAAGCAATTCCTGAAAGGCAGTTCATAAGTAGAGTGTGAGATCAGTTCTATCATCTGAAAAAGGGAAAGAATTCTGGACAGGCAGAAATAAGGGACATCTCTACCCAAAGTTCTTATTCTTCTATGTATTTACCCTTAGGAAGTACTCAGGGGTGTGAGAGAGTTACAAGGTTACTCACGACAGAATTATTTATAATAATGCAAAACCGGAAAGAATGGAAATATTCAATAATAAGGGATTAGTTGAATAAATTATGGTACATGTATCCAAAGGAACACTACGCAGCCTTTGAAAAGCGTGTTGTTGAAGAAAATGGCGTGACAAAGTGTTCAGGGTGTGTTGTTAAGCATAACAACAGTGTGCAGTGTCCCAATTTATACACATGTACACATGTACACATTTTATCTAGAAAAAACATATTGTGTAAATGTTTTGAAAGATTGAAAGAATAGATGATGTTGATTACTTCTAGTTGGTGATATTAGGAGTAATTTTAATCATTCCCATACTTTTCTCTATTTTCTACAGTCAATATGTATTTTTTAAATTAAAAGCATTATTGAAAAACTTTTAATTCCGCACTACCAAGTTAAAACTGATCATGCGATTTCTCTCTGGGAAAGGAGGAGATGAAATGGAGATCCTAATTACTGGTAAATAGCAAACTCTATGGAAAGGGAACTAATTAGGAGAATATATTATTCACCAGTTTTCTAAGATTAGCTAAGACCCAAATGTATCCTCCATTATGTCACATTTCCATATTTTGAGGCTTTACTTGTATGCACACCACTAAGTCTTTCAGAATTAATCAGCCAGCCAGCTCCATACTCAAAGCACAGGCCCAGGTATCTACACAGAGAGAGACTCAGGGTTCCTTTCTAAACTTTACAATTACTCCTGAATGTATCTGAAGAAAGTGAAATGTATTTCCTACTGCTAGAGACCAGGACTTTTTCCTGATCATATTAGAAATATTCAGATTAGAGGAAACTACTTCAGTAAAACAGAGAGCCATAAACATCCTAAATGAACAAACCTTAGTTCCTGAAGCTCACTTACTCACTTGTTTCAGTTCCTCCTGGAGAATTCCCTTTATGAATGAGACTTGGTATCATCCAAAGAGCCTCTACGTTATCCAACTCCCGGAGAGAGGATCGAATAATTGGTCTCTCCCCGGTTTACTAACGAAATATCAATGAGCCAAATCTTTATAAGCCTAAAGGGAAAACTGTAATTATGCCAGTGACTTTTAGAAAAGCACAAAATTAGGAGTAAGGACAAAAAGCAACACTCCTGTTCACTGATTTCTACCATTACCCGAGTCCATCATTTCACCTGGAAGCTAACCCCATTTCCTTTTGAATTACCAAACCAGAGGCAGCTTGATGCCATTGGAAGATGGCCTACAGGGTGCTCCCTGTTAAGATGACATTTCTGTTTCTTGGTACCTTCCACCATGGGATACACTTACTCGTAGAAGTTTGTTCAACACAGAGTCCGCTTTATCTGGCAAAGTTGTTCTTGTCACTCGAGAAGGAAACTTAACAAAGTATATCTGATACAACAACGGCCTATACAATATCCTTTCTTCTTTCTTATTAACAGAACTCCAGATTTCTTTGGGAGGGCAACATGTCCAGCTGGAAACCTCCATTTTCCAGAGTGGCATACGTGGGGATGTACCAGTCAAATCCCCTTGCTTCTGGAAAGGATTTGCTACCCATGTCAAAGAGTGTGGTTAGCTGAGTGTCTCCAGTTATTAGCTCCTGTCAACTTCCAAGCTGAGATCCTGCTCTCCTCAAGGCAGCCCCCAGCCAATGACTAAGCAAGATGGTAATACAGAAACCTAGCCATTTCCACCCAACACAGGATTCCCCTAGCGGGCAATTCCTACTCTCACTGGGCTGGCAGAGACTGTCAGGTTTGCATCAGTGGATGCTGGCTCCCCCTGACCAACTTGGCTTCCTGCTTCTTTCACAGTGTCACTCCCCATTAAACCTTTCTCACTCCTCACTATCTCAGCATCTATTGATACTTCCTGAAAAACATAACTGGTGACAGCCAGCTTCCTTTGTGGCTTTGGGCAGACACATGACACAGTTCTGACCAGTGAGATGTAAGTGGAAGTGGCTAGGTGGGAGTCTAGAAAAGTACTGTCATCAGAAGCAGTTTCAACGGACACACACCTTTTGCTCTTTGCTTTTTCTCTTCTTTTTGCCTGGGTTACAGATGCGTTTTAAAGGGTGGAGCAGCTATCTTCTGACAATGAGGTAACAAGCCCAAGGTCTAAAACCACATACTAAGGATGGCAGAGTAGAAACCTGGAAAGAGCCTGGGTCCTAGAAGGCATTGTGAAGGGATCATACCAGTCTTGGACTGTGTATCTCTAGGTTTCTTATTTTGTGTAACAAATAACCCCCTTACTTGTTTAAGACTTGATATGCAGGCTTTACAGTGGAATGCAAATCTAGCTAATTCATAGGACATAGGAAATGGTCTTGATATTAAGCATGTTGTTAAGCAACACCAGTAGGTTACAGAGCATGTATGGAGCGTGGTCCTCATTATCTGTGTGTGTGTACATACATGCAAATGTGCAGACATCCTTTATATACACATTTTTAACATGCACACATGCAGATATCTTTTTTTTTTTTTTGCGGTACGCGGGCCTCTCACTGTTGTGGCCTCTCCCGTTGCGGAGCACAGGCTCCGGACGCGCAGGCTCAGCGGCCATGGCTCACGCACCCAGCCGCTTCGCGGCATGTGGGATCTTCCCGGACCGGGGCACGAACCCGCGTCCCCTGAATCGGCAGGCGGACTCTCAACCGCTGCGCCACCAGGGAAGCCCCAGATATCTTTTATACACACATTTTACACATGTTACACACATTTTATCTATATAAATCTAAAATATGTGCTTAAGAAGAGGAGGGGCATGGTGATACCCACCTATCCAGCCAAATGAGCTAAATCAGCCTCCTTCAGTGAGGGGATCAGGAGTGACATAGGTTTACCCTCACCTTCTCCTGTAACAGTTTAAGTCATGAGGAATAAAACAATCAGCCTATGAAATATTTTGTGTGCAAGACAGAAAGCAAATGTTTTTCAGTTGTGTAATACCCGTATTGATTTACCCAGGAAACTGCAAAGCCAAACGTTGCACATAATTTAAGCCAAGCAGCTCTTTTCCTAGTGGAGTAGGAGAATTCCAAAGTTCTACCTTGTCATCATCTGGCATTTCCCAATGACAAGGCAAGATATGCAACCTTTAAATTTCTGAATGAGGAAAACCAGGCAGCCACCTGTGCTTTGGTAGTAGAAAATCTGAATTGCAGACCTCGTGTACTGAGTAACTTCATCGGCAAAGGTGGTAATATGGCTTGTCTTAACCTTTTTCACAGGGTGTTGTGAAAATCACATGAGATAATGGCTGTAATATGATATAAAACATAAATTAATAGTAATAATAATAACAACAACTAACGCTGTCTGTATGTCAGGCACTGTTTACAAACTTTACACATTTTAACTCATTCAATCCTTGTACCAACCCAATGGTATTATGTGATTTGACTATGGGACCCAGAAAACTGGGACCCAGAATACGCTGAGGGCCATTCACCCATTTTGTGGGTGGCCACATTTATGTAGTTGTTATGAAGGAAACATGCTTCACTGGTATTTTCACATTTCAGGAAATGTGTTTAATTATGATCGAATTGAACACTGAGACGCTTGTAGATCTTTGTGCTTCTAATTATTTATTTTTATTTATTTATTTATTTATTTATTTATTTATTTTGCAGTACGCGGGCCTCTCACCGTTGTGGCCTCTCCCGTTGCGGAGCACAGGCTCCGGACGCGCAGACTCAGCCGCCATGGCTCACGGGCCCCGCCGCTCCGTGGCATGTGGGATCTTCCCGGACCGGGGCACGAACGCATGTCCCCTGCATCGGCAGGCGG
>NC_041219.1:74375376-74382577 GCF_002837175.3 Physeter macrocephalus | reverse complement strand
CCTGCATCGGCAGGCGGACTCTCAACCACTGCGCCATCAGGGAAGCCCCTAATTATTTATAAGAATAGAAGACACACAGGTAAGGAAAACTGCTGAAGAGGGAGGGACCTCCTTTCACCTCATGTGTTTGCCTTATCCCAGAGAAGGAAACTCACTACACTTCTGTCCTCTCTCGCTTCACTCCTTTCTTTGTTTCTCCTCATGGGAGTGACTGAGATGACTGGTCAGAGTTGGGAACATTCGTTGGGCTAGTTTCAATGGTGGGGGACCTCTTTTCAAGGCTATATAGGTCAGTGCTCATGACTGTCCTGTCCTTTCATTTGCTTCTGAGCCCAGATCGGACTTGACTTCCTGTCGGAGTGGCAAGCACACGTGGGCAGGGCCTGGAGCCTACCTCTTAAAAAGGAACTTGTGGTCCTTGCTGTTTGTCTGCCATTTGGGTAAGTGACCCCGGGGCTGTTCTGAAGGCCCTGCCTGTTTCCCAGCTGCGTGCCTGAATACTCAGGTAGCAAGTCTGCTAGTCAGTGTGCAAAGGAGGAAACCCCAGTACAGCTTCAGCCAGACTCAAAATTCAGTCTCTGACACTGCAGTTTATCACAGCCTTGCATCTGGGGGCATGTGTGGCTACTGCCTGGATTAAGAGAGCGGTCTATCCTTTTCATTTGCCTAGTGATCTTTTCACTTGCGTTCCTAGAAGAGAAGAGGGTTAGTGGCACCCTAATCCCCTAAAAGAAATCCAAACCCAAAAGAATATATATATATATGTATATATATATATATATATGAATCATTTTGCTGTATACCAGAAACCAATGCAACATTGTAAATCAACTATATTTCAATAAAAAAAGAAAGAAATCCAAACTGCAACTTAAGAAGCTTCATCTCTTCTGCTAGATGGAACCAGATACCCTTCTTCTATGTCTCCAGGTTGTAGCATAAGATTGGACCTATAGTAGTGGCTTTAAAAATGCTTCCTGGGCTTCCCTGGTGGCGCAGTGGTTGAGAGTCTGCCTGCCGATGCAGGGGACACGGGTTTGTGCCCCGGTCCAGGAAGATCCCACATGCCGCGGAGCGGCTGGGCCCGTGAGCCATGGCCGCTGAGCCTGCGCGTCCGGAGCCTGTGCTCCGCAACGGGAGAGGCCACAACAGTGAGAGGCCCGCGTACCGCAAAAAAAAAAAAAAAAAAAAGTTCTTCCCACACACACATAATTGTAACTATGTGAGGTGATGGATGTGTTAGTTAATCATTTTGCAATATATACACATAAAAAATTACTACGTCATATACCTTAAACTAATACAATGCTATATGTCGATTATATCTCATTAAAGCTGGGGAAAAAGAAGAGGTGGGGGTCTAGATTCCTCACCTTGGACCTGGGCAGACCTTTGTAACTGCCTTTGACTAGTAGAATGTGGCAGAAGCAACTTCCAAGGCTAGGATCATAAAAGGCAGTATGGTTTCTGCCTGCTTCTTGCTCTCTTTTGACATGTATCTTTGGAGCCCTGAAAAGCCATGTAAGAATTCCACCTACCTTGAAGCTGCCACTCTGGAGAAACTACATGGAAAAACCACAAAGGGAAAGAGAGAGATTGCTAGAAGTCCCAGCTGTGCAAACCTTCCCGGCCCAGGCACCAGAAGAATGAATGAACAAGCCTTCAAAATGACCCCAACCCCAGCTACGGTCTGACTATAATCTGATTATAATAGAACCACCCAGCTGAGCAGCTTCCAAATTCCAGATCCACATAAACCAGGAGAGTTAATAAATAAATATTGTTGCTTTAGGCCAGGGGTTCCCCAACCCCCAGGCCACGGACCGGTACCGATCCGTGGCCTGTTAGGAACCGGGCCGCACAGCAGGAGGTGAGTGGCGGGTGAGCAAGCGCAGCTTCATCTGTATTCACAGCCGCTCCCCATCGCTCGCATTACCACCTGAGCTCCGCCTCCTGTCAGATCAGCGGCGGCATTAGATTCTCATAGGAGCGCGAACCCTACTGTGAACTGCGCACGCGAGGGATCTAGGTTGCGCGCTCCTTGTGAGAATCTAATGCCTGATGATCTGAGGGGGAGCTGAGGCGGTGATGCCAGCGCTGGGGAGCAGCTGCAAATACAGATTATCATTAGCAGAGAGGTCTGACGGCACAGAGACCACAATAAATCAACTGCTTGCAGACTGGTATCAAAACCCTATCAGAGGGCTTCCCTGGTGGCACAGTGGTTGAGAGTCCGCCTGCCGATGCAGTGAGAGGCCCGCGTACCGCAAAAAAACCCCAAAAACAAACAAACAAAAAAACCCTATCAGAGTGGCTTCCCTGGTGGTGCAATGGTTGAGAATCCCCCTGCCAATGCAGAGGACACGGGTTTGAGCTCTGGTAAAGGAAGACCCCACATGCCGCGGAGCAACTAAGCCCACGCGCCACAACAAGAGAAGCCACCCCAACGAGAAGCCCGCGCACCACAACTAAGAGCAGCCCCCACTCACCACAACTAGAGAAAGCCCATGCCCAGCAAAAAGACCCAATGCCGCCAAAAATAAATAAATAAATAAATTAAATTTTTTAAAAACTCTATCAGGGGCTTCCCTGGTGGTGCAGTGGTTAAGAAACCGCCTACCAATGCAGGGGACACGGGTTTGAGCCCTGGTCCGGGAAGATCCCACATGCCGCAGAGCAACTAAGCCCGTGAGCCACAACTACTGAGCCTGCACTCTAGAGCTCGTGAGCCACAACTACTGAGCCCATGTGTTACAACTACTGAAGCCCGCACACCTAGAGCCCGTGCTCCCTAACAAGAGAAGCCACCGAAATGAGAAGCCCATGCACTGCAATGAAGAGTAGCCCCTGCTCGCTGCAACTAGAGAAAGCCTGTGCGCAGCAACGAAGACCCAACAAAGCCAAAAAATAATAATAAAATAAAATAAAATAAAAATTTTTTTAAAGTGTTCTTAAAAAAAAAACCCTATCAGTGAGTGGCAACTGAAAACAAGCTCAGGGCTCCCACTGATTCTGCATTATGGTGAGCTGTATAATTATTTCATTATATATTACAGTGTAATAATAATAGAAATAAAGTGCACGATAAATATAATGCACTTGAATCATCCTGAAACCATCCCACCACCCCACCCCCACTCCGGGTCAGTGGAAAAATTTTCTTCCATGAAACCAGTGCTTGGTGCCAAAAAGGTTGGGGACCGCTGCCCTGGACCATCCTATGGACTATGGCCTCGCTCAGTGATGACTGGGTTTTTCACATTGTACCCCGTTGCTTTAGCATTTTTGAGATTTCGAGGTACTCACCTAAGCAAAGATACTTATGCGATGTAGGTGACATTGGGAGAATATCAATGCAGAGTCTTTTCAGGCTGGTTATGCTAGGCTACAAAAGGCATTTAGGCCCACCTGGAATAAAAGTGCTAAGAGGGGAAGATTAATCTTGTTATTAGAATTGATCTTCCTCGACTATATTTCAAGATGATCTCAACCGATAATCCCAGGGACCTTCTGCAGGCTCTCAGGAGGTAAATGCTCTTATGGTCTGGTTGAGGTGCTTGTGATTCACACAGAGGTCCTGAGACCACACAGCGGATGCTGCCAGTGCTCCCTGAGGCCCTGCTGCAGCATCTTGCCCCTCTCCCAACATACGCAACTCAGGGTACCACCCTCTTGGTCTGGATCAGGGATGGAGATATGTGGCATGCATGCCATTATTCTCCGCATCCTTCCTCCCAGCCCATGGCAGACATCGCTAATCCATCATGGTGGCCTTTTCTGAAAAGTCTGAATGTGGCCTCTAAATGCTCCAAAACACAGTACTCCAAATATCCGCCATCTGTCAAATATCTAGCAGAGCAGGTAGATGGTGGGTATTTGGAGTTGGCAAGAGCATGACAGTGGATAGGATCCAAGTGAACAGAGATGGGTATTTTCCTCTTCATCTAGGAACATCTCTCAGGTATCCATACCTGTTGCCATCCTTCCACGAGATCTGGTGACAAAGGTCTTAAAGCAGAGGCTGACAACCCTATAGTTTCTCGCCAGGTAGTTCTTCGATGGGGCCCGGATCTCAGGTAGGTAAACTGGATTTATTGCTAATTAATCATGTTACTTCTTCTCATCAAGGCCAAATGCATCCCCCCAATCCTTCTCAAAACAGCTCCAGAGGGCCTCTACCAATAACTGTAGAAAAAATCTGCTTGCATCCCATCAGTGGAGACTTTTTATCTTTTTTAACTGGACAAATGGGAATCTTGACTGTGGACTGGCAACAGGGAATCACAGGATGGCTCGAAAGCTGCCCTTGTCTCAGCACGGCCCATTTCAGGCTGAGGCTTGTGACAGTGCACTAGCTCAGGTGGGCTCAGGCACAGGGTAAGGGAAGTCCCTGCAACAGAAGGCCCACAAAAAAACGGAATAAGCCAGAACGGGTGAAGACTGGCTTCTTTGGCCTGGACAGAGGCCAGGGAAAGACTTGGCTAAAGAAAAGAGCAGTTAGGTGGTCCAAAGTTCAATATTCAGTGGGCAAACCCAGCTTGGATATGATGACCTCATGAGCAGAGACTGGGCTAGTATAACTGGGAAGTCAGATGGGACACTGGTCAATTATCTGGATATCTGCCCTGATACAGCAGACTTAACAGCTGTGAGCAGAGTCTGGGGAGCGAGATCCAGCTCCTGGAAGGAAAGGCTGGGAGGTACTTGTCTGTGTACCAAGGTCCTAGTCCTAAAGAGGCACTTGGGTCCCAGTCAGGGAGACTCCGGAGGAGGAACTAGACAAAACTGAAGGTCTATGAAAGAAAAAGAAAACACAAGGCATGGAAAATGCTGTGGTGAAGGAATCTCAGAGGGCACGACTGCAGGAGACCAGTGCTGATACCACCAGACGCTGGGTCCCAGGAGCATGACTTTATTCCAAGCCACCTTGGTGAGGCTACAGTTGCTACGCTATGTCCTGAGGGAGACTAATCCTAGAGCAGGCACCCAGCTGTGCAGCTCTGAGAAAGGCAAAGACAGAAAACAAGGTGAGGCCCCCAACTACGTAACAGACTTTACTTCTCAGTGCCCCCGTCCCTGTTCATTTTCTCACATGGCTCCTCCTGCCTACAATCCCTTTCCCTCCTTCCAGATGAGCTGATCCTGTACCTTCCAGCCTTTCTAAGCCAGAAATATTTGGTCCTCACTTAGGACACCGCATTTCACATCGTATTCTGTTTATCTGCTTACAGATTCCCTCCACTGTACTGAACTTGAGACTGTACATTTTGCATTTTCATGTTTCTCCACAATGCACAACACAATGTTAGTAGATTCTTTTTATTAAATGCTCATAACCTTTCCTCTTTCTTTTAGTGCAAATGTCAGCAGACTACAGCCGGTGAGCTAAATTCGGCCCTCTACCTGTTTCTGTAAATAAAGTTTTATTGGGACACAGTCATGTTCGTCATTTATGTACTGTCTGTGGCTGCTTTCGCTCTAAAACAACAGTGTGAGGTAGTTGTGACAGAAATATAAAGCCTGCAAAGCTGAAAATATTTATTATCTGGCCCTTTACTAAAAAAGTCTTGCTGATCCTTGTCCATTTTTAGTAAGAAAAGAGATGTGCCCTTTGGACTTAATCCATTAAACCGCTCACTGCTTTCCGTCCCACCTTATAAACTCTGCAAGCGTTAGAACTGTGAAGAGGAATATTCATCATAAAATAGAATCTCAGTTCGGGAAGTGTCAGGTGTCAGCTAAGGGCCCTGTAGGAAATTCATCTACAGCCAAAATGTCTAGAAAGTGTCCAATTATCACTGAAAAATAATGACCTGACATTTTAGATTCGTAGATAATTTTCTCTGAACTTGGATAATAGGAACCTGCCATTTGTGTCCACCCCAGCTGGAGTTAGTCTCTCCTCCCCCAAAGCCTCCAGAATACTTCATTCTCTCTGTTACAACATCTATTTCAATTGCCCTTGCATTAATTTCTTTTCATGAGTGTACTTCCAGACTCAGGTTATCAACACCCTGTGCTAAGGAACCTTTTGTCCAACCAGGCAGCCTCCATGGAGTTTTCCCAAATCAGGTATTGATAAATGGCAATTGAATGAATGTCACTAAGACAAACATGAAAAATAGGTTTACAATACATTGATCTTATGAAACCATGGGCGAACCCTCAGCAGAGATTCTTCATACTATGCTTCACGCGTACACGTTTTCAATCCTGTTTTTTCTTCTTATATCTCCGTTTCATTTGTTCATATATGTGTACAAAAAGGAAGTCATCTCAAGAATGCTTACTATACAATAGCGCTCTGTTGTTTAAAAAAAACACAAGACAAAACAATTCTCTTGAAAAAGTAAATGGCTTGTCTGGGGTCAAGCAATTTTCTCAGGAAATTAACGTTATTGTGAACTGGAACACCCTTCTGGACTTCATTTCCTTAACTCTTTACTGTTAAACTTCAGCAGATAATGAATCCTATTTAGCAATCCAAGTGACAGGTGATCCAATAGGCCTCTGGTTTTCATCTGTGTAAAGTAATATTTATAGTTCAGACCCAGTGGAAACTAACTTGAAAAACAAAGCATCTCTAAGTACTTTATTGGCCTTTGTGTAAATAAAGGTATTGGTTGCAAGATGATAGAAACACAGCTTGAATTTGCCTAAGAGAAGGGGATGGGCAGCAGGGGTTGCTGGTTCACAAAATCCAAGGAGGTAAATAACCAAATGATGGGGAAAATTGGGATGCAGCAGAGCTTCTGGAACAATGGGAACCAGGGACTGGAAAGCTACCAGAACTCTCTCCTTCTCCATTTGGAATCTCTGCTTCTCTCCACATGCTACCCTCAATCTCAATAGATCAATCTACTCTACCAGGAGGAAACCTAACCTTACCCATCTCCTTTTCCCCCTCTTTCAAATCTTACAGATCTATTCCTAAAGAGGGACAGTGTCTCAATTTTAATTAGAAAAATCCCAGGGAAATCCTTTGGGCCCAGGTTGGATCAAACCTAACAGGAGATGTGTCATATAAGAAAATGATACTCTTATATGGGGAGGGGGAAGGGTAAGCTGTGACGAAGTGAGAGAGTGGCATGGACATATATACACTACCAAATGTAAATTAGATAGCTAGTGGGAAGCTGCCGCATAGCACAGGGAGATCAGCTCCGTGCTTTGTGACCACCTAGAGGGGTGGGATAGGGAG
>NC_041219.1:74357559-74375348 GCF_002837175.3 Physeter macrocephalus | reverse complement strand
TATATGTATAACTGATTCACTTTGTTGTAAAGCAGAAACTAACACACCGTTGTAAAACAGTTATACTCCAATAAAGATGTTAAAAAATAAATAAATAAATAAATAAAAGAACAATGTTTCATCAACATAAAAAAACCTCCCTCCTTCCTACATCAGGGGTATTTTCCTCTTGTCTAAAAATTACGTACTTTTTAGAAGTCGACATTTACACTGAGCTAGTACTTTTTTTCTCTGATACGGAAAAAAAAAAGAAAAAAAAGAAAATGATACTCTTGACCTAGCCATGAGGGTAAAGAGGGAAAGAGGATGGAGGAGAGACAGATCCTAGGAGAAGGGGGCTGGAAGGTTATTGGGTTAACAACTCCATCAATGTCCTTTGCTTTTTTTTGAGGGCATGCGCTGTCCTATTTACAAATCCCTAAGATTCTGGAAAGACAAAACAGGGCTAGTGAAGAGACTTACCCTGGATACTCGACCTCAGAGAAGAGACTGTCATCATAGTAGCCTCAGCTAAAGGCAGGGAGAGGTGAAATGTTTAACTATAGTCAGTGACAGTAGGCTTCCCATCAAAGGGCTTTGAGAGAAACTGACAAGAAGCACCTAACATGTGTAGCACCTGAAATGGAGCCTACTGGGAGGGGTCTGGTCTGTTTTCCTAATATGAAAGACTATAACTATGGACTGCCTTAAGGTTTCTCCAATCCCTGCCTAGGACTGCTGCCAGCCCATGCAGTGTCTTTGTCTAAATCAGAAAGGCACACCTTCGTCGAGGCAGACCCAGCGCCCACCCACCTCCCTAGCACCCTGCCAGGGCTCCTGTGTTGAGTGTTGAATTTCAGCTTCCACGTACCCCTCAGCCAGGCACCCTTGGGCAGGGTCCCACCTGCACAAGCATCTCCGGCAGCCCTGGCCCACCCAGAAGGAGGTGAGGTAGGCAGGCTATCCCTTCTCCAAAAGCGAGACTTCCAGCATCAGTAAAAGTGAAGGCTCAGTGGTAGCTTGGGCTTGGTGATGGAAGACAGTAGCAGGAATGGCAACAAATGGCTGAATTCAAAGGACTCTAGGGATGGACAGCCCACTGGCGGTACTGGAGCCATAGGGACATGTCTGGGAATGGAGAGGCCAGCAGCAAACCCCACGGGCTGAACAACAGGAGAAGCGGCACTAGCTTCTGAGGCTCCCCGAGTGATTCAAGGAGCAGCAATGATGAGGGTCTGTGCATGCTTGTCTCTCCCACTTACAAAGAGGGCTGTTCTTTAAATCAGGAATGAATTAATTAATCAATTAATTAATCAAGAATTTACATAGCAGAATGCCTTGACAGAGATGAAACTTTTTTACCTCCTTCAAATACCAGATGATATCACTTACATGTGGAATCTAAAATGTGACGCAAATGAACTTATCTATGAAACAGAAACAGACTCACAGACATAGAGAACAGACTTGTGGTTGCCAAGGGGGAGGGGGAGGGGGAGGGGAGGGATGGACTGGGAGTTTGGGGTTAGCAGATGCAAACCATTATATAGAGAATGGATAGAAAACAAGGTCCTACCGTACAGCACAGGGACCTATATTCAATATCCTATGATAAACCATAATGAAAAAGAATATGAAAAGGAAAGTTATTCGTGAATAACTGAATCACTTTGCTGTACAGCAGAAATGAACACAGCATTGTAAATCAACGATACTTCAATAAAATAAATGTTCAAAAACATTTTTGGCTCCTTTATTTTTACCCCTGAAACATGAAGAATAAGTCCCCTTTGAAGGGGGTGCTTGTGTAAGGATTTAAGGAAGCTGTACTTAGAAGATGTAATGTGAGGATTTAGGAATGCCGTTTTTTACTTGGGCTGGCCAAAAAGTTCGTTCGGCTTTTCCTGCAAAGGCTTAAAGAACCCGAACGAACTTTTTGGCCAGCCCAATATAAGGTTGTATTCAAAGCTGTAGGGTAGCCCCTCTTCCAAGAGAAGTCACACCCCCATTGTCCCCAAAGAGGGAGCAGTCAGTCCATTTAAGGTGGGTGTGCAAAAGAAAGGCACTGGCACCCTGAAGCAGAAAGAGACGCAGGGAAAATGATCAAGGTCAGGGTCTGGGTGTAGGGGACACCAGAAGCTGGGTGTGCCTTCTGACACCAGATGGAGATCGGCATTCACCCTGGAGGTCCTGAGTATCATGAACCTGGGCGACCACGGTGCAGTTCTGCTGCAAATGGGCATCGGGCCAGTGTCTGAAGCAACCGCCAGAATAGAGGAGCCGTCATCCCAGCACTGCAGTCCAGAAAATAAGTGCCCAGGCAGTCTGCCTCTGTGCTGTTAGAGCCCCATTTATTTTTGTCTTTCGAAGGAGCCGCCCATCAATTTTCCAGTCACTGCATGAGTCAGAGTCTTGTTCCCCAAGCGTTGCTGCAACGCTGCCTCCATTCCACCCTCTTCCCCCACTTCCTGGACTCCATCTGAGATGCCAGTCACCAAGTCTGTGTATGAATTAGGGGCTGGGCTGGGTCTCATACTCTGACGCTAGCACAGAGCCACAGGGGGCAGGGAGATGGGAAAGAACTGGGCCTTAGTTATGTGAGTATGTGACAAAAAGTGATATTCAAACCATTGAAGAAAATAATGGATCATTTAATTTTTGGCCACGCTGTGAGGCATGTGGCATCCTAGTTCCCTGACCAGGGATGGAACCTGCGACCCCTGCATTGGAAGCGTGGAGTCTTAACCACTGGACCTCCAGGGAAGTCCCAAGAACGGATCATTTTAAAATGTTGGGCAAATTGACTTGTAATTAGGGGAAAAAAATACTAGCTCATTACTTCACTGCATCTAAATAAATACAGACAGGCCAAAGATTTAATGTAAACATTTTAAACATAAAAGTAACTTTAAAATAGGAAAAACAATAAGTAAATAATGTTGAGTACAAACAACTGGAAACTTCTGTGTGGCAAAAATTTTTAAACCACGTATAAGTTTGAAACATAAGTGACAATCAGGAAAATAATAAGGGTAATGTGTGGCAAAGGCTTTCTCTTCATAATATTAAAAGAGCTCATACAAAGCACGAAAAATTAAAACTTCAACAGAAAAAAATGGGCAAAAGTCACAGGTAATTAAAATGCAAATGGCCAATAAATATATGAAAAAATGTTCAACTTCACTAATATTCAAAAACGCAAGTTGAAACAATAACAAGGCAATTTTCACTGTCAGATTGGCAAATTTTTAATTGCTGAAACTCACAAATTGATGAGGTTGGAAGAAATGTGTACTTCGTGCTTTTTTTTGTGGACATGTAAAATAGTACAACTTTCCCAGAGGGCAATCTGACAAGAAGTATCAAAGCATAAGATGTATATACTCTTTGGTGCAACAATTCTGCGTGTGGGACTTTAATCCAAAGAGATTATTACACACATCTGAAAAGATGTATTCAGACTTTACCATTTTGAAAAATGAGAAACAACCTTAATGTTCCTCCGTAGGGGCTATTTAAGTAGTTGTGGTACATGCATCCCTGGACTACTCTATAGCTCTTAAAAAAAATGGTGTAAATCTGGGACTTCCCTGGTGATGCAGTGGTTAAGAATCTGCCTGCCAATGTAGGGGACACTGGTTCAAGCCCTGGCCCGGGAAGATCTCACATGCCGTGTAGCAACTAAGCCCGGGTGCCACAGCTACTGAGCCTGCACTCTAAAGCCCGTGAGCCACAACTACTGAAGCCCACGCACCTAGAGCCTGTGCTCTGCAACAAGAGAAGCCACCACAATGAGAAGCCCGTGCACAGCAACGAAGAGTAGCCCCCGTTCGCCGCAACTAGAGAAAGCCCATACGCAGCAACGAAGGCCCAACACAGCCAAAAATAAATAAATAAATTTATAAAAAGTATAAAGAATGATGTAAATCTATATTGACACAGAAAGATGACTTCAATTATTGATTCTTTGAGGATCATGCCATTCAGTCATATCAACCACTATCCTTCCTCATCAGCAGTTTCCAATAAATCTCCCCTTATTAATCATAGACTTTGGCACTTAGTTCATAGTCTTCCAATTGACTATCATCCAAGGTGACTTAAATATCTGTATTGACAACCCATACCCTTTCCAGTCTCAGGAATTCTTGAATTCCTCATTTACAATACAATACAGTAGATGTTACTCTGTCATCACCTACTTTCTTGGCCATGGTCTGCACAAATTGCCCCATCTCTAAAATGACTAAATCAGGTGTCCCTCTCTCTGACCACATCCTCTTTTCCTCTCAACTAGCCTGCTCGATTCTCATGATACATTTGTTTTTCTTTTGCTTCAGATCTTCTAGCCACGCCTCTAGTCGTTGTAGACTTAATGATTGACCATTTCAAACATTCTCTTGCCCGTATTTTAAAGTCCTTTACCTCATTATTCTCCCCATACCTGCTGCCAAATCTCCTGCCCTTTGTGGTTTGCATTATCTGTTCTTGTTGTTTTTTTCATACCCTGGCTACCAAGCAACACTAGAGTATCACACCCTGGAAGGCAGGTATCACTATTCATTGATTCACTAATTTCAGCTGGGCCCTTGTCATGAGTTCAGTTCCCACAAAGGCAGAGCCTGAATCAAAGATTTGGATGCAAATGGTTTATTTGGAGATAATCCCAAGTAGAGGAATGAAGTGGGGAGCGAGAAGAGGAGCGAAAGAGGGAGAGAGGGATAGAAATAGAGAGAGAGAGAAGTGGGGCTGGGGGAGAGGGACCAACACAGGGCATGTTAATGAGCAGATTACCACCATGGGCAACTGAAGCTCAGTTCCACCGGGACCTCCAAGAGACTGTGGAGAGCCACTCCGTCCTCTCTGCCATTGGTTGAGGACTGCTCTCAGGGGCATTAAGTCCCTGTCATTCCAGGCGGCCTCGTGAACAGGTCACACAAGCAGCTCCTAGCCAGAGAACACCCTCGGGCAGAGTTGTAGGTGTTTGTGGTAGAAGGTTATCAGCACGTGTGCGCCAGAACTGTGAGTGTCAGGGGGTGTTGGTGGGTCACCAGCCGCATATGCTGCAGCCTCAGGGTGGTCCAGCATCTTTGCCCTGATACCTTAGTCACCTTCATCTTCCCTCCCTACAACCGTTGCAAAATTCCTTGTCACTTCAAACCTCTGACGCTGTTTGTTGTCCCTTCACTCTCAGTAGATGACCTTGCCTCCTAGCTCACAGAGAAACATTGAAGTTCTCAGAAAGAACTCATCAACTTTCTGCTGACAATTCTACCACTCCTTCTACATCTACACCCATCACGTCGCTCTTCTCTCCTCTTTAATAAGAGGCATCTCTCCCCCATCAAAGGCCAACATCTCTGCCTGCTCTTTTTTTTTTTTTTAACATCTTTATTGGAGTATAATTGCTTTATAATGGTGTGTTAGTTTCTGCTGTATAACAAAGTGAATCAGTTACACATATACATATGTTCCCATATCTCTTCCCTCTTGCGTCTCCCTCCCTCCCACCCTCCTTATCTCACCCCTCTAGGTGGTCACAAACCACCGAGCTGATCTCCCTGTGCTATGCGGCTGCTTCCCTCTCTGCCTGTTCTTAACCTTCCCTTCATCTTCTTGGTGACTCTCCGCAACTGATTGCTTTTTCTCTCTCATGAGTCTTCAAACTCTGTCTCCCTTGCCTCCTCTCTCCCATCTTAAACAGGCAAACACCCTTCCCTAGAATTCACCTCCCATTCCATCTATGGTCCTGTCTCTTTCCTCCTCTTCACACCAGATTTATTGAAAGAGCATCTTATATGCGTGACCTCCAGTCTCTCTCCTCCCTTTCACTTCTTCCTGCTCCATAGTAACTGCTCTCACCAGGGTCACAAATGGCCTTCTTGTGACAAAAGTCAGAGGATGCCAGTCCTTATCTCTCTTGCCATCTCAGCAGCATTTGACTCTGCAGATTAGTTTCTCCCTGGGCTTCCAATATATCTAATTCTTTTGGTCTTGCTCCTTTCTCTCTGTTCATATCCACTCAGTGTCTTTTTTTTTTTTAAAGGGTGTCATTCTTTGGGTTTTTAAAATTTATTTATTTAATTTATTTATTTTTGGCTGGGTTGGGTCTTCACTGCTGTGTGCAGGCTTTCTCTAGTTGTGGTGAGCGGGGGCTACTCTTCGTTGCGGTGCGAGGGCTTCTCATTGCGGTGGCTTCTCTTGTTGCGGAGCACGGCGTCTAGGTGCACGGGCTCAGTAGGTGTGGAGCACAGGCTATATCTAATTCTTTTGGTCTTGCTCCTTTCTCTCTGTTCATATCCACTCAGTGTCTTTTTTTTTTTTAAAGGGTGTCATTCTTTGGGTTTTTAAAATTTATTTATTTAATTTATTTATTTTTGGCTGGGTTGGGTCTTCACTGCTGTGTGCAGGCTTTCTCTAGTTGTGGTGAGCGGGGGCTACTCTTCGTTGCGGTGCGAGGGCTTCTCATTGCGGTGGCTTCTCTTGTTGCGGAGCACGGGCTCTAGGTGCACGGGCTCAGTAGTTGTGGAGCACAGGCTTAGTTGCGCCGCGGCATGTGGGATCTTCCCAGATTAGGGATCGAACCCATGTCCCCTGCATTGGCAGGCGGATGCTTAACCACTGTGCCACCAGGGAAGTCCCCCTTCAGTGTCTTTATTCATCTCTTAAATGACGCTGTCCTCAGCTCTTCAACACTCTCCACCGGTGTTCTCATCCACTTCCACACCTCTATCACCATGCTAAGGGAGATGACCTCTAGATCTACAGAAACAGCCCAGATTTCTCTGCCGAACTCCAGACCTAAATATGCATTTGCTTAATGCACACACTCAAATCTGTCACTTTTGCTAACTCATTAAACTCCCCTTAACCTATGTTCTTGAGTGTAATATGAAAATGAGATGCCTATCTCTTATATCCTTTAAAAAATTTTTTGAAATAATTATGGATTCACAGAAAGTTGCAAAGACAGTACAGAGATGTCCCCTGTGCCCTTCACCCAGTTTCCCCCAAAGGTTACATTTTACATAACTATAGTACAATATTAAAACCAGGAAATTGACATGGGAACAATGTGTGTAGTTCTATACCATTTTATCACCTGTGTGTGTCTGTGGACCCACCACTGCAATCAAGACACAGAACCACCACAAAGAGCTCCCTATTTGCAACTCTTTTTACATGTTTCTTTCTTTTTTTAAAATTCTCATCAGATCCTTGAGTGAAGGGACATCTATGTTATTTGGTTTTGTGCTTTCAGAGTCTCATGTGGTGCCTTGCTCTTAGAAGGCACTGCTAAATGTTTGTGAAAGCAAGGATGGAAGAATGAAGAGGGATTCTATCTATGGAGGCCAGGGACAGTTGCCTGGGATCCAGAACAGGTTATGACAATGCTTAGCTCCAAACCAGTGGCCAGGGACCTGAGGACAGAGGCCTCCTCCTTGGATTTATCTCCTGTTTGAAGAATATGTTGGCAGATACAAGAAGAGTAAGAATGGTGAGGCTCACCCCACATTAATTCCAATAATCACAGCTCTGCCTGTAGTAGAGAAAGACTTTCTCAATCCAGTACCTTTTGTGGGACTCTCTCACATCACACCACATGGCCACTTACCCACTCCACCCATCTGATGCCTGCCCTGCTCTGCCTCACATCACTGGCACATCCTCAGCTTGCTGGAAGAATCAGGAAGACCATCCTGACCTCATCTGGTTTGCTACCTGGCCAGCATGTGGGGCAACATTTGTCTCAAGGCTCAAGGAAAGTGTTCAGTCCTAGGGCATGATTTTAAAATTTTTTCTTAGTAGTAATTGCTCTTGATAGATAAGTAATATTTTTGTTTGCTCAGTAATTATTATAGTCAATAGGAAAACTCTGAAGCTGGGAAGAGAGAAAAGCATAGAAGAAAACAGCTAAAGAAACTGCATAGACAATTACACATACATTCAAGGCTATACACACCCCATATAGAACGTGTGTGTGTGGGTGTGTGTATCATCAAATTACTATTCCTATTAGAAGGAAAAATAAGGGAATATTTATCAAACATGATCCATGTTATTATAATAGATTTTAATCAGAGCAAAAGTCAATTTGTGTTCCCTTAAATAGCATGGTTAAAGCCTCCAAAATGAGAAATATTAGCTTGGAATCTCTTTGTCAGCAATGAGCAATTTGTGTTGTCTAGTCTGCAAGTCTCAAAGGGCAATTATTTGATTTCTAAGTCTTAACCTCATTTATCAGTGGTAGTTTATAAATTTGGTGTAGCGATTTGTGAGCTGATGTCATGCTTACAGCAGGGTGGTTTGGAAATGGTCCAAATGGGAATTCATTTTCTTTTTTTTTTTTTTTTTTTTCCTTGCTTAGCTCCCCAGCCTGGGGTCAAACCCATGCCCCCTGAAGTGTAAGTGCAAAGTCTTAGCCACTGGACCACCAGGGGAGTCCCGGGAATTCATTTTCGACGGAGGAAGGGAGAGGCATGGAATTGAGGCAATACTTGGCTCCATCATCTGGTAAAATTGGGGGGGTTTGGAAGTACAGTGTGTCTTGTCATTAAGTGGAAGACCCACTGATCTCATGTCAGAGTGTGTTTGATTTTAAAGATCGATGTTCGCAGAGAGCACATACAGGATGGACATGGTTAGAAGGACAGGGATCTTATTTAATTCACTGGCGTTTCCTCAGTGCTCAGAATAGTTCTTGGTGGATGGTGGACTCTCAGAAAATTTTTGTTGAATGAATAGTCAATCCTTTCACCGCATACCAGGGAGAAAGGACAAATCAATAGGTGTTCAATTATCAACCAACCCAGGGCACTCTGGGTAATAATGTCGCAGCTCAGACTTAGCCACAGAGCCTGTTGGGTCACAGCAAAATGAAAGAGGATTGAGAGAGAAACAAGGAGTCAGAAGAATAAGGACAGAGGGGACAACCAAACCAGCTCTGGAAACCATCTGTGGTTCAGGACCAGCTTGGGTTGGGCTTGGGCAAGTTGGTCCAGTCTGGAGGGGAGGGAATGACAGCATTGAGTCCCAGTGACAGGCTAGAATCAAAGTCAGGTGGATGGAGAACATTCCAGTCCTAGCAGAACCTAGTCAGTGGCTGAAGATATGAAAGAAAGAATTTAGTCTTATAGGAGAGGGATCTGGAAAGAGCTAAGAAGGTGAAAGGATCCAAACACCAGCAAAGTACTAGACTGCAGGACAGTGGAATGGAGAGCCACCCAAACTTACTGGGCTAACCTGGCAGATGACTGGGGAAGGCTGATACCTGGTGGGTCCACATGGATGTCCAAGGCGCCTGATTTTCTAGGTCATGTTCTAATCCTGAAGGTTCACCAACTGATGGGTAAGGGCTCATATTGTAGGCAGGGCTGAACCTACAGGTAAAGGGAAGCAGATCAGCCCCTCACTGTGTGCTTCCATGGTATCCTCAATATGCTTTTGGGGTAATGCTCATCACACTTGCAATTCCTTCAATGACTTGTGTTTCTTCCTGGTGCAAGGGGCTGTTTTATTTTTATTATCACTGTATGCACAGCACCAATACTCGGCACATAGTAGGCACAAAATATGAGCAAAAGGGCTTCCCTGGTGGCGCAGTGGTTGAGAGCCCGCCTGCCGATGCAGGGGACACGGGTTCGTGCCCCGGTCCGGGAAGATCCCACATGCCGCGGAGCGGCTGGGCCCGTGAGCCGTGGCCGCTGAGCCTGCGCGTCTGGACCCTGTGCTCAGAAAGGGGAAGGGCCAAAACAGTGAGAGCCCCATGTCCCGAAAAAAAAAAAAAAAAATATGAGCAAAAGAAAGAACCAGGGCCTCTCTACAGAAGAGGCTTGGGAAAGCAGAGACAGACTCTGAGACTTGGCAGACTTACATCCCGGCAGTATTTCTTACCCCCTCCACCTCTTACGTCCTTGCAATGGTCAGACTGGCATTGAGAAGAAGGATGGAGACTAGTCATGGCCAGCCTTGCAGAGTAAAGCTCAACAAGGCAGCCCACATGTATATATAGCTATGTTTTGGGTTGGCCAAAAAGTTCGTTCGGGTTTTCCCGGAAGATGTACGATGGTACAGAAAAACCCGAACGAACTTTTTGGCCAATCCAATATAACTGAGTCATTTTGCTGTACTGTAGAGACTGGCACAGCCCTGTAAATCAACTATACTTCAATTAAAAAAAATAAAACAAAACAAAACAAACAAATGAGGCACCCTGGCCACACTGCCCCTTTTCTCCTGAGCAGCCCCAGATTTTCTGTTGCAGTTATATATTTTGCTCTTTAAAGAATGTATTTTCATGCCAGCATTTTCTTCTACTTTACAGAAGAGAGCTAGTAAGACAGTATGAGTTTCAAGGAGAGGAAAGGTGAGGAACAGAGAGAGGAAAGAGACAAAGAAAAGGGAGAAATTGCTAAGGAGAAGCAAATTGGAAATCTCTGAGCTATTTTCCATGTTTCAAGAAACAAATAAAATCACAAAATCTCCAACTTAAAGACTGCTGAGACTAAAATACCAAATTGCTTAGCGTTTGATTTAAATTATATCAACTAAGTTAATCTCTCTGGGTATATCATGCCAATTAGAAGTATCATTTGAGAATTCTAAATGAAAGGGATTTGTAACAATGGAAAACAGAAACATTGTTACTTAATAAATACAATTTTGTAGACAAAGTTTTTTCAACTCTAGGATGAATGGAGGAAGGTGTAATTAAATACATGGGGTCCTAGAGTACTCTTTTTTTTTTTTTTTTTTCAGGCTCAGCGGCCATGGCTCACGGGCCCAGCCGCTCCGCGGCATGTGGGATCTTCCCGGACATGAGCACGAACCCGTATCCCCTGCATCGGCAGGCGGACTCCCAACCACTGCGCCACCAGGGAAGCCCCTAGAGTACTCTTATATGGTTTTGGGAAACAAGACATTCATCGATGTGCCTGCCTGAAAGATATTGCTCAAGAGCCACATGTTGAATTAATAAGCAAACGGATATCTAGGTTGTAGGCTTAAGAAAAAAAGAAGAAAAGAAAAGGAAGAAATTAAGATACCCTAGTACCACTTGCGCCAGGACAGGATAGGGATAGCTGATGACCCACCTCCCAGTTACTGCCCACATCCTGCCTACTCCTGACTCCCACTCTCCCAAAACACTGCAGCTGCAGCAAACTGCCACCTCGGGGAGAGCCATCCTAGGGACAGAGGGAGCCCTGCCCACCACATCCCAGCACAGCAGCCACCTTTGTTCTGAGCACCTGACTTCCCGTACCATATACACTGAAGTTCTGCTCTCCTGTGGTTACTTGACCTTTTAGGGCTATTTTTCTTTGTAGCATAAGCATCTCAATCAGTGAGACAGAGCTGGAAGGTCATACACTCTACAATGACTCTGAAACCAAAGCTAATAAATAGCTGAAAAATGGGTGAATGGTGGGAAAGAAAGACTCTGTGTGTGTCTATGTGAGATTTTAAACTAACGGGAAAATCATTGTACATAGAATTCCAACAGGACAAAATCCTATCCAACAGGAAATTGTAAATAGTCCTAAGAAATAGCAAAGAACATAAACTGTTTGCAGAAAAACACTGAGGGATGACATCATCACCTCCAAAAGGACTTGGTGTCTGAAAAAAAAAATAAACTGACCCATGAAGCAAAGAGATAACAGGAGCATATCTGGAATGTGTGATTCTTTGCCTCATATTTTCATAGAAAGTTAAAAAAAAAAAAAGGATTTCAAGCATGATTCTAAGAGGGAGGAGGGAAAAAAACCAAACAAACCAAGTGAACATGCAGCTTCTATTCTAGTAGAATGACAGGTAATAAACCAATAAACAACACAGTATATAATACAGTGGCATGTAATAATAAGCACTCTAAAGAAAATGAAGTGATGGTATGCTTTTTTACATAGGATAGTAAGGAAAGGCCTTTATGAGGAGATGGTATTTGACAAAGATCTGAATGGAGTGAGGACACAAATAGTGTGCCTATCTAGGGAGAAGAGTATTCTAGGCAAAGGAAATAGCATATGCAAAGGTCCTGAGGCAGGCACATGCTTGGGGAGCTCCCAAGAGAGCAGGAAGGCAAGTGTGACTCAAGAGGTGTAAGGAGAAAGGGTAGGAAATGAGATCAGAGAAGTAGGCAGGGGCCGGATCATACAGAGTCTTGTAGGTGTGATGAGGACTTTGGATTTTGTTTAAGATTAGCCGTAAGCCACTGGAGAGAGTTGAACGGTGAAGTGACATTATCTGACTTATATGTAGAAGGATTGCGAGGGTGAGAATGAGAGCACGGAGAGTTGTTGGGTGACAATCATCTAGATATGAGATGATGGTGCCTTAGCCTGGGTAGTAAGAAGACACTGTATTTGAAGGGAGACGTTATAATAGCCTTGCTGTCAGTTTGGTCACAAGGTGTGAGAGAAAGAGGAAGCATGGAAGTATTTGTTCTGAGCAACTTGGGAGAATGGTATCACCATTCACTGAGGTAAGCATCATTCAGGAAGCAGCCACTGGGGGAGGGGAGGTGTTGAAAAGTTTGGTCTTGACTGGTTAAGAAGATGTGAGCTATATATATGTAATGGAATATTACTCAGTCATAAAAAAGAAGGAAATAATGCTATTTGCAACAACATGGATGGACCTAGAGATTGTCATACTAAGTGAAGTAAGTCAGACAGAGAAAGACAAATATCACGTGATATCACTTATATGTGGAATCTAAAAAATAATACAAATGAATCTATATACAAAACAGAAACAGACTCACAGACATACATAACAAACAAAGGTGGGGGGAGGGATAAATTAGGAGTATGGGATTAACAGATACAATTACTATACATAAAATAGATAAGCAGCAAGGATTTACTGTATAGCACACAGGGAGCTGCATTCAACATCTTACAATGGAAAATAATCTGAAAAAATATATATATAACTGAATCACTTTGCTGTACACCTGAAACTAACACAATATTGTAAATCAACTATACTTCAATAAAAAATTTTGGTCTTGGACATGTTAATTTTGAAATACAAATTAGACATCCAAATTCAGCAGGCCGTAGCAATGAGATTTTATAGTGGAACATCAATAAAAATAGTGACTACAGCAAGTATTTCCACGACAGGTTTGAGGGCCTGTGTGGGGAGAGCAGCAGGATAAAATAGGAGCCACCTCGCAGGCAAGGAGAACCACAGGTGAAATGGTGGCCAGCAGTTCAGAGGCCCTCGTGCAGTGATGTTGGGCAGAGCGTCGGCCAGGTGACAGTGGCGGCATTTGGGCAGGGAAGGGAAGGGGATTTCTCAATTGGGTACAAATAACTCCAGAGTCACACTTGTTTTCACCTTGTCTATAGATTCTGAGACCGAAGGTGTGAGGCAAAAATAAATCACTTGGGCTTCCCTGGTGGCGCAGTGGTTGAGAGTCCGCCTGCCGCTGCAGGGAACACGGGTTCGTGCCCCGGTCCGGGAAGATCCCACGTCCCGCGGAGCGGCTGGGCCCGTGAGCCATGGCCGCTGAGCCTGCGCGTCCGGAGCCTGTGCTCCGCAACGGGAGAGGCCACAGCAGTGAGAGGCCCGCGTACCGCAAAAATAAATAAATAAATAAATAACTTAATATTTCTAAGCCTTTTATTTTTATCTGTAAAGTAAGGAAGATAGACTAATAATACTAATAAGAACGAATAATTATTGAATATTTTTCTATATGCTGGACCCTGTACTAATTATTTTACAAGGACTGTCTCCTTTAAATGTCACAATAACCCAGAAGACAGATGTCATTTTACCGACAAGGAAACTGAGATTTAAAGAAGTCAAGGAACTCTCCCAGGGTCACATAGCTTGTAAGCGGTTAACGGACAGAGACCAGGATTGAAATCCAGCTAGTCTGACTCTAGAGCCTGCTAAACAGTTTGACATTCAGCTCTCATGCCCTCTTAACATAGGATAAAATGCCACCTCACATAGGTGTTACATATGACAAAGCACTCCTGAGAAGCACCGGCGTGTTTAATTCAGGGTGTCTAAGGTAGCAGTAGCTGGCCAGCATCAAATGATGTGGTGGGCTGAATGGTGCCCTTCTGTCCCCACTGCCTCCTCCCCATGACCATTAGGATGTCCATGTCCTAATCTCTGGAACCTATGGCTGCTACATGATATGGCTAAAGGGATTTTGCAGATGTGATTAGATTGGAAATCTTGAGATGGGGAGATTGTCCTGGATTATCCAAGTGGGCCTGAAGGCAATGTGAAGATGAAAGAAGAGGAAGATTGAGATTTAAAGATGCTATGCTGGGACCTCCCTGGCGATCCAGTGGTTAAGACTTTGCCTTCCAATGCAGTGGGTGCATGTTCGATCCCTGCTTGGGGAGCTAAGATCCCACATGCCTTGCGGCCAAAAAACCAAAACATAAAACAGAAGCAATATTGTAATAAATTCAATAAAGACTTTAAAAATGGTCCACATCAAAAAAATCTTTTTTTAAAAAAATAAAGATGCTATGCTGCTGGCTTTGAACATGAAGGAAAGGTCCAGGAGCCAAGAAATGCAAGAAGGGACTTCCCTGATGGTCCAGTGGTAAAGAATCCACCTTCCAATGCAGGGGACGCACGTTTGATCCCTGGAACTAAGATCCCACATGCCGCAGGGCAACTAAGCCTGCACGCCACAACTACTGAGCTCGCGCACTTCAACAAGAGAGCCCGCGTGCCGCAAACTACAGGGCCCACGCACCCTGGAGCCCACACACCACAAGTCGAGAAGAGAAAACCCCGTGCACCACAACTAGAGAGAAACCCAAGTGCCGCAACGAAGAGACCACGCCCCAAGGAAACATCCCACATGCCTCAACGAAGATCCCATGTGCTGCAACTAAGACCCAATGCGGGGGCTTCCCTGGTGGCGCAGTGGTTAAGAACCTGCCGGCCAATGCAGGGGACACGGGTTCGAGCCCTGGTCCGGGAAGATCCCACATGCCGCGGAGCAACTAAGCCCGTGTGCCACAACTACTGAGCCCACGTGCTGCAACTACTGAAGCCCACACACCTAGAGCCCATGCTCCACAACAAGAGAAGCCACCGCAATGAGAAGCCCGCTCACAAAGACCCAACGCAGCCAAAAATAAAAATAAACAAAAATTAAATAAACTTAAAAAAAGACAATCAATTTTTAAAAAAGACCCAATGCAGCCAAAAAAAAAAAAGGAATACAGCTCTAGGAGCTGGAAAAGGCAAGGAAACAGATTCTCCTCAAGAGCCTCCAGAAATGAACAGCCCTGCTGACACCTTGTCTTAGCCCACTGAAACCAATTTTGGACCTCTGGCCTCCAGAACTATGAGAGAATAAATCTGTGCTGTTTTTAAGCTGTCAAGTTGGTGGTAATTTGTTACAGCAGCCATAGGAAACTGATACAACAGGGCAGTGTGAAGACCCAACGCAGCCAAAAATAAAAATAAACAAAAATTAAATAAACTTAAAAAAAGACAATCAATTTTAAAAAAAGACCCAATGCAGCCAAAAAAAAAAAAAAAAGGAATACAGCTCTAGGAGCTGGAAAAGGCAAGGAAACAGATTCTCCTCAAGAGCCTCCAGAAATGAACAGCCCTGCTGACACCTTGTCTTAGCCCACTGAAACCAATTTTGGACCTCTGGCCTCCAGAACTATGAGAGAATAAATCTGTGCTGTTTTTAAGCTGTCAAGTTGGTGGTAATTTGTTACAGCAGCCATAGGAAACTGATACAACAGGGCAGTGTGGCAGGCATGGCAGCTACTGGCAAGGGTGATGTAGAATTGGTGAGGTGGTGAAAGTCCCTGGACGTCTTCAAGGGTAGGACAGTCTGTGAGAAAATGCTAAGAAGTAGCCTCAAGCTTGGGATGGATGTAATTTCTAACCAGCTCATAGAAGGCTGTGCTTCCAGAAATGTCAGGAACTGGTTTCCCGCCATGAAAAGGTATGTTGAATCAAAGCAAGTTGTGCACTGCCCAGACTTTCGTTAAGGTTAAGGACTGACACACCTGTACCAGGTGAGATTGGATCCCAGGCTTTGGGGGTGAGGAATGGCACCTTGGCTTAGCACCCAGGACCGTGCCTTGTACATAAAGGGGCTCCAGTAAAATTGTCCTTTGTTTTCTCCTGGACAGTGTGGCTCAAAAACAAGAAGCACATAGACACACAAATACTTTCTCTTTCTAGATTTCTAAACAAAGCCCTGGGGAAAAAATTTCTACCCAAACTTAAAGGATTAAAGAAAGTAATGACACATAGGGAGTGGTTCTGATTCTAAGGAAATTCATGCTGTTTTTCATGCATATCCAGACTCATGAGCATTCTGCCCATAGAAGGAAAAAATGTCAGCATTAGCAAGAACAAGTTACCACTGTACATGATTTATCGCTGGCTCTGGGGTAACTGCAAACATATTCCGTAATAATTTCATTTTAATCAACCATTGTGTGACTAATTTAAATACCAATACACTACCTTTTTTTGGAATTAAATTAATTAATTATTATTTTTGGCTGCGTTGGGTCTTTGTTGCTGCACGCGGGCTTTCTCTAGTTGCAGCGAGCAGGGGCTACTCTTCGTTGCAGTGCGTGGGCTTCTCATTGCGGTGGCTTCTCTTGTTGCGGAGCACGGGCTCTAGGCACGCGGGCTCTAGGGTGCAAGCTCAGTAGTTGTGGTGCACGGGCTTAGTTGTTCCGCGGCATGTGGGATCTTCCCAGACCAGGGCTTGAACCCGTGTACCCTGCATTGGCAGGCGGATTCTTAAACACTGCACCACCAGGGAAGTTTCTACACTACCATTTTCAACAGGACTATCTAAATTTCCTAAAGTTGTTCCCTGTAAAGGCTGCTTGCCAAACACTGGGAGTATTGCTGATTTGCTCCCAAGGAAAGCATCATTCACAGAATGACACTGTATCATTTCAGAACTCCAAGGTTTTTAGAAAGCTTCAAGTACACTTGGTTTGAGTGACACTGAACCTAATGGGTTTTGGTACACAGTTATTAGAATTCACAAATTCAACCCCAGATACGTCATTTTTATTATTAATTTTCTCCTGATTATTAAAAACAGTGCATGTCATTGTAGAAAATTTAGGAATGCAGAAAAGTGTATAATAGGAAAATACAAATCCTCCATAACAGAACCACCTGGATACAGAACTATTAGCATCTTACTGAATTTTTTAATATATTTTATTTCAAGACAATTTTTAAATGTTTATGTACTAATGTGTGTGTGTTTTCTTTTTACAACATTCAGAACATACTGAAAAACTACAACCTGAATTTTTATTGTATCACAAACATTCTCCCAGGTCATTAAATATTCTTGAAAAAAATCTGAGTTTACTGGTTGTATCACATGGATTTACCATACATATTAATGATTTTACATTATTGGATTTTAGATTGTTTTCCCAAGATTCAATTATGAGTCTTGTACTTAAATATTTATGACAACTTCTAATCATTTCACTAGCTAAATTCTTAGAATTACTGGGTTAGAGGATAGTAGTTTTTAAAGGTCCTGATAGAGAAAGGTAATAACAGTTTATATTTCCACCAAACTTATACCCATTCTGAGTATTATTTTGTTTACATTAAAAACTAAAACTCAAGAACAAACAGAAAAACTCCAACAGTCATAAACATGCACATGTCAGATCGTAAGTAAATCTACCTTTCCTGAACAGACAACTGAAATTTCTGCCTGAACAGACAATTGGAATTTCTAGCAGAGTGTCACATTTACAGGCAGTTTTTAAAAAGCAATGTTTTCCTTCTTACTTCTTTTCTGG
>NC_041219.1:74347493-74357501 GCF_002837175.3 Physeter macrocephalus | reverse complement strand
GTGTGTGTGTGTGTGTGTGTGTGTGTGTGTGTGTGTGTGTGTGTGTGTGTGTGTGTGTGTGTTTCCAATGAGCGTCTATAACTTTTAGAATCAGGAAAACGAATCCTAAGTTAAAAACCTGAGGATACTCAATAGTTGTACAAAGACTTGCTAAATTAGTACACTATTTGTACACATCTTTCAGTAATAGAACACAATCAGAATATTTGCTTTCCTTACCTGTCAAATGGGATCCAGTGAAAGAAAGACTCTATTTTGTGTGTTTGTTATTTTTGTTTGTTTAGTTTACCAGAAAGATTTTTAACAGAAAGAAAACAATGCAACTGGAACAGTTAAAAGAGGCACTGCCTTAGATAGTGTTGCTTGAGTTTCTTTGCGCAGAATGGAAGGGAAAATGATCTTTTTCTATTAAAAATCCCAAAAGATTCCTTTACCCCTCCACCTGCCCCTACCTCTTCTACCATCTCTTTTCTCCTCTACCCATCAGACTTCTGAAAGTTGTCTACACTTACCGGAAGGCTTTGCTTCCTCAGCCTCCCCTTCAGCTCATAGTTGCATCATAGCTCTGTCCCAACCATTCTGCTAAAACATGATTTTCAAGAGCAATCAGTGACTTTCTATTGAGAAATCCATTGATTACATTTTGTCCTTATTTTAGTGGATCTTTCTGCTGAATGTATTGCTGGAGACTACTTCTTCCTTAAAATTCTCAACCCTTGGCTTTGGTGACACCATCTTTTCCTGAGGCTTCTTAAGCCCTTCTAATCCTTTCTTCTTGGCCACCTTCCTAAGCTCCTCTTCCACTGCCCACTCCATAGGTCTCGATATTCTCTCATTTTCCCACTAGCTCTCTTCTCTTTTTGCTCTACGTGTCCTCCCTGGCAGACCTCACACACTCTTACAGCTGTAACAGACACCTGAATGCCAAGTCTCCCAAACCAATACCTCCCTAAAGCCTCAGACACACAAATCTGTCTGTTCAACTTAGCCATTGAAATCTACCGCCACAGACACTGCCAGTGAATTGACTGAAATCGGTCTTTGATGGACTTTTCCTCCTTTGTTAATCGTATTGCTTTCTTTCACTTAACTTCATATTTCGATTTTCCCTTGCTCAATTTTTGATAATATGCCTGGGTGATTAGTTAGGACGATTTCTCAACATTATAAAATGCTGTGGAAAAATACACATATTTGGTGTATGTGGTTTCCCAGTTTTCAGTGATACAATAATCATTTTTCATTAGGAAGATATACTTTTGCAAAGACTTGTCCAAAAACATATCAGGTTGCCTTTTGGTGCAATAAGCAGGAATTTATTAAAGTGAAATATAGGGGCTTCCCTGGTGGCGCAGTGGTTGAGAGTCCGCCTGCCGATGCAGGGGACACGTGTTTGTGTCCCGGTCCGGGAAGATCCCACATGCCGCGGAGCAAAAAAAAAAAAAAAAAGTGAAATATAAAGGCATGTTTGTGCTCATGTGCCTCTGACCAACATATCTTATTCAGGTTGGGTGGGGATTGGCTGTGTTTTCTAACTCAAGGAATGGACTTCTTACGAAAGGCCATCTGTCTAATGCATGCAGCCTTGTCAACTGAAAGTGCTAGCCATCTTATTTCTGTCTCTTTGAAGCACTCCAGCATACATAGCTCTAAGAGCTGATAAGATATTCCATGCTGTAAGACTCCAGTAGGATAAAAACTTCCCTCTCTTCAGAACTGCTTTAAAAATTCTGACCTGCGAGAAAAAGAAGAAAAAATCCTGGACAATAGTAAATTCAACATCATGTAAGGTCTGAATGTTAATAATTCACTTTAATTATTTGCATAGATTTAGCTCATCATTTGACGACTTTCACATGCCTGCTACAGAACGCAGCATCCTTTTGCCTTAAAGCCAAGATACATTTGGATGTCTGTAGGCCTACTCTTCACTTTTTGGAGGAAGGAGATTCTTTAGAATCCGCTCTATTCATGTGTTTGTAATAAACCATCTTTCCTAGTCTTCCTCTTATAGCCTATAAACATAAATGACCCCCACCCTTTATTACTATCCCCCTTCTAGGAGACATGTAGAGTTCCTCTCTTGAGTGAAGATCTCTACTCTAAGTTGGGCGTTGACATTATTATGCATTTGGCAATGTTATTCATTCAGTCAGTCAATAAATTTTTTTGAACACTTGTAATGTTTCAGGCATTGTTCTGAGAACTTCTGATTTGGCCTTGAGACAAAGAGACGAGGTCTGTTCTCATAGACGTTAAATTTCCGGGCGGGGGTTTGATTTCAGTCAATTAAAAAATTGAGTGAACAAGATAATTTCAGGTATTGCTATGAAGAATACATAGCCCAGTAATGTGCTAGCGAGTGTGGTGGCAGGGGTGGCTACTTCAGATTTGATGCCAAGGGAAGGCTCTCTGAGCAGGGGGCCTACAAAAGTAAGTCACCCCTCCCACTCCCAGCCTGGTCTGACAAGGAGGGATTGAGAAAAACTAGCTGAACTTCCCTATGAAATATGCTAAAAGCTTTCTCAGTGACAGTGGGGATGGGAAGTAATCTTAGGGAGATTCTTTGCTGTGAACTGATTTGTTTTCTTCTCTTCCCACTTCTTCTGACTGGAGCCAGGACAGATGTCAGAGTCCTGGATCTCAGGAAGCAGGCACAGTGTATTTGTTTCCTAAGGCTACCATCATAAATTACGACATGCTGGAACAACGGAAATTTATTCTCTCACAGTTCTGAAGGCTAGAAGTCCAAAATCAAGTCGTTAGCAGGGCCATGTTCCCTCCAAAGACTGTAGGGAAGGATTCTTCTTTGCTTCTTCATAGCTTTTGGTGGTTGCCAGCAATCCCTGGTGTTCCCCTTGACTTGCGGCCGCATAACTTTAATCTCTGCCACAGTTTTCACATAGCCTTCTCCCCTGTATCTCCTCTGTCTGTTTTTATTAAAAAATAAATATTTTTAATAAAAATTCCCCTCTTTTTATAGATACCGGTCATTGGATTTAGGAGGACCTACCCTAACCCAATAGGACCTCATCTTAAATTGAAAGCCATCGCACTCGCCTACAGGCTCTGCGCCGTGGACACGGACGGGGTGGAGCCCGTGCAGTCAGTCCTGGAGGATGGATGTCTGTGCTTAAGATCCGACAGTGTGGTAGAAAACAACTGTGCCAAGAACTGCTACAAAACTCCCGTCGAGATGTGGAGGAGTATTTTGTGGCCCCCCAGGTCGTATCTCTTGGCCAAAGCTAGATGAAAAAGAGCCCCTCTCACACTGCTGGGGACCTGTTCTGCGAAGGGGTGCCCTATGAACACGTGGAAGTGCAATGACTATTTTGTTATTATGATCATGAGTGTTCCGCTCTCTTCAGTCACCTGAAAAAAGTGATGGTTAGGGATCTTTCAGTAACTAAATCTTCTGAAGACAGAATTGGGAAAGATCTAGCCAAAACAAGGCAAAGAGTCCCTGATGCCAATGGAAGTAGAAGGTATTGCCAGTTTCCAAGAAAATGGATCAAGTGTTTACTCACAGGCTGTTCAGTATAGAAGGCTTTATCCCCTCCCCAAAAGACCATCTACCAAACGGCACTTAAGTGAATTTTTCTACTCATGTAACTGTTAGACATTGCATCTGATCACTATGTGACAACCTGAGCTGTCCCTTTCAGTTGCTGTTTCCATCTACTTGAGCAGCCTTTTATCTTTACTGAACACACTAAATTTGTTCCTGGGTACCCACTGTATTCCAAGCAGAGGGCTGACTTTCTGCTAAAGTTAAAGGAGTAAGGAGGCAGCTTTGGGAGGTGATGTATATGTTTACGGCCTTCATGGTTGTGATTTCGTACGTGTGTACTTAACCCCAGACTCACTGACTTGTATACATTAAATAAGTACAGCTATTTCAAGGACAACTATATTTCAATAAAGTGGTTTAAAAAAAAAAGAATTGAGTTAAATTTGTTAAACCGCCAAAGCCTCTTAGGAGTCGTTTCAGGAGATGGCTCAGAGGAGTTGAGTCCATGATTAAGCAAAGTGGGTGAGGAGATCACAGCAGCCCAGAGAGGCAATTGCCACACAGCGGGTTGATCAGCAGTCTCGACCTGAGATGACAACAAAACCCAGGACTACCTGGGTGTCCTCAGAAATGTCTGGCGACAAAATCTTTAATGATGCAGGCTTCATTCACCCACCCAACAACACTCCTCAAATATCTGCCATATGCCAAGTACCTTGTTGGTGTTGGGGAAAATGCTCAGCAACAGGAAGCTGGTCCCTGCTCTTGAGAATCTCACTGTCATCAAGGAGGGTGAGAATTTGAAAGATGGTGTTATTTGGATACAAAGGAAAATGTGACCCCAGGAAGCTGAATTGAGGACATGACTTACACTGATTATAAAGTGAGGGACAGCACAACAAATGTTTGTTGATTGCCTTCCCACGTGCCAGGCACTGTGCTGGGTACCAGCATCCAGAAGCAGCATCCTCCCTGCTCCCCCTCCTTTAGCTTTTCCTTCACTGTTCCATGGAATCTTTAGACACAACAAATCTATAAGACATTGATGTCCCTATGACCTTCCCAAAATAATCCCTTTTTGTGTGCTTCATTTGGAAATAGCCCTGTAATGGTATCAAATACCAAACATTTGATCACTCAGCATTCCAGCCTGAAAAACCCCAATCAATGTCCCTCTCCTTAATTTCTATCTAAAACCCCACGGCACAAAGACACATGGCACAGTGTCCAGAGCAAAGTAGACATTCATTCACATTTACAACTACTCTGCACCAGGCACTGACCAAATGTTAGTTCCCTTTTCCTTCCTAAATAAATATCACAGGTTTGTGTGTTGGTCACAGCAATGAGTTTAGTATAAAACAAATAAAATTCTGATGAGTCATCTCACTATAATTTAGCCAAAGAAAGAATCACTGTAGTTCAGAAGTTCAGAAAAGTTATACCTTCTCAAGATCTTAAAAGAACCCATCTCCAGCTTTTCTTTAATGTTGAATTTCCCTCCAGGCATAGTTCCTGTTACGTCATCCTCTTGTCTTCAGTCCCTTCTTGTCTTCTCCTCTGATCCCCCATCCAAGATAGAGAGTCACTCACTATTAAGTTTGGTCAACTACAGGCAACTTGTAGTACTTTTGTCTAAATAAAAGTTAGATGGGCAGTTTACATCTATCTTATAAGAGCTTCTAGAAATCAATGCCTAAGCCATCGCTTGTGAACATACCTGATCTGACGTGGCTCACTTTTCTTTTACAATTATGGACACCATGACATTTTGGAGTGTGAAGGAAGACCAGGGTTTCGGGGTCAGGTCTAGTTTTGAGTCCCTATTCTTCCATTTGCTGCCTGAGTGAACATAGGCAAGTTCCTTAATTTTGTTCAGCTGAAAATCATAGCTGTATTTTTGGACTATAGTGAGAACTAGAAACAATCTATGAAAACTGTCTGGCAAATAATAGGCACTGAATTCGTGGAAGCTATTCCTATTATTCTAGTCATGTCCAGTAATCTACATAATCTCTTGGATCTATTTATGGTGGCTTCTGACATTTCTACTTTTGCTTTTTTTACATTGGTTATGAATGTACTTGTAAAAAATAAACCTGGTGTCTTCCAAATGCAAGGGGGGAAAACCCAATGAAGATTACATTACATAAAATTGAGTGTCCTGGAATTCAAGCTGTGAGATACTAAACAGATTACCTACCATGGACTGGTGGTGAGGTCAGAGCTTAAAATAATTTGGCAGAGTTAAACCAGACTAGCACAGACTTCTGAACTGGCACATAACACAAAAGGTAGCTCTCCTATGCCCAAATAGAGAGGCTGACTCATGCCGTCTGGGTGAAACATCTGAGGAACAAAGTGATATCATCCAAGGAGGGAGGCTGACTTCATTCTGCAAATGTTTCTCGTCTGTCTGGTTTTGGGCTTGGGACTTCTGGGGCTCCTATGTCTCATGATTTCCATCGGTTGCTCTTAAACTCACCCCTCCTTGAGGGAGGCAACATCAGCTCCTGCCTATCTTTAAATTTCCTGTATGTTATAAATATTTTTCCATGTCTGGCACAGTATCTGGTTTCCACACTGCTCATTCTGTTGAAACTGGTCTCAAAAGGGTTGCTAAAAATAATCTAGTAGCCCCATCCAATGGATTCTTTTCAGTTTCCTTCCCACTGGAACTGTGCGCTGTGGTTGACATGTAGATCAACTCTTCTTCCTTGCCCCTTTCTTTGCTTCCTTATACTTGTCTCATGATTCTCTTGATTCTGAAGATCACTTCTTCCAAGGCTTCTTCACTTGTTTCTCTTCTACAGCTCACCCTTAGATGTTCTCCAGAGCTATCATTACAGCCTCTTCTCTGACCACAGGTCCCCTTGGCAAGCTCATCTCCCCTCTTCCCTGATGTCAATCACTGCTTCTGCAACAACCTTCCCCAGACCAAACCTGGACAGGTCACTGCCTCAACTGAGAACCTTCCATTTTCGCTGTTGCCTTCAGGATAGAGTCCACACACTCTAGGAAGACTGTTGCCTCCTTATTTACCTGGATTAGCAAATCTGACCTTCATCTCCCACCACGGAGCTTCTCTGCCTCGGGTCATGCTGCTTCTCTGTTTCTCTACCCGCTGCCTCCAAAAATCTTATAGATCCTCTAAGATCCCATTCAAGTGCCACGTCTACAAAGTCTTCCTTAGCAGCTTCCTCCCTGCCACCCCGGTGGAATTAGTGGCTTCCTTACCATGTAACATTTTTGCATACTACTAGTAGAGCCCTTACCACATTTTGTTATTGTCTGTTCCACACTTATTTTCTGTTCCTGTAGATGGTGATTTCTTGAGAGCAGAGATATTACCTTCTTTGTTTTATTATTATTCACACCACCCAGCACAGTGCCTGGCAGATAATTACATTCTCAAGAAATACTTCTCCATCTGAACTGAATCTATTTTTCAAAAATCAGTCTTATAATCAGGTCAGTTGCTTTGCTACTTGCAACAGAAGAGAGAGAGAGACACAAACTCTGCCACGCACTCAATGTATGTTAGGCCATATTGGACTTTCTTGGCAAAACTCTTTTCTACACTCTCTGTATATAATTTAACTGTGGCCAAAAGAAAGGTGTGTTCCATGCTTTTTTATGCACAACTAACTCCCAGGTGAGCTAAATTCCAATGCAGAATCATCAGAAAGAACGAACATGTCTAATCTACTCTGTGTGAATAAAGGGCATCCTCCATTGGAAACTGAAGGTCAAAAGGTCAAGTAACTTCCAAGTGTTACAGAGCTACTGCACAGTCAGCTGGGAGTCAAAGACTGAATCTGACTCCAGCGAATTTAGGGGATAGAAAGAGATTTTTGATGTCAGTTACTAGCACCTGTTTATGAAGGGAAGGATGATGACCCATAAGCCATGTGAACAAGGAAACATGGTCAGTCAGGTCTCAATCTTTATGCACTTTCTTCCAGCCCAGGCTTTATCAGTTAGAGGTTCAGAAGAGTTTTATTTCTTTTTGAAGTGGAAAAGGGAATAGGAAAGGGAGAGATGCCGAGGAAGTTAAAGTATATGAATGCACATTTTCCTGCTCAAACCTAGCTTATAACTATGTGTGGATAAGTGGAGGCTGTGCTCAAAATCCCTTAGGACCTTGACAGTGGGTCTGACTGCACCTTAGCAGAAACAATTCCGCCTTTGCCTGGCTCTCTCCTTCACCGCCCCAGGGAAGCTCTGCAGCTTGGAGCCCAGGGGACTGTAGTACAGGATGGTCAAGCACTGCCATGCAATCACTTCATTTATATGGACATTTCTTTTGTAAAGTGACATTTCTCTTTCACTTTTTCCTGTGTCTACTAGAAAAATACTCCCATATCCCTTTTGATGGAAGAGCCAAAATATTGAATTGTATCTCTAAGAATAAATGTTACCAGTTCTCAAATAAATCACTTCAAGGCTATCATTTAAAATAGAATTGCAATTATTATTAAATGCAATAATTAATGCATGGGGGGCTTCCCTGGTGGCGCGTCCGCCTGCCGATGCAGGGGAACTGGGTTCGTGCCCCGGTCTGGTAGGATCCCACATGCCGCAGAGCGGCTGGGCCTGTGAGCCATGGCCTCTGGGCCTGCGCGTCCGGAGCCTGTGCTCCGCAACGGGAGAGGCCACAACAGAGGGAGGCCCGCATACCACACACACACACAAAAATAATAATAATAATTAATGCATGGTATTAGCTAAAAATTGCATTTAAAAAAATCTTAGATGGATTATTAATGACCAATAATAATAATGGTACAGCAAAATACAAAGCATTTGACAGCACACTGTATTGCTGAGGGTGTAGGAAAACAGACATTCTTGAATATTACTGGTAGGCGTAGCAATTGATGATGATTTTCATAGACAGCAATTTTGAAATAACTGTTGAAATTACAAATGCATTTACAGATGATTCATAGGTGATTCACTGTTGCTTTGTTTTGTAACAGTGAAAGACTGCAGCCTAACTATCCATCAACAAGGTATATACAATGTAAACCTAAAAAGACTGAGGAAGCTCTGTTAGTGATATGGAATTATAGTTGGGGTGTGTGTGTGTGTTTATACCATGGTGTGCTGGTAAATGTTCAACTACCAGCTACCCAAGTGTAGTTCCATGAATGATGGTTGACAAGTAAAGTGAAAGGGAAACAATGAAGGTGTACTCTGGAGCTTCACTGGTTCCTCAGTGCTGTGAGTGACTTCTTTGCCGGACTGAATAATAATTTCAAATATTGGAATAATATTTCTTTAATTTTTTACTATATTCACAATGACAAACATTTAGGTTTAATTTGTATTACTAACATATTTACCATCATTTTCTTAAGTCTAGACCATCAGTGAAACAAAAAATTAAGTACTGATTGTATCATATTCTGCTTTCTGTGGTGGAAATACTCCCACTATGGCCAATTTTAAGCTACAAATGCGACATCACTGAATACAGAGTTGCAAAGAGATGCACGTACCTACATGAACATCATTATACAGCATTTACACCTTTCAGATACAGTAGATGCAAATAATCTCACAACACACATATAATAGAGAAATGTAGTAAAATAATTAGGAAGTGATGAAATTTTAGTATGTATTATCTGTTATAATTTATTTAATTGTAAGTTTCATTTATTTATTTTAAAATAGTGGCTGTGTTTGATAACCAGCACACAAAACTCCTGAAAATTTAACAATCAGCTTTGATGAGTTGGTATGAGCTGGCACCAGCATACCACCAGGTATACAATTAGATAGTTCCCACGGGGAAACAGAAAACACACTTAGATGAAAATCTGAAGAAAATTTGGGACTTGCCTGCTGGTCCAGTAGTAAAGAATCTGTCTTCCAATGCAGGGGACACGGGTTCGATCCCTGGTCGGGGAACTAAGATCCCACATGCCTCAGGGCAACTAAGCCTGCGCACCACAACTACTAAGCTCACACGCCTCAACGAGACATCCCGTGTGCCACAAACTACAGAGCCCATGTGCTCTGGAGCGTGCATGCCACAGAAGCCCGAGCACTGGAATGAAAGATCCTGCATGCCTCAACGACCTGACACAGCCAAAAAAAATAGAGAAAAAAATCTGAAGAAAATTTATTGAAGGGTGTGATATCAAGGTTAAGGAAACACAAAGAGAGGCTGACAAATCTGTGAATATCCAAAAAAAGAATTTTACACTTTGAGTGAACTGTATCATATGTGAATTACACCTCAACAAAGATGTTTTTTAAAAAGAGAGAGGGGCTTCCCTGGTGGCGCAGTGGTTGAGAGTCCGCTTGCCGATGCAGGGGACACGGGTTTGTGCCCCGGTCCGGGAGGATCCCACGTGACGCGGAGCGGCTGGGCCCGTGAGCCATGGCCACTGAGCCTGCGCGTCCGGAGCCTGTGCTCCGCAAGGGGAGAGGCCACAGCAGTGAGAGGCCCGCGTACCGCAAAAAAAAAAAAAAAAAATAAGAGA
>NC_041219.1:74343413-74347074 GCF_002837175.3 Physeter macrocephalus | reverse complement strand
GGGAGGGCCGCGTACCGCAAAAAAAAAAAAAACAAAAAAAAAAAAAAAAAAATAAGAGAGAGATGCTGAGGCCCCCAGGAACCAGCAGTGGCAGGAAGCCACCATCATCCCTAAGTCTCATGGGGCAAGAAGACGGAAGGGTGTTATCAGAGCCTGTGTGAGATAAAGACCCAGAGGAGGCACTCCCAGCAAGAACTGCAACTGTAGAGGGATTCAACCACTGCCCCAACACTAGCTCAGAAGCAGAAAATGTCAGTGGTGGTGGTCGTGCGGAATAACCCAACCTTTTCCCTCTCCTGCCCTTCAATCTACTGATGCCTCACATGGACCAAACTCAGCTCTAAGTCAGATAAGGCAACGTGGGTGCTATTTGCCTACAAGTCAACTCCCTGACCACAGAGCAGATCCATGAAAGGTAGATAATGAATCTGAGGGCAAACAGAGAATACACACACACACACAAGTATTTGCTAATAAGGTGTATATATAGAATATTTCTGGAAGAAACACAAGAAAATTGTTAACACTGGTTGGCTCCCAGGGAAAGAGAAAGATCGAAGGATATAGACTTTTTCACTCTATAACATTTTATAGCTTTTGAATTTTGAACCATGTGAATAACATGGTTATAACATTTTATAGCTTTTGAATATATAACATTTTATAGCTTTTGAATTTTGAACCATGTGAATATATCACCTATTTCTAAAAATAAATAACATTTACATTTAAAAAAAGAAAATAAATTTAAAAACAAGGAAGTCTGTGGTAGTCATTAAGTTGTTCATGAATAGCCTGATACTTTTCTCCTGAGTGCAGAGTAGGACTGTAATTCTCTATGCCTGCTGAAGTTAGGTGTGACTACATGTCTTATTTGAAGAATAAAATACGAGCAGAACTAATGTGCATCACATCAGGCAGAAGCTTTAAGAGCCAGTGCATGTATTGCCACTTTCTCTTTTTCCCACCTTAGAGATCGTGGAAGCATCATGGAACCCCTGTGAGCCAGTGTCCATGACATACAAGGAGTAGACACCCTCCCTCCTACCCCACCACACTAATGTTGGACTTGCAGCATGAGTGAGAAATAATCTGTGTTGTTTTAAATTACTGAGATTATGGGATTGCTTTTTACCACAGCATAAACTGCCCTATCCTTGCTGATAAAAATGGAACCAGATGACTCCTGGCATTATGTCCAAGTAAAAAATATTTTAAAGAATATTTAAATTTAGCCTCTTGTATTAAAAACAATACACATATTTGCACTCATGGAAATACCATTGATTTTTTTTGGGCAGAGGGCCATGCGGCTCATTGGATCTTAGTTCCCCAAACAGGGATTAAACCCAGGCCCTCAGCAGTGAGAGCGTGGAGCCCTAACCACTGTTCCACCAGGAAATTCCCAAAATACTATTGATGTTAATGACAATATGAATGTTGATTTATGAATATTAATTCTAAGCTTAAATTTGGCAATTTATAACAAAACCTCAAAAATGCATACCTTTTGAACAAACAATTCTACTCCTAGGAATTAATACTAATGAAATAATCAATAATAATGGCTAAATGTTATTGAACAATTATTATACACCAGGCACTCTTCTAAGTGCTTTGCACAAATTAATTTAGAATGCTTATAGGAATCCTATTATGTATGACATTCTTATTATTACCTACTATTATTATTACACTTTTACACAAGGAGACTGAGGGTTAGAGAAGTTGAGCAACTTGTTAAAAATTATATAATGGAGGATGTTCAAGATGGCGGAGGAGTAAGACGTAGAGATCACCTTTCCTCCCCACAAACACATCAGAAATACATCTACACGTGGAACTGCTCCTACAGAACCTCTACTGAACGCTGGCAGAAGACCTCAGACCTCCCAAAAGGCAAGAAACTCCCCACGTACCTGGGTAGGGCAAGAGAAAAAAGAAAAAACAGAGACAAAAGAATAGGGACGGGACCTGCACCAGTGGGAGGGAGCTGTGAAGGAGGAAAGGTTCCCACACACTAGAAGCCCCTTCGCGGGCGGAGACTGCGGGTGGCGCAGGGGGGAAGTTCCGGAGCCGAGGAGGAGAGCGCAGCAACAGGGGTGCGGAGGGCAAAGCGGAGAGATTCCCGCAGAGAATCGGCGCCGACCAGCACTCACCAGCTGGAGAGGCTTGTCTGCTCACCCGCCGGGACGGGCGGGGGCTGGGAGCTCAGGCTCGGGCTTTGGAGGTCGGATCCCAGGAAGAGGACTGGGGTTGGCGCCGTGAACACAGCCTGAAGGGGCTAGTGCACCACGGCTGGCCGGGAGGGAGTCCAGGTAAAGGTCTGGAGCTGCCGAACGAAGAGGCAAGAGACCATTGCTTTGGGGTGTGCGAGGAGAGGGGATTCAGAGCACTGCCTAAACGAGCTCCAGGGACGGGCGCAAGCCTCGCCTATCAGCGTGGACCCCAGAGATGGGCATGAGACACTAAGGCCGCTGCTGCCGCCACCAAGAAGCCTGTGTGTGAGCACAGGTCATCATCCACACCTCCCCTCCCGGGAGCCTGTGCAGCCCGCCACTGCAGGGTCCCGTGATCCAGGGACAACTTCCCCGGGAGAATGCACGGCGCGCCTCAGGCTGGTGCAACCTCACACCAGCCTCTGCCGCTGCAGGCTCGCCCTTCATCCATACCCCTCCCTCCCCCAGCCTGAGTGAGCCAGAGCCCCCTAATCAGCTGCTACTTTAACCCCATCCTGTATCAGCAGGGAACAGACGCCCTCAGGCGACCTACGGACAGAGGCGGGGCCAAATCCAAAGCTAAACCCCAGGAGCTGTGCGAAGAAAGAAGAGAAAGGGAAATCTTTCCCAGCAGCCTCAGGAGCAGTGGATTAAATCTACACAATCAACTTGATGTACCCTGCATCTCTGGAATACCTGAATAGACAAGGAATTATCCTAAAATCAAGCTGGTGGACTTTGGGAGCAACTGTAGACTTGGGGTTTGCTATATGCAACACACTAGCTTCTGATTTTTATGTTTATCTTAGTATAGTTTTTAGCACTTGTTATCATTGGTGGATTTGTTTATTGGTTTGGTTGCTCTCTTTTTTAAAATATTTTTTAATTTTAATAATATTTTTTAAATTTTTTATTTTAATTACTTTATTTTACTTTATTGTTTTTTCTTTCTTTTTGTTTTCTCCCTTTTCTTCTGAGCTGTGTGGCTGACAGGGTCTTGGTGCTTCAGCCAGGTGTCCGGCCGGAGCCTCTGAGGTGGGAGAGCCAAGTTCAGGACATTGGACCCCATGTAATATCAATTGGCGAGAGCTCTGTAATAGTAGGGGACTTTAACACCCCACTTTCACCAATGGACAGATCATCCAAAATGAAAATAAATAAGGAAACACAAGCTTTAAATGACACATTAAACAAGATGGACTTAATTAATATTTATAGGACGCTCCATCCAAAAACAACAGAATACACTTTCTTCTCAAGTGCTCATGGAACGTTCTCCAGGATAGATCATATCTTGGGTCACAAATCAAGCCTTGATAAATTAAAGAAAATTGAAATCGTACCAAATATCTTTTCTAACCATGATGCTATGAGACTAGATATCAATTACAGGAAAAAAACTGTAAAAAATAAAAACACATGGAGGCTAAACAATATGCTAC
>NC_041219.1:74336448-74342710 GCF_002837175.3 Physeter macrocephalus | reverse complement strand
CACCTAAAGCAATTAGAGAAAGAAGAACAAAAAAACCCCCAAGTTAGCAGAAGGAAAGAAATCATAAAGATCAGATCAGAAATAAATGAAAAAGAAATGAACAAAACAATTGCAAAGATCAATAAAACTAAAAGCTGTTTCCTTGAGAAGCTAAACAAAATTGATAAACCATTAGCCAGACTCATCATGAAAAAACGGGAGAAGACTCAAATCAATAGAATTAGAAATGAAAAAGGAGAAGTAACAACTGACACTGTAGAAATACAAAAGATCATGAGAGATTACCACAAGCAACTATATGCCAATAAAATGGACAACCTGGAAGAAATGGACAAATTCTTAGAAAAGCACAACCTTCTGAGACTGAACCAGTAAGAAACTGAAAATATGAACAGACTAATCACAAGCACTGAAATTGAAACTGTGATTAAAAATCTTACAACACTCAAAAGTCCAGGACCAGATGGCTTCACACGAGAATTCTATCAATTCTAACCAATATTTAGAGAAGAACAAACACCTATCCTTCTCAAACTCTTCCAAAATATAGCAGAGGGAGGAACACTCCCAAATAATTCTACGAGGCCACCATCACCCTGATACCAAAACCAGACAAAGATGTCACAAATAAAGAAAACTACAGGCCAATATCACCGATGAACGTAGATTTAAAAATCCTCAACAAAATACTAGCAAACATAATCCAACAGCACATTAAAAGGATCATACACGATGATCAAGTGGGGATTATCCCAGGAATGCAAGGATTCTTCAATATATGCAAATAAATCAATGTGATAAACCATGTTAACAAATTGAAGGAGAAAAACCATATGATAATCTCAATAGATGCAGAAAAAGCTTTTGACAAAATTCAACACCCATTTATGATAAAAATCCTCCAGAAAGTAGGCATAGAGGGAACTTACCTAAACATAATAAACGCCATGTATGACAAACCCACAGCCAACATCATCCTCAATGGTGAAAAACTGAAACCATTTCCACTAAGATCAGGAACAAGACAAGGTTGCACAATCTCACCACTATTATTCAACATAGTTATGCAAATTTTAGTGACAGCAATCAGGGAAGAAAAAGGAAATAAAAGGAATCCAAATCAGAAAAGAAGTAAAACTGTCACTGTTTGCAGATGACATGATACTATACGTAGAGAATCCTAAAGATGCTACCAGAAAACTACTAGAGCTAATCAATGAATTTGGTAAAGTAGCAGGATACAAAATTAATGCACAGAAATCTCTGGCATTCCTATACACTAATGATGCAAAATCTGGAAGAGAAATTAAGGAAACACTCCCGTTTACCACTGCAGCAAAAAGAATAAAATACCTAGGAATAAACCTACTTAAGGAGACAAAAGAACTGTATGCAGAAAACTAAAGGACACTGATGAAAGAAATTAAAGATGCTACAAACAGATGGAGAGATATACCATGTTCTTGGATTGGAAGAATCAACATTGTGAAAATGACTATACTACCCAAAGCAATCTACAGATTCAGTGCAATCCCTATCAAACTACCAAGGGCATTTTTCACAGAACTAAAACAAAACTTTTCAGAATTTGTATGGAGACACAAAAGACCCTGACTAGCCAAAGCAATCTTGAGAAAGAAAAACGGAGCTGGAAGAATCAGCCTCCCTGACTTCAGACTATACTAAAAAGCTATAGTAATCAAGACAGTATGGTACTGGCACAAAAGCAGAAATATAGATCAATGGAACAGGATAAACCCATGCACATATGGTCACCTTATTGTTGATAAAGGAGGCAAGAGTATACAATGGAGAAAAGACAGTCTCTTCAATAAGTGGTGCTGGGGCAACTGGACAGCTACATGTAAAAGAATGAAATTAGAATACTCCCTAACACTGTAAACAGAAATAAACTCAAAATGGATTAAAGACCTAAGTGTAAGGCCAGACATTATAAAACTCTTAGAGGAAAACATAGGCAGAACACTCTATGACATAAATCACAGCAAGATCCTTTTTGACCCACCTCCTAGAGAAATGGAAATAAAAACAAAAATAAACAAATGGGACATAATGAACCTTACAAGCTTTTGCACAGCAAAGTAAACCATAAAGAAGATGAAAAGACAACCCTCAGAATGGGAGAAAACATCTGCAAACGAATCAACTGACAAAGAATTAATCTCCAAAATGTACAAGCAGCTCATGCAGCTCAATATCAAAAAAAACCAAACAACCCAATCCAAAACTGGGCAGAAGACCTAAACAGACATTTCTCCAAAGAAGACATACAGATGACCAACAAACATATGAAAGGATGCTCACCATCACTAATCATTAGAGAAATGCAAATTAAAACTACAAGGAGGTATCACCTCACACCAGTCAGAATGGCCATCATCAAAAAATCTACAAACAATAAATGCTGGAGAGGGTGTGGAGAAAAGGGAACCCTCTTGCACTATTTGTGGGAAGGTAAATTGATACAGGCACTATGGAGAACAGTATGGATGCTCCTTAAAAAACTAAAAATAGAACTACCATATGACCAACAATCCCACCACTGGGCATATACCCTGAGAAAACCATAATTCAAAAAGACACATGCAGGGCTTCCCTGGTGGCGCAGTGGTTGAGAGTTCACCTGCCGATGCAGGGGACACGGGTTTGTGCCCCGGTCCGGGAAGATGCCACATGCCGCGGAGCGACTGGGCCAGTGAGCCATGGCCGCTGAGCCTGCGCATCCGGAGCCTGTGCTCTGCGATGTGAGAGGCCACAACAGTGAGAGGCCCGCATACTGCAAAAAAAAAAAAAGACACATGCACCCCAATGTTAAATGCAGCACTATTTACAATAGCCAGATCATGGAAGCAACCTAAATGCCCATCGACAGATGAATGGATAAAGAAGATGTGGTACATATTTACAAGGGAATATTACTCAGCCATAAAAAGGAATGAAATTCAGTCACTTGTTGAGACGTGGATGGATGTAGAGACTGTCATACGGAGTGAAGCAAGTCAGAAAGAGAAAAACAAATACCGTATGCTAACACATATATATGGAATCCAAAAACAAAAAAAAGGTTCTGACGAACCTAGGGCCAGGACAGGAATAAAGACTCAGACGTAGAGAATGGAGTTGAGGACACAGGGATGGGGAAGGGTAAGCTGGGATGAAGTGAGAGAGTGGCATTGACATATATACACTACCAAATGTAAAATAGATAGCTAGTGGGAAGCAGCCGCATAGCACAAGGAGATCAGCTCTGGGCTTTGTGACCACCTAGAGGGGTGGGATAGGGAGGGTGGGATAGGGAAGAGGGAAGAGATATGGGGATATATGTATACGTATAGCTAATTCACTTTTTTATACAGCAGAAACTAACATAACATTGTAAAGCAATGTTATTATACTTTATTATACTCCAATAAAGATGTTAAAAAAAAAAAAACCTTCCCTGAAAGCCATCAGGGAGTTTGGGTCTTTAGAACATGAGCTTCTGAGCTTCCCATTCTCCTTGCTTGACCCTGCAATAAACACTGTACTTTCTTTCACCACAATCTGTTGCAGTAGATTGGCTTTGCTGCTCATCAGGTGAGCAGACCCAAGTTTGGTTTGGTAACAGTCTGAGGATCTAATGTATAACATAGTGACTATAGTTGATAACACTGTATTATATAATTGAGATTTGCTAAGAGAGTAGAACTTAAATGTTCTCACCAAAAAAAAAAAAAAAAGGTAAATTTAAAAAATTTCCACATCCTGCAATACGGATGAATTTTACATTGAACAAAAGAAGTCAGCACAACAGAATTCATATTGGATTATTCTATTTATATGAAGTCCACAAACAGGCAGGACAATACTACAATGTGTGAAAATTCATGCATGGTGGCAAACTCTAAAGTAAAGCATGGATGTAGTGACAATAAAAGTCATGATAGTTTTTAACTTTGGAACAGAGAGGGGTAGTAAGGAAGAGGGAGCACGGGGAGATTACAGAGTTTGGCAATTTTGTATTTCTTGATTTAAGTGGTGGTACTTAATGTTGGTTTGAGATTAAGTCCACCTCTACTTCAAGGTTTGTTCATTTTTATTTATCTATGTTACGTTTTACAAGAAAAATTTAATTTTTTAATTGAAGCATAGTTGACTTACAATATAATACTAGTTTCAGATGTATTACATAGTGATTCAATATTTTTCTAGATTACACATCACACAAAATTATTATATTATTGACTATATTCTCTGTGTTGTACCTTATATCTCTGTGATTTATTTTCTAGTACAAGTAGTTTGCACAAAAAAAGTTTAAAGAAAGCTATATGTCTGGGAAAATAAATGAAAGTTTCTCCTTACCTAAAGAAGTAAAAGTTCCTCTTTTTTCTTTTAAATTAATTTATTAATTTATTTATTTTATTTATATAAATATATATATATTTATATATAAATATATATTTCTATATATAAATATTTTATTTTATAAATGTAATGAAATAATTACCAAGATCAAGATAATTAACACATACATCACCTCACATAGTTAACTCTGTGTGTGTGGTGAGGATGCTTAAGATCTATGCTCAGCAACTTTAAGTATACAATACCTTATTATTAGCTGTAGTCACCATGCTGTATATTAGATACTCAGAACTTGTTCTTCTGTAACTGAAAGTTTGTCCCCTTTGACCTATATCTCCCCATTTCCCCCTCCCCTCAACCCCTGGCAACCACCATTCTATTTTCTGTTTCTATGAAATTGGCTTTTTGTTTTTTTAAGATTCCACATATAAGTGATACCATACCTACTGCTGCTTCTTAAATATCTTCAAGGATGTAAATCATAGCACTGTTTTAGAATCACAGAGCTGGGGAACAAACTTGAAGTCCAAATGTGAGACAATGTTGAATTAGTTGCAGTCACACTGTGTGACAGAATACCATGCATGAGCAGGCACATGAAAAATGATTACAATATACAGAATGAGAATAAGTTAAAAAAAATCTTGTCCCATTTTCCAAAAAAGTATATGCAATCTAGAAAGCTTATACTTGGGTAGTAGGTCTTGCATGAGCTTTTCTTCTAAGTGTCTACATGTATGTTTTGACTTTCTATAATAACATGAATAAATCTTTTTTTTAAAAGAACTTTACTGATATACAATTGGTATGCAATAAACTGCACATATTTAAAATGTACAATTTGACAGGTTTTGGCATATGTGTACAACTGGAAACCATCACCATCATCAAGATAATGAACATATTCATCACAGTTTAACCATTCATTTGTTGGTAGACATTTAGGTTATTTCAAATTTGAGGCTATTAAAAATAAACCTTCCATGAACATTCATGTACAAATCTTTTCATGAACATATGCTTTCTTTTCTCTTGGATAAATACCTAGGGATGGAATGACTGGGTCATATGGCAGCTGTTTCTTCAACTTTTTGAGAAACTGCCAAACTATTTTCAAAGCTGTTGTATCATTGTACTTTCCCAGCAGCCCATATGAGTTTCATTTCCTCCACACCTCCCCTCAACACATAATATGGTCAGTCTTTTAAATTTCAGTCATTCTAACAGGTATAAGGTGGTATCCCACTGTGGTTTTTTGGGTTTTTTAAAAAATTTTTAATTAAATTAAATTTATTTATTTATACAGCAGGTTCTTATTAGTTATCCATTTTATACATATTACTGTATATATGTCAACTCCAATCTCCAAATTCATCCCACCACCACCACCCCGCCCCACTTTCCTGCCTTTGTGTCCATACTTTTGTTCTCTACATCTGTGTCTCAATTTCTGCTCTGGAAACTGGTTAATCTGTACCATTTTTCTAGGTTCCACATATATGCGTTAATATACGATATTTGTTTTTCTCTTTCTGACTTACTTCACTCTGTATGACAGTCTCTAGATTCATCCATGTCTCTACAAATGACCCAATTTCGTTCCTTTTTATGGCTGAGTAATATTCCATTGTATATATTTATCACAACTTCTTTATCCATTTGTCGGTCGATGGGCATTTAGGTTGATTCCATGAGCTGGCTATTGTAAATAGTGCTGCAATTAACATTGGGGTGCATATGTCTTTTTGAATTATGGCTTTCTCAGGGTATATGCCCAGTAATTGGATTGCTGGGTCATATGGTAAATCTATTTTTAGTTTTTTAAGGAACCTCCATACTGTTCTCCATAGTGGCTGTATCAATTTACATTCCCACCAACAGTGCAAGAGGGTTC
>NC_041219.1:74334736-74335232 GCF_002837175.3 Physeter macrocephalus | reverse complement strand
CTAGGACTTCCAAAACTATGTTGAATAATAGTGGTGAGAGTGGGCATCCTTGTCTTGTTCCTGATCTTAGAGGAAATGCTTTCATTTTTTCACCATTGAGATTGATGTTTGCTGTGGGTTTGTCATATATGGCCTTTATTATGTTGAGGTAGGTTCCCTCTATGCCCACTTTCTGGAGACTTTTTATCATAAATGGGTGTTGAATTTTGTCTAAAGCTTTTTCTGCATCCATTGAGATGATCATATGGGTTTTACTCTTCAATTTGTTAATATGGTGTATCACATTGATTGATTTGCATATATTGAAGAATCCTTGTATCCCTAGGATAAATCCCACTTCATCATGGTGTATGATCCTTTTAATGTGTAGTTGGATTCTGTTTGCTAGTATTTTGTTGAGGATTTTTGCATCTATATTCATCAGTGATATTGGTCTGTAATTTTCTTTTTTTGTAGTATCTTTGTCTGGTTTTGGTATCAGGGTGATGGTGGCCTC
>NC_041219.1:74319212-74334426 GCF_002837175.3 Physeter macrocephalus | reverse complement strand
TTTGGGTTTTGTTTGTTCTTCTTTCTCTAGTTCCTTTAGATGTAAGGTTAGATTGTTTAATTGAGATTTTTCTTGTTTCTTGAGGTAGGCTTGTATTGCTATAAACTTCCCTCTTAGAACTGCTTTTGCCACATCCCATCGGTTTTGGATCGTCATGTTTTCATTGTCATTTTTCTCTAGGTATTTTCTGATTTCCTCTTTGACTTCTTCAGTGATCTCTTGGTTATTTAGTAACGTATTGTTTAGCCTCCATGTGTTTGTGTTGTTTATGTTTTTTTCCCTGTAATTGATTTCTAATCTCATAATACTGTAGTCAGAAAAGATGCTTGTATGATTTCAATTTTCTTAAATTTACTGCGGCTTGATTTGTGACCCATGATGTGATCTATCCTGGAGAATGTTCCGTGTGCACTTGAGAAGAAAGTGTAATCTGCTGTTTTTGGATGGAATGTCCTGTAAATATCAATTAAATATATCTGGTCTATTGTGTCATTTAAAGCTTCTGTTTCCTTATTAATATTCTGTTTGGATGATCTGTCCATTGGTGTAAGTGAGGTGTTAAAGTCCCCCACTATTATTGTGTTACTGTTGATTTCCTCTTTTATAGCTGTTAGCAGTTGCCTTATGTGTTGAGGTGTTCCTATGTTGGGGTCATATATATTTATACTTGTTATATCTTCTTCTTGGATTGATCCCCTGATCATTATGTAGTGTCCTTCTTTGTCTCTTGTAATAGTCTGCGGGTTTGGTCGTGCTGAATTCTCTTAACTTTTGCTTCTCTGTAAAGCTTTTGATTCCTCCATCGAATCTGAATGAGATCCTTGCCGGGTAGAGTAATCTTGGTTGTAGGTTCTTCCCTTTCATCACTTCAAATATGTCATGGCATGCCCTCTGGCCTGTAGAGTTTCTGCTGAGAAATCAGCTGTTAACGTTATGGGAGCCTGCCACGCCCTCTGGCCTGTAGAGTTTCTGCTGAGAAATCAGCTGTTAACGTTATGGGAGTTCCCTTGTATGATATTTGTTGTTTTTCCCTTGCTGCTTTCAATAATTTTTCCTCTGTCTTTAATTTTTGCCAGTTTGATTACTATGTGTCTCAGCATGTTTCTCCTTGAGTTTATCCTGCCTGGGACTCTCTGCACTTCCTGGACTTGGGTGGCTACTTCCTTTTCCATGTTAGGGAAATTTTCAACTATAATGTCTTCAAATATTTTCTCAGGTCCTTTCTCTGTCTCTTCTCCTCTGGGACCACTATAATGCAAATGTTGTTGTGTTTAATGTTGTCCCGGAGGTCTCTTAGGCTCTCTTCATTTCTTTTCATTCTTTTTTCTTTATTCTGTTCCACAGCAGTGAATTCCACCATTCTGTCTTCCAGGTCACTTATCCTCCGAGGTCCTGGATCATCTTCGGTATTGTTATTCTGAATTCTTGTTCTGGAAGGTTGCCTATCTCCACTTCATTTAGTTGTTTTTCTGCAGTTTTGTCTTGTTCCTTCATCTGGTACCTAGCCCTCTGCCTTTTCATCTTGTCTATCTCTCTGTGAATGTGGTTTTTGTTCCACAGGCTGCAGGATTGTAGTTCTTCCTGCTTCTGCTGTCTGCCCTCTGGTGGATGAGACTATCTAAGAGGCTTGTGCAAATTTCCTGATGGGAGGGACTGGTGGTGGGTAGAGCTGGCTGTTTCTCTGGTGGGCAGATCTCAGTAAAACTTTAATCCGTTTGTCTGCTGATGGGTTGGGCTGAGTTCCTTCCCTGTTGGTTGTTTGGCCTGAGGCAACCCAACACTGGAGCCTACCTGGGCTCTTTGGTGGGGCTAATGGTAGACTCTGGGAGGGCTCACCCCAAGGAGTACTTCCCAGAACTTCTGTTGCCAGTGTCCTTGTCCTCACCGTGAGACACAGCCACCCCCTGCCTCTGCAGAAGACCCTCCAACACTAGCAGGCAGGTCTGGTTCATTCTCCTATGGGGTCACTGCTCCTTCCCCTGGGTCCCGATGTGCACACTACTTTGTGTGTCCCCTCCAAGGGTGGAGTCTCTGTGTCCCCCAGTCCTGTTGAAGTCCTGCAATCAAATCCCGCTAGCCTCCAAAGTCAGATTCTCTAGGAATTCCTCCTCCCATTTCCGGACCCCCAAGTTGGGAAGCCTGATGTGGGTGGGGCTCAGGACCTTCAATCCAATGGGTGGATTTCTGTGGTATAAGTGTTCTCCAGTTTGTGAGTCACCCATCCAGCAGTTATGGGATTTGTGTTTATTGTGATTGCGCCCCTCCAACCATCTCATTATGGCTTCTCCTTTGTCTTTGGATGTGGGGTATCTTTTTTGGTGAGTTTCAGTTTCCTCCTGTCGATGATTGTTCAGCAGTTAGGTGTGAGTCCGGTGCTCTCGCAAGAGGGAGTGACAGCACGTCCTTCTAGTTCGCCATCTTGAACCAATCTCAACATGAATAAATCTTATGTTTAATAGTGCCACACTGAGCTCACATAGTAGATCCTGAAACAAGAGCTGGCACACAGTGATGCTGTTTTGGTCAGCGATCCTAGGGAGCAGGAGTGGGAATGTGCCAGAGTGAAACTGGATGGAAGGAAAGTGAAATCGAGGGTGTGATGTGTTATAAAGCTGATCACCACTGTGGGAAACTGAGGTGTTCTCTCTAGAACTCTCTCTGAAGAGTCAGATGAAACGGACCTCCCCATTTTCTGCCTGAGGGACCTAAGACAGGAGGACTTCTCTGTGGTCCCTTCCCCACTGGTCAAGGGTATTAAGCCCCTCTTGTTTCCAGGTTGGCACATTTGACAGAAAAGCTAAGAAGGTTGCTGCAGGTGACCCACTGCAGAGCAGAGACACCTCTGGACAGAAAGCCAGAGCTATGAAGGGCAGCTAAAGTGAGGTGCCAGAGTGTAACTGAGGTAAATGAGATGAAACGAGAGAATGAGCCTTGGGACATAAGAGGTACACCATATGTATAGCCTTGTGAAGTTTTAGGGATTGAAATGCCATGTTTTTCCAGTCATGACTCTCTTCTTAATTAGAATGTGATGAGATGCATGTCTTATCTTGTTTTTCTTTTAGAGTAAGAGCCTCATTGTAGAAGAAAAAGTCAAGTGGGATCCTCTGAAACTACCCACCTCCCCATCCAACCAAGACAGTAAATAAAAAAAACAAGTCACATCTCAGAGGAGCATGGAAGAGATTAGAGCCATCCTCAAAGCTTTAAAAGATGCAAGGGTGGTAGCTCCCATTTACTTATTCTGGCATCTATGAAAACCAGATGGTGGATGATCATGCATTACTTAACTGTAACAAAGGAGTAGCCCCAGTTGCAGCTGCTGGGCTGGATGTGGGACCTTTACTAAAGAAGATTAACAGAGCCTCAAGTATGTAGTGTTCATTGATCTGGTGAGCATATTATTTTCCATATCATTCAAAAAGAAGGACTGAAAGCAGTTTTCATTGGCATGGAATGACAACAGTATATATTCACAGGATTGCCGAGGGACTATGTTAATTCTCCCATTTTCTTTTATAAGGATCCATACTATTTGGACATTTCACAAAAATTACATTGGTCCATCATTTTGAGGAAACATGTTAATGAGCAAAATGTGCCATGTACCCTTGATGGCTTGATGAGACATATAGAATTCCAGAGGGTGAGAAGTCAACCCTAGAAAGATCCAGAGGCCTGCCAGATTAGCATAGGTCATGCAGGGCTATCCCCTCCCAAGTACAAGGTAGGTTAATGCATCTTTCACTTCCAATCTATAAAAAAAGGACACCACTTGTCAGGCCTCTGGGTTTTTTTAATTCATTTTTTTATTCTGGCTGCTCTGGGTCTTAGTTGTGGCACGCGGGATATTTTAGTTACGGCATGCATGTGGGATCTAGTTCCCCAACCAGGGATTGAACCCGGGCCCCTGCGTTGGGAGCGCAGAGTCTCACCCACTGGACCACCAGGGAAGTCCCTTGTCAGGCCTGTTTATCATTTGCTTGCAGGCTATTCCACACTGAGATACACTCCTTCAATCCATTTATAGGAAGATTGCTAGCTTTGAAGTGGAGCCCAGGGCAAGAGAAGGCTTTGTAGAGGGTCCAGTAATAAAAGCAATCTTGCGGCTTGGGTCATACACCCCGCAGATCCCATGGTAGCAGGAGTACCAGTGGAAGAAAAGATGCCGTGTGAGCTCTTTGGAAAGTCCCAGTAGGAGGATCACAACGCAGACCTCTAGGGTTCTCAAATGATGCCATGCCATTTGCCGCAGAGAACTATGCCTCATTCAAAATGCAGCTCCTGGCAGACTACCGGGCCCTGATATATAGTCTGAGTACCTCACCATGGGACATCATGTGACCCAGTGTCCAGAATTGCTCATCATGAGCTGGATGCTCTCAGATCCCCAAGTTCTAAGTTAGGGGGACCCAGTAGCAATGTGCTGCTGAAAGAGATAAGTGGTACCCTGGAGACAGTGCTTGAATAGGCACAGAGGGCCAAATAAACTGCATGGAAAATGACCCCAACCCCTGGGATCACCCTGCCGTTGCCCCGACTGACATCTCTTCCTCGGTTCACGCCTATGGCCTCATGGTGGTTTCCCAACGACCAGCCAGCAGAGGAAGAAAAACCCAAGCTTGGTTCACAGACGGATGAGCTGGGTGAAGTTAGTTCGGGTTGATAACGGACTGATAATTCCCATTCAGGGGTGGCCTTGAAAGACAGAGGTGCAGGTAAATCCTCTCAAAGGTCAGTCCACTTAAAAAAAATCATTAAATTGTCTTTGTATACATTCACATGTTAACTTTTAAATATATATTACCTCTACCCACAAGCTTTATATAGTGCTTAAAAATAATATTTGTATTAAGTGTTTGCTTAAGTGTCCTGGATTTAAATTACACCATCAATAATGAAAATTATTTTGCTATTACCATTAACATTGTTAGTAAGAGAGAATCAAAGGGAAACACTTCCAAGACCATATGGAGAACATGCATGGGAAGTAATAGGCTCTTGAGAATTTTTTATGTTGCCTCCGCAGTGGGAGATTTGGTAAGCCTTAGCAAAAGAACAAGAAGGTAAACTGAAGTAGCAGAAGGCCAACAGGCTTTCAGAACCAGATAAATGTGGCTCTGAGTCAAGGCTCTGCCACTTACTAAGTGTATGACTTTGGGAAAGCTATTTAATTTCTCGTAACCTCAGTGTCCTTCTCTGTGAAACAAGGTTGATGATACTTTAACTAGTTTCTTGAGAGGCCTGCCTGTGAACTGCACAAACGTACCTAGTGGAGGAGGTGAGAAGGGGCTGACATCCCACTTGAGCTCAGATCCCTGGGTAGCATCTACCATGCAGCAGTACCTATTTCTAATTTGCACAAGGCCCCCTATAGGCTACTTCAGGCCTGCCTGTTGTCAGGATTTAAATGAGATCACATATGTAAGGCACCTAGTAAGTAGAATAAATGGTAGCTGCTACTGTATTCTGTTGACTCCAAGTCTAGTTATTGAAAGCCTAAGTTAAAAATAGAAGTCAGGGGCTTCCCTGGTGGCACAGTGGTTGAGAGTCCGCCTGCCGATGTAGGGGAACCGGGTTCGCGCCCCGGTCTGGGATCCGGAGCCTGTGCTCTGCAACGGGAGAGGCCACAACAGTGAGAGGCCCGTGTAACACAAAAAAAACCCAAAACAAAAAAATAGAAGTCAGAACCCAAGCCCTGCATAATAAAAATGGTCACACAGGAAGGGCATGTCTCTGATGGAACTGGGCTTCCCCCAATGGACTCTTAAAGACCACAAGGCTGGGACCTGCCTCACTCACCTCTGGATGCTCCTGGCACCTAGTACCACTTAATAAATAGTTGCTGAATGATTGGTTGAATGAATGAAGGGATGGAAGGATAATTTTACTTCTTCTGAAACAAAGTAACAGCATCTTTGAAAATATTTGCTTGGAGCTGTTCTTGAGTATCTTCCGATACTTTGATTTCAGTTTGCCAGTTCCCAGAGTTTCCTGTAGTTTTGAGGCCACTTATAGAATAAATCTAGGTCAATGTTCAGAATAGGTTGCTTCAACTGTCTTAAATTTAGTGAGAGAATCCTCGAATAGTGCAACCAAGCAATAACGATCCCACAGTTTCTCCAAGCTTGGATCTTTGTCATGTTTACCATGTAATCAAACTATGTCTTTTGGCCCCTTTAGGCTACACTGATCAAGCTTAAGTCTGATTTATTTAGAGTTATTTTTGTTGTCACTTTTAGACTATGTAGAAAGAGTCTGATTCCTTACATTAAGCTTCCTGAACCATGTGGCTGGTGGGGTGATTACTACAAGAGGGAGAAATTGTCTTTGGAGACAAGTTTCTGTGGTAGAACTTTCTCTGGTTCTACCACAGACTCCTCCCTTTCTCAGCTGTGCAGTGGAGAATCAGGCCTCCCTGGGGCACTGTTAGAGCATGGTGAAGTTCCAGAACAATCCTCTTGGGTGATAAAGAAGGGTTGCTGTGAGATATTATGGAAACCAAGTCTTTCCAAAGAAATAAAACTTGCACTGGAATCCAGCAAAATAATGTTTTCAGTTCAGTAAATGTAGTTTTCCTGTAGTTACCTCTGATTTAGTGTAAGTGGTCTGAACTAGCTCTAAAATATGATACGATGTGATGATGAAATGCGATAAGCCTCACTCCCGTGGGTCATCTGTACCGTTTGCGCTCCCTCCCTTTTGTTCCATTGCCTGGTTACATTCCTCTCTTCCTCCTACCTCACCACTGGCTGGGCTTATTAACTTGTCAGAATTAAATTTTACACGTTGCACCAACAGTTTTAAACATTATTGAGAACTCCAGGCCCTGTAACTACAACAGTGAAATGGAGCTGCACAAACCTCCCCAAAAGAAGGACAGCCTCAGTGAGGATCAGAAGGGCCTTTGTTCATCTTCAGAACAACTAATCTATCTTGCTAAATTTGCCTTCCATGCAATTCCAGAGACTTCTGAATAGTTCTGTTCTTGAAGCATTTCCTTACTTGCTCCTAATATGTTTCATTGTCACAGTAAGCCAGGTCTTTTGCTGGTTTTAGCTGCCTGTTTAGAGGTTGCTTTTAGGATAGTCTGCTTTTAAATTAATCTTTATATTCACTAAGTTTGATAGTAAACTAGCAGTATTATGTTGTCATTTCTCTATGAGAACAGGATTTCCCAAATTTAATTATATTAAAGCCAAGATAACAAGTTTTGGGGCATTTAAGAGAGCCTATATCTGTAAATGCAGTTTAAAAATCTTTTCTCATTAAGTAAATTATATTAATTCAATTTACTTCACAGCAAAATGATGAAAGGAAGAGGAAAAAATTACGTTCTGCATAATAATTATGTTTTGGAGAGCCGCATTATAAAATCACAAAAGATTTGAAGAGAGGGTAATACAGATTTCTTCAGATAAGGTTTTCCATTTTTCGTCTTAACAAAATAATTGATACCTGGCCTTCTGTTCCTCATCTAAGAAGTTCTAGGTTCCCTTAATTTCAAAATGATTATGCAAGACCCTCTCCATTCCCAAAACCTTCTCATGCTCACCAAATTCTCCTTCTGGGATACTCCCATGCTGTCCCATTAACATCTCAAATCCCATTTCTCAGATACCCCAGGAAAACAACAACAGAGAGAAGCCTTGTAAGGGAATGGCTAAGAGCATGGACCCTCATGCTAGACTAGCTCTACCACTTACTACCTGTATAACATTGGGCAAGTTGGCTAAGCTCTCTGTGCTTCATTTTCCCATCTGTAAAATGGGGATAGTAACAGTATGTACCTCATAGAGTTATTAGGAGGATTAAGTGATTTAATCTTTCTAAAGTACTTAGAATAGTAGGAGGAAGTATTATATGGGTGTTGTTACATAAAATTGTATCTAATAAAGTTTAATCCTGATTTTTACTTTCTCTCTCCAAAATCAGAAGTATTTTTATCCCATAAATCCAGTAGAAGAAATTGTTAGTAATTTTTTATGCCTTTTATATAAATAACATATCTAATAAATATCTTTATCACAGATTATAAACAGACTAGATGTCCAACAATATACAAATTGCTAACACTTCAGATATTTAAGTGACATAATCTATTTTCAATATGTTTAAGTAAAAAAAAGTAGGTTACATAAAAATAATATGTATTATGATTCCATTTTTTAATTGAAACAATATGTATCATATATGAAGGCCAAAAAGAGTCTGAACAGATAGACAACAAAATGTTCATTATGGTTATTTTTTGGTGATGAAATAATGGGGGCTTCCCTGGTGGTGCAGCGGTTGTGTGTCCGCCTGCCGATGCAGGGGAACCGGGTTCGCGCCCCGGTCTGGGAGGATCCCACGTGCCGCGGAGCGGCTGGGCCCGTGAGCCATGGCCGCTGAGCCTGCGCGTCCGGAGCCTGTGCTCCGCAACGGGAGAGGCCGCAACAGGGAGAGGCCCGCATACCACAAAAAAAAAAAAAAAAAAAAAAGAAATAATGGATGGTTTTTTATTTTCTTCTTTTTCAAAATCTGGATCTTCTAAATTATCTCCAAGAATATTAATTACTTATTAATAAAGGGAAACTAAAAATTAATAATAAAAATATAGTTTATGATTGTGGAAATTTATTTTCTCTCCATGGGTCTCTAAGGAAAATGGAGAAATACATTAAATTCCTGTAATTTAATTCAATCACAACTTCCATAAACTGGAAAATTATTTATTTATTTATTTATTTTATTTTATTTTATTTTATTTTATTTTATTTTTTGGCCACACAACACGGCTTGCAGGATCTTAGTTCCCTGACCAGGGGTCAAACCCTAGCCCCAGCAGTGAAAGCGCTGAGTCCTAACCACTAGCCCGCCAGGGAATTCCCATAAACCTCAAATTTAGTAAGATTTTTTTTTTATCCCATTGTTTTTAGATATGCTAAGACACTAAAAGGTATTTTAAACAATCTTGCATTTATTAGTGTGGATATTTTAATCATTTGTTCTCACTTTTATCTCACTTTAGTTGTGGATAATTAATGTTTAATGTTTTATTTTGTGTAAGCAAACCTTTAAAACAACTTATTACACTAAATTTGAGAACTGAAGTAGATATTCTGTGAATACAATAATTTTAGTTGTTTCTTGAGTTTAACAAATAACAGAAATAAAAAGTTTCTAGGGCTTCCCTGGTGGCGCAGTGGTTGAGAATCCGCCTGCCGATGCAGGGGACACGGGTTCGTGCCCCGATCCGGGAAGATCCCACATGCCGCAGAGCGGCTGGGCCCGTGAGCCATGGCCGCTGAGCCTGCGCGTCCGGAGCCTGTGCTCCACAATGGGAGAGGCCACAACAGTGAGAGGCCCACGTACCACAAAAAAAAAAAAAAAAAAAGTTTCTAGCATTAATTGTGAGTCAAGATAGATGACTACTTAACTGGATACATTTTCCAAGAATCAGAGAGAAAAATTAAATATACCATCTTATGGAACAGAATAGGGAGCCCAGAAATAAACCCACATACCTATAGTCAATTAATCTTTGACAAAGGAGGAGAGAATATACAAAGGGAAAAAGACAGTCTCTTCAACAAGTGGTGCTGGGAAAGTTGGACAGCCACATGTAAATCAACGATGTTAGAACACACCCTCACACCACACACAAAAATAAAAATGGCTTAAAGACTTAAACATAAGACATGATACCATAAAACTCTTAGAAGAGATCATAGGTAAAACATTCTCTGATATAAATTGTACCAATGTTTTCTTAGGTCAGTATTCCAAGGCAATAGAAATAAAACCAAAAATAAACAATTGGGACCTAGTCAAACTTACAAGCTTTTGCACAGCAAAGAAAACCATAAACAAAACGAAAAGACAACTTACAGAATGGGAGAAAATATTTGCAAATGATGAGACTGATAAGTGCTTAATTCCCAAAATATACAAACAGCTCATACAACTCAACAACAACAAAAAAACAAACAACCCAATCAAAAAAAGAGCAGAAGATCTAAATAGACATTTCTCCAAAGAAGAAATACAGATGGCTGATAGACACATGAAAACATGCTCAAACATTGCTAATTATTAGAGAAATGCAAATAAAAACTACAATGAGGTAACATCTCACACTGGTTAGAATGGCCATCATTAAAAAGTCTACAAATAACAAATGCTGGAGAGGGTGTGGAGAAAAGGGAACCCTCCTACACTGTTGGTAGGAATGTAAGTTGGTGCAGCCACTGTAGAAAACAATATGGAGGTGACTAAGAAAACTAAAAATAGAATTACCATACAATCCAGCAATCCCACTTCTGGGCATATATCCAGATGAAACTATAATTCAAAAAGATACCTGCACCCCTATGTTCACAGCAGCACTGTTCACAATAGCCAAGACATAGAAACAACCTACATGTCCATCAACAGATGAATGGATAAAGAGGGTGTGGTACATATATACAATGGAATACTACTTAGCCATAAAAAAGAATGAAATAATGCCATTTGCAGCAACATGGATGCAACTAAAGATTATCATACTAAGTGAAGTAAGTCAGAAAGAGAAGGACAAATACCGTATGATATCACTTATATGTGGAATCTAAAATATGACACAAATGAACCTATCTAAGAAACAGAAATAGAATCACAGACATAGGGACCTCCCTGGTGGTACAGTGGTTAAGATTCTACCCTTCCACTCCAGGGGGCACAGGATCTATCCCTGGTTGGGGAAGTTCTGCATGCCACACAGCATGGCAAAGCAAACAAACAAACAAACTTTAAAAAGGATCACAGACATAGAGAACAGACTGGTGGTTGCCAAGGGGGAGGGGGTTGGGGGGAGGGCTGGAGTGGGAGGTTGAGGTTAACAGATGTAAGCTATTGTAAAAAAAGAATGAAATAATGCCATTTGCAGCAACATGGATGCAACTAAAGATTATCATACTAAGTGAAGTAAGTCAGAAAGAGAAGGACAAATACCGTATGATATCACTTATATGTGGAATCTAAAATATGACACAAATGAACCTATCTAAGAAACAGAAATAGAATCACAGACATAGGGACCTCCCTGGTGGTACAGTGGTTAAGATTCTACCCTTCCACTCCAGGGGGCACAGGATCTATCCCTGGTTGGGGAAGTTCTGCATGCCACACAGCATGGCAAAGCAAACAAACAAACAAACTTTAAAAAGGATCACAGACATAGAGAACAGACTGGTGGTTGCCAAGGGGGAGGGGGTTGGGGGGAGGGCTGGAGTGGGAGGTTGAGGTTAACAGATGTAAGCTATTGTATATAGAATGGATAAACAACAAGGTCCTACTGTATAGCACAGGGATCTATATTCAATATCCTGTGATAAAACATAATGGAAAAGAATATTCAAAAAAGAATGTATACATATATATGTATAACTGAATCACTTTGCTGTACAGCAGAAATTAACACAACATTGTAAATCAACTATACTTCAATTTTTTAAATGTGTAAATGTACCATCTTAGCATTAGGGAGATTGAACTGCAACACTTCTGACTTTGCCCTTCTTGAAATGTGACTTTGTTTCTCCTCAAGCTCAGTCGTAATTTTTTTCCACTCATCTGTGACCCTTGTATTTCTTCCTTTAATCAACTTTTAAAGTGTTCAACAGATTCTTAAGTAAAATCCTTGCAAAAATGCCAACTACAGCTCTTTTTTCTTCTTTAAAAAATAAAAATAAAAAACTACAAAGGGAATTCTCTTTCTCTCTCATACTAAGAACCATAAACCTAAAAGCCACAGTGAATCAGTATATTGGAGAACTGATAAATCAATACATTCAAATTTGAGGGAAGTCCGTTGATTTTTGTTCTCCCACGAAACTGAGAAACTGATTTGTCTCTCATTAAATCAACTGTTAACCCACTAATTCACATACTTTTTTATCCACTAGAAATATTTATTTCAATCTTGCTAATTCCATGCAACCATCCTCTCTAGCTATTTTACTTCTTTTGTCCCTACGAGGAATTCCCCACTGATTGTTGAAAACTTTCCACCTTTGTTTCCCTTGAATATGTTCTCAGATTTAGGGAAAAAAAAGTTCTGAAAAGAAGATGACCCTGATTTTTTAGCGTGAATAAAAATTTTCTTCACCCACAGTGGAAATCTTATAGTATTTTTCCCCAGAGCTATAAAATGGTGGTAGAGGAGTATTTTTTTTCTTATTTAGAAGTATTGAATAAAAGGTATAAAAGGTGTCAAAAATCTTACTTAGAAAATCTACCAACCCAGATTCAGTAGAAAAAGCCTAGAAAACTACAAAGAGGTTTAAAAAAAATTTAAGGGAAAGCCTCTTTTCTTGTAATCTAATTTCTCTATTTACTTAAAGTTTGAATGAGTCTTTCTATTCCAGATCTTACAGTATTAAGCCAGTTTATTAACCAGTGACACTAGGTTAGGAAAATATTTTACTCAAGCAAACAGATAGCCTTTATATGCCATATAAAAAGAGAATGCTATTTTAGAAAAACACTCAAATATAGCTCAGAGCAGAAAGTATTAAAGTATATGTATATAGTTTAATACTATATATATATAAAGTATTAAAATCTATATAAGAAATTTATCAGATTTTCTGGAAAGCTGAGAGTTTTTCATATTTTTTTCTGATATGCTGTTTCCCTTAAATGTATTGGCTCTTTATCTCCTGCTGTTACATCTACAAGAAGTATCTTAAAGATATTCTTTTACACTGCCTAAACACTTAACTCTAAAATTTTCTACTGCCACCTCCTCCCTGCTACTCCCAGGAATACATTCTAATTACTTCCATTTAATGTTTTTCCTTCATCCATTTATGTATTTATTCAACGAGTATTAATTGAGCGCTTACTATGTGTCAGTCCCTGGGTTAGGCTCTGGGAACGTCATGCTGAGCACAGATAGACAGAGTCCCTGCTCTTATAGAGCTGAACATCTAATGGGGCATTCAGATATTAATCAAGTAATCACACTAATGGAGGTATAATTATGAAATAAGGTTCACTTTCTGAAAAAAAAAAAGAACACAATCTTAGAACCCAAACAGCAGGAACCGCACCAAGACTAGAGGGACAGCCAGGCTTCTCAGAGGAAACAAACCAAAACAACATCAAGACCAAACTTGACTGGATCTACAACACAAGATTTAATTTCTTTTCATAATGGCATTGCTGTAAGCCAAACAAACAGCCTATTTATTAATTCTAAAGGTAAGTAGAACAAAATTTAATCTTGACCCTTTCCCCACCAAAAGTATTCCTTCTCGTCCTAGAGGAAATATTTACCATCACTCATCTAAGCGATACATTTTACACGGTGCCCCCACCCCCCCAGCTATTCCCATAAATTATCTAAGTGAGAAAAAAAGAGTTTTAAAACATCTCCAGCAATTTTTCATCATTTTGCTTCTCTGTCAAATGAATTACCCTCTTGAAATATTTTCTGTATATTAAAAAAAGATGCTTCATGGGTTCTTATTTGCAAACCTATTCCATAGATATTGCTTTAGTGGATTCAAAATGTATTCTTTTTTGCCCCCTTTGGAAATCTGTGACTCTAGATCAAATTACTCCTCACTTAGGTTTCATTGAATGGAGTACATTAGATAATTTTTATTTCCAATCATTGCTTTATTATGCATTTTGAATCATTGTAAAGAAGATATTTCTTACATCAAAATTTTCCTAAAACTCCAAATATATTTGGTTACTTTTCATTTGGTTGTTCTTTTCTTTCTTTTTTTTTTTTTTTAAGTAAAGGTTTGTCTTCATTTCTGTTATCTTACTCTAATTATCCCTTATCCTTATTTTAAATTCTGCTGGGTTTTTCCTTTATCTCATAGATTTTATCTTTTTGCTATCAACACAGCATTTCAGTCTACAGAAATCACTAGGAATCCTAATTTCATAATCTGTCATTTTAGCTAAACCTCCTACTTTTGTGTCATCAACACATTTGAAAATAATTTCTTCTAAGCCTTCATTTAAAGCATTTATTTAAAATGTCAAACCATTTATAGGATATGGTATGGAAGGCTAAAAGAGAAAGGACAAGAACAAAGTAGCTCACTACCCAACTCCAGTGAAAAGACAAATAAGAAAGAGAGAAAAATAAGAAAGAGCCCTATGGATGCAGTAATGACTTGTTCTGGGTGCACAGCTGGAACTCCAGCTTAAAAGAAGGGAGGGGAAAATGTAAAATAGATAGCTAGTGGGGAGCAGCTGCATAGCACAGGGAGCTCAGCTCGGTGCTTTGTGACCAACTAGAGGGGTGGGATAGGGAAAGTGGAAGGAAGACGCAAGAGGGAGGGGATATGGGGATATATGTATACATATAGCTGATTCACTTTGTTATACAGCAGAAACTAACACAACATTATAAAGCAATTATACTCCAGTAAAGAAGTTAAAAAAAAAAACAACATACAGAGCTTATACTGTCAACCAAAGGCAGCACCCACGGTGAAAAAAGATGTGAGAACGGGGAACTGAATTCAAACAAATCTGCACAAATCTTTGATATTATCCCAGGGAGGGCTATATGTATGACTGCAAAAAGTTGCATGTTGATGCCGTTTAAGTATGCCTGGAACATTACAATAAAAATAGAAGCTTTTCTGTTGCTATTTCATAGATTCATTTGTGTCATATTTTAGATTCCACATATAAGTGATATCACATGATATTTGTCTTTCTCTTTCTGACTTACTTCACTTAGTATGATAATCTCTAGTTGCATCCATGTTGCTGCAAATGGCATTATTTTGTTCTTTTTTGTGGCTGAGTAGTATTCCATTGTATGTATGTACCACACAGAATCACGCACATAGAGAACAGACTGGTGCCAAGAGGGAGGGGATTGGGGGAGGGCTGGAGTGGGGCGTTGGGGTTAGTAGATGTAAGCTTTCATATACAGAATGGATAAACAACAAGGTGCTACTGTATAGCACAGAGAATGATATTCAATATCCTAGGATAAACCATAGTGGAAAAGAAGATTTTAAAAAAGAATATATATATATATGTATAACTGAATCACTTTGCTGTACAGCAGAAATTAACACAACATTGTAAATCAACTATACTTCAATTAAAAAATTAGTTTGGCGGGCTTCCCTGGTGGCACAGTGGTTGAGAGTCTGCCTGCCGATGCAGGGGAACCGGGTTCGTGCCCCGGTCTGGGAGGATCCCACAT
>NC_041219.1:74314324-74319113 GCF_002837175.3 Physeter macrocephalus | reverse complement strand
TGCCGCAGAGCGGCTGGGCCCGTGAGCCATGGCCGCTGGGCCTGCGCGTCCGGAGCCTGTGCTCCGCAACGGGAGAGGCCACAGCAGAGGGAGGCCCGCATACCACCAAAAAAAAAAAAAAAAAAAAAAAAAAAAATTAGTTTGGCAAAAACAAACAAAAAAAATACATGCTTTTCACAGCCAATTAGAAGATGGAAGGAAGATTTGACTGCTGTTGCTTGAATCAGCAATGTGTGTACTAGTCGACATGGCACCTGTATGCAAATTAGAAAAAGATGACTCTTCCCCAGGCTGACATAGCTTCACACAAGCGCTTGTCAAGAACAGCACAGGTTGGACTTCTGCCCTCACTCACCCCCTCCGCCAGGAGTCCCGCGCGCTGACCACACATCTCTGCTTTGCTAGGGGGCTCCTTGTCAGGCTCTGACAATAGGGGGCACTAGAGGGAGCCCGAAGGGCTGGAGGAGGAACAAGGGACTTGCTCCTGCCTGTGACACTCCTGGTGGCTGTGTTCTTGCCAGTGGTACTCCATTAACACTTCTTCCCCGTAGCAGCAGTTAGATCCCGTGTGCAGCTCTCCCAGCACTTGCAGGACTAGATGTCTCGTGCCCCGTCAAGGACACCTGGCACCAGACCCTTCCTCAGAGGTGGGTCCCAGCTCAGTGAGGCACCTCCTCCAAACCCAGAGACACCAGTGCCCCCTGAGCAGCACCCCCTTCCTCAGAAGTCTGAGTTTCAGCTCCACAGGGCCCCTCCTCTAAGTTTCTACATTTTAATAATAATTCTTACCTCTTGACATTGTTTCCTCAATCCTGAAGGTAATTAACAGTTTCCTGTAATTGCTACCTCGACAATACATTCGATTTCTCTTTATACCTTTATGGTTACCAAGTTGACAGTCGTATACCTAATTGACCGTTCATTATATTAAATTCTCTTTGTCAAATAACTGTGTGGTTTCTGTCTCCTGACTAGACCCTGACGGGTGCAAAGAGGAAGATGAAGTAGAACAATAGAGGGTACAATCTACATACATGGTATTTTTCAGACATTACTTGAACTGCCCTAACAGCCAGACTACGCAAAAAGGGGAAACTTTCCATCAGCCTCTTGAGCTGGGGATTATTGCCAGAATAAAAAAACTAGCTGGCTTCGTTGGCAAGCTCTCCTTAAGGAATCCTGGTTGGAGAACGATCAACCCAACCTACATCTTTCCAAAGGGGTTGTATTAATCACAAACAGGTTATTCTACAATAACAAGCAACTCTCCAGTTAGCAATGACTTAGAACATTTACCTCTCTTAGAGGTTTCCTGGCAGCCGGGGATCTGCTGCAGCTCTGTTCCATGGCTCTGCTCCAAATATCTTCTTCATTTGGAGGCCTGGGCCAAAGGTGGGATGCCCCTCTCCTTGTCTCCTGGAAGAGGGAAGAGGGTAAGAGTGGAACCAGACAGTGGCTGCTCGGGAGGCGGCATAAATCACCTCCACTTGTGTCTAAAAGCAAAGTCAAGTGGTCAAACCCATTATCAATGGGGCAGTTTGGATAAAGGGTGAACCAAATCTTTTCCCTGCTGTGTAAGAATTCAACCTTTAAACTCACTAACTCTGTTCCCCTGGAACCAGATGAGAGTAATATGTTAACAGTGTTCTTCAACAGCTTTGCTTATAATAAAAATGATCTCGGGTTGGAAGTTGCATCTGTACTGGGAGGAACTATAAATGCACGATAGACCGCTGGTGGAGGCTGTGTAGCTTTTAGCTTTCCTGAGTGTGGTGACTGTTTTCACTGTGCGTGTCCTTGTGGGGATGCTAGAAGTTATGGCTCTGAAGCTGTTAAAGGACATACTGGCTCCTGTGGGGTAGGAGTGGTTCCTGCACCTGCCCCAGGCAGATCTCATCTTCTTGCGCTTGAGCTGTCCCTGGGCAGTTGTGTGACTTGATGTCCCAACAGAAGAGGAACACCTGATGGTGACCTGCTGGCAAATTGTGGTTCCTCTCCTGTGTTCTTCTGAGTGACTCCAATGCCAAAGTGGTCGATGGTAGTTTTGTGCGTCTGAATGCCGAGTTGAACCTAAGAATACCGCACGGTGGGCATTGTAGGAGCAAATGTATACTCTTCCACAGGGAGGCACTGCAAAGGTGTAGGCCCTTCTTACAGGGAGAGGAGCAAGTAATTAGGTGCAGTAATAAACTCTACATGCGAGATTCTCCTGCAGGACCCTGGTACCTTTCAGCAAATAATAGATTGAGAACTACTGATCAATAGAGGCAAATGGAAAGAGAAATAGGTTTGTGACTCAGAGAGATCTCAGAAGCCTGGATCTCTTGCTTACTGCTTGTAACTTGACTGACAGAGCATGAGAATCATCACCTATGAATTTATTATCATTCTGGCCTTTTTACTAAAAAGGAAAAAAAACCCAACTGAAACTCAGTTAAGCAAAAAAAGTGGAATTATGTGTTCATGTGATTGAAAAGGGCAGGGATGGAGTTGTAATCTAATGGACTTGAGTCTCCAGGACTCTCTCTTTGTCCCTATCTCCAATTAATTTGGCTTCTTGGCTTCATTCTATCCTACTTCAGGAAGGATATTTTTTACATGACAGAGCTGCTGGCAGTTTTGGCTCACATTCTTACAATGAGCATAAATAAGTCTTTTAAAATTAATGGTTTCATTTTAAAATGTGACTGGGTTCTCTCATTATCTCACCTGTCTTAATTAGATGAACGTCTTTATTTAGGCTAATTGTCCTGACGTTTGTAAATTGAAATTCTTCTTGCTAGAGAAGCTGAAGCAAAGGTAGAAATTGAGTAAACTGATTATCATAAAGTTCTATGTATGGTCGGGACCATGGAGATCACCTAGTCCATGAGTTCTGCCTTCATCTAACTTTATAGCATCCTTCCCAGGATGCTGGCTTACCCTTCTCTTGTTCTTGTTCAGATCATGCCTTGAAAGTCTTTCCATTTTTATTAAGAATATTCACAAACTTACATTAATTCTAGACTTTAATCTTTGCAACCATCCTAGTATCTTCATAGGTTTCTCCTATTTTTTCTCCTTTGGAATTTTTCACATGTATGCAGTCAGATATTTTTCTTCTTCTTCTTCTTTTTTTTGGCTGTGTCGGGTCTTAGTTGCAGTACAGGGGATCTTTGTTGAGACATGCGGGATCTTTCTCGTTACAGGGCACGGTCTGCTCGGGTTTCTCTCTAGTTGTGGCGCGGGTTCCAGGGCGCCTGGGCTCTGTAGATTGTTGCACGCAGACTCTCTCGTCGAGGCGCACGAGCTCAGTAGTTGTGGTCCACGGGCTTAGTTGCACTGCGGCATGTGGGATCTTAGTTCGCCGACCATGGATCGAACCTGCTTCCCCTGCATTGTAAGACAGATTCTTTACCACTGGACCACCAGGGAAGTCCAAGTCAGATATTATTTTAGAATGTTCTCCTTTTTTCCTATTACATATGGTATTTCTCTGAACGGGCTTAGTTGCACTGCGGCATGTGGGATCTTAGTTCGCCGACCATGGATCGAACCTGCTTCCCCTGCATTGTAAGACAGATTCTTTACCACTGGACCACCAGGGAAGTCCAAGTCAGATATTATTTTAGAATGTTCTCCTTTTTTCCTATTACATATGGTATTTCTCTGAATTTTTATAAACCTGCTTTTCTAAACCTATCCATTCTCTTAGGATGTAATTATTTCATAGTAATTTTTTCCGCATATAACCAGTCTTTTCTTTCTTATTGGTAGGGAAAAAAAAATTAGAATATTGGGTTTCCCTTTGACTTTCTCTACTTTCTAAGAATGTTTCAGTTAGAGGTCTTGGTTGCAAACAAAGAAAATAAATCTAGTTTGGTTAAGGAGAAAAATGATTTTTGGAGGGGCTGAAAGTTGCACAACAGGCAAGAAGGCTGGACAAACAGACTTGGGCAGGAACAGAGATGGACAAAGCACAGCCAAGATCCTGCCAAAAGAGCCATCTGTGTAGGATGCCCTGTTGGCACTGGCCCTGCTTGAGTCACAGCTGTGCTGCTGGCATCTGCTCCCTACACACATTTACTCTCATGCCTCCAAACTCACGGTGTCTCTATATACACAGTGACTGGACTGACATTACCAGAACCAACTTTTTTTTTTTTTTTTTTTTTTTTGCGGTACGCGGGCCTCTCACTGTCGTGGCCCCTCCCGTTGCGGAGCACAGGCTCCGGACACGCAGGCTCAGCAGCCATGGCTCACCGGCCCAGCCGCTTCGCGGCATGTGGGATCTTCCCGGACCGGGGCACGAACCCGTGTCCCCTGCATCGGCAGGCGGACTCTCAACCACTGTGCCACCAGGAAAGCCCAGAACCAACTATTAATTAACCAGAAAGACTATCATTCCCTTTCAGTTTCCACGATGTCAATCAGAGCTCTTTGTTTCTTATTTCTCCCCTTGTGATTCTCCCAAACAAAGAAGGTGTCCATGTACCGGGCTACCAAAACAATAACTGACCAGTACAAAAATATCCAAGAAATGTAAGGATTTGTCAGTGTCATTCCTTTAACATAATTAGTTTTCAGGATGTTGGTATATTTGAATTCTTACATTACCACTCTAACCTGTCCCTCTGCAGTTTTTATAATTTATATGAGGAAAGCATCTTTCATATAATCTACCATCCTATGTCCTCATTATAATCTAACAGCAATAGCATTTTTGTTTGTCCCTGTTTTTTTTTTTTTTTTTTTTTGCGGTACGCGGGCCTCTCACCGCTGTGGCCTCTCCTGTTGCGGAGCACAGGCT
>NC_041219.1:74300132-74314138 GCF_002837175.3 Physeter macrocephalus | reverse complement strand
GCAGGCTCAGCGGCCATGGCCCAGGGGCCCAGCCGCTCCGCGGCACGTGGGATCCTCCCGGACCGGGGCACGAACCCGCGTCCCCTGCATCGGCAGGCGGACTCTCAACCACTGCGCCACCAGGGAAGCCCTGTTTGTCCCTGTTTTTATCCTAGTCTGAGGTCCTATGAGATGTTAAAACTGTGTTCTATGGGGGGAAAATTACCATATAAAATTGAGAAGCACTACAAACCATAACTCCCTTTTGAAAATTTTCAAAGCACAGTAGCATATTAAAGGTTCTGGGAAATCTTGAAGTAAAGAAATGGGTTTAATTTTAACTCAGCTTTGACCATTCTTACTAGAGTATTGTTCTAGTTATTTGACTATTGGCCTTCAACTTCATATTGGCCTTCAACTCTTTTTTGCATCTCAGGGGCCGGAAGCCTGAAAACTACATCTCCCAGACTCCCTCATCTGCTGGGTCTGATTAGGTTCTGGCACGGGAGGTCCTGGCAAGAGGTTACAAAGCAGGAAGCGCAGAAGAGCCCTTACTTTCCTTCTTCTGCTCTGGCTGGGGCAGCAGCGGTGGCAGGCCATCACCGGCCCCACAGATTGCTGTAATAGTGGCACAGTCACAGCAACAGCGCCAGAGGGCAATTAGCAGCTCCAGCAACAGCAACGTCTATCAGCAAAAACGGGACTGTGGCTTCCAGAATCCTGAACCATCCCAGGGACCTCTGGCTTCCTGTGAAGCAGCAGCTGCTGTGGTTCCAACAGTGGCAGTGCAGCAGTGGTGCTCAAAGCCCCAGCAGCACAGCACTCAGGGGATCTGGGCAGCACCCTTTCCCTTTTTCTCCTCCCGCCTTATAGTTTGGCAGCTTCCTGGACTTCCTGATATCTGAGTAGCATCCTTTCACCTTTTGGCCCCTTCAGCCCTTCTAACACTTTTGCAAACAATTCTCTATATCAAAGGCTAAAGGTTAGAAATACCCAAATTGTGGGACTTCTCTGGTGGCACAGTGGTTAAGAATCCGCCTGCCAGTGCAGGGGACACGGGTTTGAGCCCTGGTCCGGGAAGATCCCACGTGCCGCGGAGCAACTAAGCCCGTGCGCCACAACTACTGAGCCCGTGTGCCACAACTACTGAAGCCCACGTGCCTAGAGCCCAAGCTCCGCAGCAAGAGAAGCCACCGCGTTGAGAAACCTGCGCACCGCAACGAAGAGTAGCCCCTGCTCACTGCAACTAGAGAAAGCCCACACTCAGCAACAAAGACCCAACACAGCCATAAATAAATAAATAAATTAATTAATTAATTAAAAAAAAAATACCCAAGTTGTTTCTATCATTCTGACTAGACACTGAAAGATACAAACACAGTAATTTCCCCCCAGCAAACATAACATCTTTTATGACTACAGTATTCTGCATGACATAGTTTAGGAAAGGCAAACAGCCCAAATCCTCTCTACCTTTCTTCTGTTTTCTAGTTGTTGTTTTTCTATAAATAAGTACTTTGACTATTTACAGTAAGTGAGGAAAAAAATGGGAAGAAATTAAAAGTGGAGCTAGAGTAAGATCTTATATTTTCTTGAGCGTGAACAATCATGTGTGCTTAAAGATCAGATTTATAAATAGGGATACAGAATTCCATGTTCTTGGTGAAGTTTACTAAGAGAAACTAACACCTGACAGATGAACCAATGCTCCTAAGTATAAGTTTTGGTTCTCAAATATCTGCTGAAGAAAAACCATACACATTTCAGAACTGTAATGTGTCAACAAGCTGAAAGCCAGTTTTGCCCTTCGAAGTACTCGAAGGAAAGGTGTACCTCAGCCACTCCTATATTCTTTTTTCTAGAAGGTAAACGAAGGTGACTAAAGCAATGGGTGATCTGAAGCCTGTATTTTTCTTATATGGACCAAAAAGACCTCATAAGGATTTTGAGTTTCATTATTCATAATGAGTCCTTTCTATCCCTATAACAGGCCAAGCTTGTTCCCTGCCTGAGCCCTGGCTCTTCGCTCAGCTGGTTCTCTTTAATGGTCAAAGTCTGAGCTCAAATTGCTGCCCCCCACAGATAGGTCTTCCCAGACAACTTTATCTGAGACTTCTCCACCCTCCTCACCATCTCTCCCCATCAGCCTGTATCCCATATTACCCTGTCTTACTGTCTTCTCAGCTCCTATGTACACTATCTGAAATTACCATTTTGATGTATTTATTTGTTGATCGTTCATCTCCTCCCTCCATCATGTGATCTCTTTAAAGATATCTCTGGGATGAACTTTTTTCTTTTTTGGCTGCATTGGGTCTTTGTTGCTATGCGCGGGCTTTCTCTAGTTGCAGCGAGCAGGGGCTACTCTTCGTTGCAGGGCGCAGGCTTCTCATTGCGGTGGCTTCTCTTGTTGCGGAGCTCGGGCTCTAGGCGCGTGGGCTTCAGTAGTTGTGGCTCGCAGGCTCTAGAGAGCAGGCTCAGTAGTTGTGGCACACGGGCTTAGCTGCTCCACGGCATCGGGATCTTCCCATGCCCCCTGCGTTGGCAGGTGGATTCTTAACCACTGCACCATCAGGGAAGCCCTGTGATCTCTTTAAGAATAAAGACCTGATTTAAAAAAAAAAAAAAAGAGTAAAGACCTGGTCTGGCTTATTCATTGCTATATCCCAGGGCAGTCCCTGCACACAGTGTGGGTGCAATAACCATTTGCATCATGAATGAATAAGTAACTGACCTCCCCTACTATATTCAACTGTTCAAGACACTGTGCTGGACCCTGTACAATGTTAAGATGGTCCCTGCTCTTTTTGAAAAACTACCATGTCAAGTGTGATCCAATGTTCCTAAAGTTTGGGTCCATAAATATCTACTGAAGAAAGATAGATCGTAGTTTCATGTGAAAGTAATAAAACAATATATAATCAACAGAAAATTAAATAAATCCAATAATTAATGTCTGCTTTGTCCACAAATGTTCAAAGTTCAAGTTTATATACTTATCTGAATTCTATAAATCCTCCGAATTTATTAAATGAGGTCTAAGATTATGTAAGAGATCAAGCTTTTATGATTCTGATTCCTGTACTTACAAGATTTAGGATGGAGTATTGGGAAGTGCCCTGGAGTACTGGAATCAGAGGGCCTGCCACAGGCAGGCTCTGGGTCAATTGACAATTAACTGCTAATCCTCAGTTTACCCTTGGAAATAGTGATATCTACCCCACAATAACCACAGAGATGTGTGAGGTTCAAGAAATAAAAGAAAACCAATTATAAATAACATTTATTGGTCACTTCATATCAGACTAAATACTTGACATTTATTGTTCATAACAACCACATAATCCAATGAGGTAGGTCATTATACTTTTTACTTTATAGATTCGGTATCTGAGACACAGAGCGGTGATGTGACTTAATCAAGGTCACATGACTTGTAAACGGTATGGCCAGGGTTCAAACCCAGAGCCTATGTACTAAACCATTATGTCTTATGCCTTCTAAATAGTAAAAAGTTGTTCAAAGGTGATGTATCAATTCAATCAAGAAGTTCTTGCAACAATAATCAGGAGACTGCACAGTTCTTTCAGCAGTAATCAAGAGACTGCATAGTAAGATCCTATTTTTCATAAGCTCAGTTTACATCTACTGAACCCGAAGCCAATGCTTCTGGTATTCTCAGTAGCTGCATCTAATTTCCAACAAAATCATGGGAGTAAAATTCAATGCTGAGTCACCATATAAGTCCTGGATTCTGCATAGCATGCTTTATTGGCAACTATTCCTTTGTTGTGATTTAGCCAAACCAGAAAAAAAAAAAAAAAAGCTGACATTGAACTTGCATCTCAAATCTGAAAAAGCCTCTCTGAATTCCTATGTGTAAACCATTGTTAGAAAGAATAAGTACAAATCAAGGGAATTAAGTTTAATCCCCCTAATAAATAAAGAGAGCCTTAGCCAGGGTTAGGGAGAAATCTCTTCCAGCAGCACTCTGAGGAAGGATAGGGATTCACTGTACTGTTTTGCGTTATTTGCTGAAGCATTTAGAATAAGCTGCTGTCTGAGAGAGCAGACTACGTGAGGAAGGAGCTTAACCCTTCTAAAATTAAAGTGTATATTCAATCTCTTATTGGATTTTTTCTTTGAAAAGCACTTGTTTCTAATAAACAATTTCTTCACTGTGGGTTGAGAACAATAATTTCAAGATCACACATATGACCCTGGTGTCTAAGGATTTTCTTAAATTTTTAGCTCTGGTAGAAGAAAAGTATAATTTCAGGGGAATCTTCCAACTTTAGCCAATCCTGGGCCTGAGAAATAAATAAGATCAATGTAAACAGTCTGGATAACTGACAAGGAGATGCTGCATTGCCACGCTCAGCACGGTTATGTGACTTATGAGCGTCCTCCCTAATGTCAGAATTCTTCTTGCCAAAACAAAACAATTAAGATAAAATACCAAGCTGTAACAGACCTCAGCCAAAGAGGAAAGAGTAAGAAGAAAAAAATATAACCACTAATTGTTACATCTGCTGCATCACTATTTGATGTAAGCGTCTTCTCCTCTCACCCAGACGCTTAAACAATCTTAGCAAAGTAAAGGTACCATGCTGTCTTATTTTGTTTTGAGGTAGCAGTTCTCAAACTTTTAGTCTCAAGACCCCTTTATACTCTTAAAAATTATCAAGGACTCCAAAGAATTTTGGGTTGGATGATATCTAATAAATGGGAAATTGTTAAAGTTCAGGCATACCTCAGAGATATTCTGGCTTCTGTTCTATCACCGTAAAGCGAATCTTGCAATAAAGCAACTGACATGAATTTTTTGGTTTCCCACTGCATATAAAAGTTATGCTTACACTACACTGTAGTCGCATTTTGTCTGAAAAAAAAGTACACACCTTAATTTAAAAATACATTATTGCTAAAAAATGCTAACCATCATCTGAGCCTTCAGTGAGTCATAATCTTTTTGCTGGTGGAGATTCTTGTCTCAGTGTTGATGGCTGCAGACTGATCAGGACGGTGGTTGCTGAAGGTTAGGATGGCTGTGGCAGTTTCTTAAAATAAGACAATGAAGTTTCCTTTCAGGAACATTTCTCTGTAGCATGCAATGCTGTTTGACAGCATTTTACCCATAGAACTCTTTTCAAAATTGGAGTCAATCCTCTCAAACCCTGCTGCTGCTTTATATAATAGTCCTTTGTTATCATTTCAATAATTTTCACAACATCTTCAACAGGAGTAGATTTCATCTCAAGTAACTACTTTCTTGGATCATCCATAAGAAGCCACCCCTCATCCATTCAAGTTTTACCATGAAGTTGCAGCAATTCAGTCGCCTCTTCGGGCTCCACTTCTAATTCTAGTTCTCTTGCTATTTCTACCACATCTGCAGTTATTTCCTCCACTGAAGTCTTGGAACTCCTCAACGTTATCCATGAGGTTGGAATCAACTTCTTCCAAACTCTTGCGAATGTCAATATTTTGACCTCTTCCCATGAATCTCAAGTGTTCTTATTGGCATCTAGAATGGTGAGTTATTTCCAGATTTCAATTTACTTTGCCCAAATCCATCAGAGAAATCACTATCTATGGCAGCTATTGCCTTATGAAATTTATTTCTTAAAGAATAAGACTCGAGGGCTTCCCTGGTGGCGCAGTGGTTGCGCGTCCGCCTGCCGATGCAGGGGAACCGGGTTCGCGCCCCGGTCTGGGAGGATCCCACATGCCGCGGAAATAAGACTTGAAATTCAAAATTACTCCTTGATCCATGGGATGCAGAATAGATGTTGTATTAGCATGCATGAAAACAACATTAATCTCTTTGTACACCTGCATCAGACATCTTAGGTGACCAGGTGCACTGTCAATGAGCAGTAATAGTTTGAAAGGAATCTATTTTTTCTGAGCGGTATGTCTCAACAGTGGGCTGAAATTCCTCAGTAAACCATGCTGTAAACAGATGTGCTGTGTGTCATTCAGCCTGTGTTGTTCTATTTATAAAGCACAGGCAGAGTTGATTTAGCATAATTTTGAAGGGCCTTGGGATTTTCAGGATGGTAAATAACATTAGCTTCCACTTAAACTCGCCAGCTGCATTTGCCCCTAACAACAGAGTCAGCCTGTCCTTTGAGGCACTGAAGCCAGGCATTGACTTCTCCTCTTTAGCTATGAAAGTCATAGATGGCATCTTCTTCCAATAGAAGGCTGTGCATCTACAAATTGTTTGACAATCTGTTGTTTAGTGTAGCCACCTTCATGAATTATCTGAGCTAGATATTCTGGATAACTTGCTGCAGCTTCTACATCAGCACGTGCTGCTTCACCTTGCACTTTGATGTTATAGAGCTGGCTTCTTTTCTCAAACTTCACGAACCAACCTCTGCTAGCTTCAAACTTTTCTTCTGCAGCTTCCTCACCTCTCTCAGGCTTCGCAGAATTAAGGAGAGTTAGGGCCTTGCTGTGATGAGGCTTTGGCTTAAGGGAATGTTGTGGCTGGTTTGATCTTCTATCCAGACCACTACAACTTTCACCGTATCAGCAATAAAGCTGTTTCTCTCTCTTATGTGTTCACTGGAGTAGCACTTTTAATTTTCTTCAAGAACTTTTCCTTTGCGTTCAAAACTTGGCTAACTGTTTGGCTCAAGAGGCCTACTTTTCAGCCTATCCTGTCTTTCAACATGCCTTCCTCACTATGCTTAATTATTTCTAGCTTTTGATTTAAAGTGAGAGACATGCAACTCTTCCTTTCATGTGAACACTCAGAAGCCATTGTAAGGTTACTAACTGGCCTGATTTCAATACTATTATTGTGACTCAGGGAGTAGGGAAGCCCAAGGAGAGGGTGAGAGACAGGGAATGGCTGGCTGCTCAGTGGAGCAGTCAGAACACACACAACTTTTATAGATTAACTTTGCTGTCTTGGGTGTGCACAGTTTTTGATGCCCCCCAAAAATCAACAGTCGTAGCACCAAAGATCACTGATCATAGATCACCTTAATAAATATATTACTAACAAAATTTTTTTTGAAGTGTTGCGAGAGTTACCAAAATGTGACACAGAAAGGAAGTGAGCAAATCCTATTGGAAAAATGGTGCTGATAGACTTAATAGATGCAGGGTTGCCACAAACCTTCAATTTGTTAAATAAAACCCAACAGTGTCTGAAGTGCAATAAAGCGAAGCGTAATAAAATGATGTATGCCTGTATTAATATATTCTACAATAAAATAACGAGCCCAATATACGTAAATATAAATAATGTAGATTTTTATGGAATTTAATTATATTTTCCAAAACAAAAAACAACTAGTGAGAACAGAGGATTTTGCAAATAGTGGATTGTCATATCTGCTTCTGTGTTCAATCTACTATGATATTGTTTTGATTGAAGTATATGAAAAAAGTCTGGATGTGCAATTTGAACAGGGAAGCGTATTTTAACAGTCTTTTCAGATCACTGTGGATATTCTTCTTTGATCCAGCCCTGAGAATCAAGTCACAGTTTACTAAAAGTCAGTTGCAACGTGGAATCCAAAATCATTATCAGTGAGCTTTCTTATTGCGTTACAGTAAAATCCATTGCATTTAAATGGATATTTTACTGGTGAATTATTTTATAACAACAAGTAATGGCCATTTGGGGGAAAATGGTTTGCTGAGCTATTTAGATCTTCCCTATATCGACACATTTTTTTTTTTTTTGCGGCACGCGGGCCTCTCATTGTTGTGGCCTCTCCCGTTGCGGAGTGCAGGCTCCGGACGCACGGGCCCAGCCGCTCCGCGGCATGTGGGATCTCCCCGGACCGGGCCACGAACCCGCATCCCCTGCATCGGCAGGCGGACTCTCAACCACTGCGCCACCAGGGAAGCCCTCGAAACATATTATTAAACAATACTTTAAAAATCACAATTGGTAACCTCATCACTGATTTCAACAGAAAGATCTCAGAAAAATCTTTAAGTATTGGGAAGCTGTTGAACTCATGAGGAGGATACAAGTTTTCCAAAATTCTAATTTTTGCTTGAAAATTCATATTTTCTCATTGGCAACAAATACTGTCAGTTGTGCTCCTTGAAGTGACAAGATTACTTGATTTATATTATTTTTGAGACAATTATCTCCCAAGTTACCTGAGTCTGAATAGTTTATCTCTCAGTCATTAGTAAATGATGTTCCCTGAAAACAAGCAGCTAGTGTAGCTCACAAGTCAAAAAACTATCTAAGTTCTTTCTCCTTCATACAACCGTTATACATGGATATGAAGCAGAAGTGCTATATGTATTTGTCATAGTTTGCCACACAGAATAATAAAAAGATGTACACTCAAGGGTCTAGATTTAATAAAATTAATTTTTACTGTTTCATCAGGGGAATTCTTAAATGAATAGGCTTTTTCCCCCATGTGAGTGTATGACAGTAAAGAATGACAGTTTATGATGAGTTTGTTTCCAGTGCCTTGACTCATGGCAAGGCTCCAGAAGTTTTACCCACCGTGGCTTTTGTCCCATCAGTACAATGCCAACACAGCAGAAAAGGCAAGTAATATCTCAGCATTATTATGAAAATACTTTTGACTTCACAGACCTGGGTATCCATGAGCCATACTTTAAGAACTGTTTTCTATAGCATAGCACATCAATACCTGGATTTAAATGTGGATTTAAATGTGGATATTCTAAAACCACTTTCTAGGGTTTTCTTCTTGAAAGACTACCCTAGAAAAATATTCTGACTAAATGTTGCTATTGAGATGAGCTGATATTTAATGGAGTATACGGGTTGCTTTGTTATCGTAGAGGTCTATGATCCCCCAATTTTTTATTGCACACCCCATCCCAACAAATGTTGAGTTGACATCCCTGATACATGCGTATTTATTTCTTTACAAACTATACGTAGTGCTGTACTAATATATTTCAGTTATTATAAGTCATACTTCCAAAGACAGAAATTTTGAAAAGATGAGATAAAAATTTAAAACTATTCTTCAGTATAGTATTTTATTTTATGTTTTATAAAACATTTCTTTGCCTTCGCCAAAGAAATTTTAGTGAGAGAAATGTAATTGAAGAGTTTTGTTTCTATAAAATTTGGCTTGGTACTATGGGATAAAGTGATATGAAGTTCTGGTTACAAGTTTAGTTTATTCCAATATTTGGTGTTAATGGCTGTCACAACTAAAAAAGATCCTGCAAAGAATTATGGATTCAAATCGAAAGGTTAGCTGCATTTACTAAATCAGTTCATCCACCTGTTATAAAAAGTTTTTTTTTAACATTTAAGTAGTAAATTTCCATCTTCCCAGATGTCAATAAATTGTTTTTGCAAACAGTGAAAGTTTTTGCATTTCCATATTTTAAACAAATTGGTTCAAAACTAACTTTATGGAAATTTTTAAAATAGATCAGATAGTTTTAGAGATATTTTAAGTATTTAGATAGGAGAGCTTCATAGAGGATGAATATCATTTTTGGCCAAAAAAAATCCTATAATAATGGGAGTATTTCCAAACATCTGTTGTCAAAATGTCTTTTACATTAGAAGAGTTTCTTTCAAACTGAAGATACATATTCTCACTCAGTGTTAAATATTCCCCTTCTCTTGAAATGACATATTAAATGTGTTTCTTCTGTGTGTGCTTTATTTTGTTTCTCATTCTTATTTCCACACAACCACTTTGAAAACAGTTTTGCAGATTCTTAAAAAATGTTAAATATACACCTATCATATGATCCAATCGTTCTACTCCTAGGTATTTACCCAAGAGAAATAAAAGCATATGTCCATATAAACACTTATACCTAAATGTTTATAAGCAACTTTGTGTTGGACAAAAATTGGAAACAATCTAAATGGCCATCAACAGGTGTACTGATAAACTGTGGTACATCCATACAATGGAGTAAGACTCAGCAGTAAAAAGAAATGAACTATTCATACATACTGCAACATGGATGAATCTCAAAATCATTATGCTGAGTGAAAGAAACCACACAAAGTACATACTGTATGATTCCATTTATATAAAATTCTAGAAAATAAAAACTAATCTACAGTGACAAAAAGCAGGTTAGTGGTTGCCTGGGGTCAGAAAGCAGGAGCAGGGAGGGGATGGAGGAAGGAATTTCAAAGGGACATGAGGAAAACTTTGGGGAGTTACCCCTACACACCTCCTGGAGTGGCTAAAGTTAACAGACTGTTATAAGTGTTGGTGAAGGTGTGGAACAACTGGAACTCTCATCCACTGCCAGTGAGAAAGTAAAATGGTAAACTTTGGAGAAGAGTTTGGCAGTTTCTTAAAAAGTTAAATATATAACTAATAAATACCCCAGATGTTCCACGCCTAGATATTTATTAAGAAAAATTAAAACAAGTTCACAAAAAGACTTGTATAGCATAGCTGTATTCATAATATCCCAAACCTGGAAACAGCCCAACTATCCATAAACAAGTGAAAGGATAAACATTTTTGGCACATCCATTAAATGGAATACTATTCAACAATAAAAAGGAATAAATTACTGATAAACTAATAACATGTGTAAATCTCAAAATCATTATCCTTAGTGAAAGAAGCCAGACAAAAAAAGAGTACACACTGTATGACTGAATTTATATAAAATTCTAGAAAATACAAACTAATCTATGGTGACAAAAAGCAGATCAGAATTTCCCTGAGGATGGGAGTGGATGGAGGGATAAACTAAGAAGGGGCGGGAGGAAACCTTAGGGTTTCTTGGAAATGTTTGTTATCTTGGCCTTGATAATGGTTTCATGAGTGTATGTGTACATCAAACTTATCAGATTGTACACCACATCCCCCAACACACATGCAGTTTATTGTTATCAACTGTACCTGAAGAAATTTGTAAAAACAAAGGACTGGAATATGATGGTTACTGTTAGGTGCTACAATCAATGCATTGGGGCTGGGTGGGGGGGAATGAGAGGCTAGAGGTATTAATCACCAATTTCAGGCAAAGTGTGAAAGCCAGAAGGTGTCCTTGACAGCAGACACTCAGCTCTTATAGCCTGAAGGCAGAAAAAGCTGAAGATCACATTCAGTCTTTAATTATAAGAGAAGTGAGCCTCCAGAAATATTTGACTCTCAACTCAGGCAAGTCAGCTTCACCAAAGTCAGGGCATTGATTGGGAAGGAGTGTGACGCTCCGACTTCGAATGGGGCCTTCTTGGTGACAGCACTCAAACATCTTGAATCCCCAGATTCATCTGGGACCGAACAAGGCTAGCTCCTCCCCATTAAAGGCTAGCTCTACTCACTTCCTTGAACATGATGCGGAATCCTCTGCTTTGCAAGACAAATGCCATCTCCACACACCTCTGGCCGGGATATACCGCCACCTCATAGCCTGGCTACCAGATAAGACACTAGGGTCAGTCACAGTCTAACACAGCTGAGGAGGTTCTGGGCCTGCTGAGAAGGAGAAGGTGCTGCAGGACCTAGCTAAGGTGTATGGGAGGAGCTGAGAAAATATATGCAAGACCAGGACATGACACCAGGGTACAGAACCAAGGGGACAAAAAATAAAGTTGGACAAGGGAGAGTTTACTGACATCATACCACTCTCCTGTCATATAACACTTAACATCTTGTGTTTAACAACTAGTTCATAAAAGTCCTAAAAATGTCACAGCTGGGTCTTGTAAGAACTGATAAGAGCCATCCTGCCCTAGCACACCACTGGCTAAGGCCGATGGCAGAAGATGCTGGCACTAAATTGGGCTACCTGATAGCAGTAGAAATGACAGGATCCCAAATAGCGGTCAGGTGGTAATGCTTATCAGAGGCACAAGATGGGCTCAATCATAGTAATAAATAGCAAAGTCAGAGCGGCTAGCAATGGGGACCCGGACTTCAGAGAAGTATGGAGTGTGTTAAGAGAACACGAGACCCCAAGGGCAGGAGAGATGGGCGGTACTGCTCAGTCAGTACAATCCAATGAAACCAAGGATGGATGATTGAACACCAGAGAGCCACTGACCCAATTAAAAGTCACAGTCTCTTCCCTTTTTCCAATCCTGAGCCCCTTGTCAGATTCACAACCCACTGTTCTCATGAGGACCCCCACAAGAAAGACTCTGTAATACCTTAGCAAGTGTTTATGCTAATTCTCCCAGGCCTACTCCCAAGGGACCCACGGCCGTTCACCCAGGTAACTGTATACAAGGAAAAGAGAACTATCAAGGCATTTTGAGGAGTGTTAGCTAAAGGGTCTGGTTTGACATTAACACATGAGAATCCAAAGCATTATCATGGCCCCTTTGTTGGGGAAGGTAATAATAAACAATAAATGGTGCCCTGGCCAAGATCCCATGCATAATAGGTCCACTGGTTCCATGACTTATCCAGTGACCATTTCCCCAGCCCCTAAACTTCACAGTTAGCAACCACTCCACATGAGTTACTTAACCCCTGGCATAAGAGCTATGGAAGTGGACAAAGCCAAGTGGAAGCTCTGAAACTGTCTTTCCCACTCTGCCTTGGTCAAAATAGTAAATAAAAAACAATATTGCATCGGCAATATTGGAAATAAAAGACCAATGTTGGCAATACTTGTAAATGCTGTAAAAATTCAAAACAAATTTATAAAATTTTATTATAAATACTGTAAAGAAAAAACAATATTGCCTGGAACTATGGCAGAGATTGAAGCCACCCTTAAAGACCCGAAAGATTCAGGCACCGTGATCACCATCACATCCCTACTTAATTCAATAGTCTAGCCCCTACAAAAACACACATCCAGCATATGAACCTATCTATGAACCAGAAACAGAATCACAGACATAGAGAACAGACTTGTGGTTGCCAAGGGGGAGGGGGTTGGGGGGAGGGCTGGAGTGGGAGGTTGGGGTTAGCAGATGTAAGCTTTTATATACAGAATGGATAAACAACAAGGTCCTACTGTCTAGCACAGAGAACTATATTCAATATCCTATGATAAACCATAATGGAAAAGAATATTTTGTAAAAAAGGAATGTATATGTATATATATTTATATATATATATGTATAACTGACTCACTTTGCTGTACCACAGTAATGAACACAACATTGTAAATCAACTATAGTTCAATTAAAAAACAAAACAAAACACATGTCTAGGAGGATGATGCTAGACTACTGCACACGTATACTCATTTACCCTTCATAACAACCCCATGAGGAAATTAGTAATAGTTCCGCTATTTTTCAGTTGTGTTGAGACATAGGTAACCTGCCCAAGGTCATACAGCTAGTTAGTGGCAGTGCAAGCAGGGTGGCACATGCGCCTATACTATTAATCACTTTTTTCATTGCCTCTCCATGTAGGGCATTTTTTTTGATGTGCGGCCTATCCACACAACCACACGTGTGAAGGTGGACGTAAAAGATAACTCACCATCCAGAGAAAGTGCTCATTGAGCTTCCTCTGTGGCCCATGCCAGGACTTAACAACCTCTGTATGAAGAGCCATGAAGGTGTGTCCCTGTCCTTTTATTTTCAGATGAGAGTGGACATTTGGTCTCAGATTCAAGTTACTGGCTCCAGGAGGACACTAGTTCAAATCAGAATCATAACACTAGCTTTGAGTGGATTCCAGGGGAATCGTAACCTGGCACGACAGCTAGGCCCCACGTACCCCTCTAGGTCATAGAACAGCCACTTCCTGAATGGAACCAAAGTTCAGGGTCAAACGGCCCTCTCGTGGTGAAAGATGGATACTTGTTTGGTCTCAGAAGCCCCAACCTGCAGCATCCGTGCCTTAATGGAGCTTTCCCTCCACCTGAGGCCTTTCTCAGGCAACTGGAAGAAAAAAAAAAATGCACCCCTCGGGGGCTTCCCTGGTGGCGCAGTGGTTGAGAATCTGCCTGCTAATGCAGGGCACACGGGTTCGAGCCCTGGTCTGGGAGGATCCCACATGCCGCGGAGCAACTAGGCCCGTGAGCCACAACTACTGAGCCTGCGCATCTGGAGCCTGTGCTCCGCAATAAGAGAGGCCGCGACAGTGAGAGGCCC
>NC_041219.1:74266132-74300091 GCF_002837175.3 Physeter macrocephalus | reverse complement strand
GCCACAACTACTGAGCCTGCGCGTCTGGAGCCTGTGCTCCGCAACAAGAGAGGCCGCGATAGTGAGAGGCCCGCGCTCCGCGATGAAGAGTGGCCCCCGCTTGCCACAACTAGAGAAAGCCCTCACACAGAAACGAAGACCCAACACAGCAAAAATAAATAATTAATAAACTCCTACCCCCAACATCTTAAAAAAAAATGCACCCCTCAATAGGCAGGGACAAGGATGCAGAGCAAGCAAGGACACGGCGGCAGGCAGTTCATCTTCCTAAATTCTACTCACGGTTGAACTTTTGAGGAGTTCGGGAGACAGCGGGAGTCAGTCCTGTGGAGGAAGATCGAAAGGCCTCTTCCACCAATATCTATAACTGGCTAACAGCAAACCAGTTCTGCTGAAATCAAACACAAGTGAAGCAAGATATTATGCTGCTTAAAAAATGTGTTGCCTCACTATTTACAATAGCCAAGACATGGAAGCAACCTAAATGTCCATTGACAGATAAACATAAAGCAGTTGTGGTATATATTTAAGATGTTATGGAAAAACCCAAATGGACTTTTTGGCCAACCCTATATATATAAATATAAATATATATATATATAATGGAATGTTAGCCATAAAAAGAACAAAATAATGCCAAATGGACTTTTCCAAATGGACTTTTTGGCCAACCCTATATATATAAATATAAATATATATATATATAATGGAATGTTAGCCATAAAAAGAACAAAATAATGCCATTTGTAGACGGACCTACAGATTATCATACTAAGTGAAGTAAGTCAGAGAGAGGCAAATATTGTGTGACATCACTTATATGTGGAATTAAAAAAAAATGATACAGAGACTTCCCTGGTGGCGCAGTGGTTAAGAATCCGCCTGCCAACGCAGGGGACACGGGTTCGATCCCTGGTCCGGGAAGATCCCACATGCTGCATAGGAACTAAGCCCGTGTGCCACAACTACTGAGCCTGCACTCTAGAGCCCACAAGCCGCAACTACTGAAGCCCGCGCGCCGAGCCCGTGCTCCACCGCAAAAAGCCTGCACACCGCAACAAGGAGTAGCCCCCGCTCGCCGCAACTAGAGAAAGCCCGCGTGCAGCAACGAAGACCCAATGCAGCCAAAAATAAATAAATAAATAAATTTTAAAAAAATGATACAAATGAATCTATATACAAAACAGAAATAGACCCACATACATACAAAACAAGCTTACAGTTACCAGGGGGGAAAGGGGAGAGGGATAAATTGGGAGATTGGGATTGACATATACACACCACTATATATAAAATAGATAACCAGCAAGGACCTACTGTATAGCACAGGGAACTCTACTCAATACTCTGTAATGACCTATATGGGAAAAGAATCTAAAAAAGAGTGGATATATGTATATGTATAACTGATTCACTTTGCTGTACACCTGAAACTAACACAACATTGTAAATCAACTAGACTCCAACAAAAATTTTTTTAAAATGTGCTGCCTTAAACCTTATCATTGAAAACAAGACCCTTAAATATAGTTTACATGAAATATTGAGTTTTATTAAATACATTCCTTCCTGTTCAAGAAAAAGAATATTATTACACTTACCTTAAAAGACCCTCTTCCCAATAGCATCCCCTTCTTTCCACCAGAGAGGTAATCAGTGCCCTGATTTTGTCTTTGGAATCTCCTTATTTTTCTTTAAGTTATATAAACATACATGTATAGGCCTGCCCTGAACATATAGAGCCCTGGTCAAGAATACTTGGAAGCCTAGGGACCATATATCCAAATTATAAAATTTATAAATCAAGCTAGCAAAGTGTTAATTAAAAAAATAATAAGTAAGTTTTGTCCTCCTGCCTAGAAAAGTGAACCTTCTTGAACACCTAGAAAGCCAGATTCAAATTTCTCAGATTACCAATGAGGCTGAGCATTTTTGCACCTTTATTGGCTATTCCTCTGCTGTTGTGAAATGATTATTTTGTGATTTTCCTAATGGGTTGTTTTTTTTCTGATTGATTTCCTTTTTTGATTCATAGAAGCGTTTTACATATTCTAGATACTAACCCTTTGCACAGTTCCAAGTATTGTGAATACCTGCTGCAAGGCTGAGCTTGCATTTTTACTTTTTGGAGTACTTTCAGGAACAGGAGATCTAAATTGTAATGCATTTAAATTTATTAACCTTTTCTAAATTAGTTAATATATGTAAGTTTGAAGCAGTGTCTGACACATATTGTTTATTGTAATTTTTGTATTCTTTTCCTTTATGATGTGAAATTATTATATCTAGTTTAAAAAAGCCTTTCCTATCCTGAAGCTATGCATATTTTCCTAAGAATGTCTTCTAAAAATTTTAGATATTTGCCCTTCACCTGGCATGAAATTTTTTTTTCTTTTTCCTTTTTTATAACAGCTTTATTGGGAAATAATTAGCATACCACAAGTCACCCTTTTAAAGCATGTATTTCAGTGTTTTTCAGTAAAATCAGTTGTGCAATAACGTCCACTAATTCCAGAACATTTTCATCACCCCAAAAGGAAACCCCATAGGCACTGACTTTAATATATAGCATATATATAACCAATATCCAGCACAATTTCTATTCTTTCCCCAGTGATCCGCAACATCATCTCCATCACAAATCAAGTTTTCCTATCTGCGTGGATTTTTGTTAGATCTCTCTGTTCTCTTCCATTGGCCTATTTATCTATCCCTGCACTAATACATGCTGTCTTATTAAAGCAAGCTGTCATTCTATATTTTCTCATAAGAATATTGATTTCTATTGACACTTTGTACTTCCATATAAATTTTAGAAATAACTTGTCAATTTCCACAGAAATCCCAGTTGGAAACTTAGTTTAAATTGTTACATCGTGAGGAAAATTGATATACTTACAATATTGACTCTTCTGTTTCATAGATATTACTCTCCATTTTATTCCACTTTTAAAGAATATTTTATTTTATTTTATTTATTTATTTATTTATTTTTTGCGATACGCGGGCCTCTCACTGTTGTGGCCTCTCCCGTTGCGGAGCACAGGCTCCGGACGCCCAGGCTCAGCGGCCATGGCTCACGGGCCCAGCCGCTCCGCGGCATGTGGGATCTTCCCGGACCGGGGCACGAACCCGTGTCCCCTGCATCGGCAGGCGGACTCTCAACCACTGCGCCACCAGGGAAGCCCCACTTTTAAAGAATATTTTAAAATAAAGTTTTATAATTCTTTCAATTTTTGTTCTATTTCTCCCTAAATGTTTTACATTTTTAAACTTGAAAGCTTTTTTTTTTGGCTATTGAAAATTTTTTCGAAAATATTTTTTTTCTACAATTTGTTGCCAGTGTGGTGCACGTTGTTTTCATGTCTAACACTCGACCCTTCCAAAATCTATCTATGGAATCTTCTTGATTTTCTCTTCGGGTAATTACTTCATCTTTAAATAATAAGAATTTTGTTTCCATTTATAATTTTTATTTCTTTTTAATGCTTAAAGGTATTGGTTACTACTGTTGGCACAAAACAAATAGATGTGGTTATGGCAAGCATCCTTGTCTTGTTCCTAAACTTAGAGAATGCATTTGATCTTTCAATATGTTTGCAGTATTTTGTAAGCTACTCGTCACATTTAAAATTTGTTGTTGTTCCTTTGCCAAGAGTTTTTCATAAATGATGCTGAATTTTATCAAATGCTTTTCCTGCATCAAGTTAATGATCCTGATTTTGATTTTAATCTGCTAATGTGACAAATTACTATTTTTAATCAAAGATCCCATCACTTCTAAAACATACCATGATTTTATGCTCCATTAAAGAAAAACAGCTGCCCTCTGAATATTCCAATTTAAGATACAGTTAAGTAAAAATACAGGCATTTTAGAATTGATAAAAATACCAAGTAACTTATAAAGAAAAACTGCCATGCATTCTTGGGGTTAAACACAGATTTATTGTGATGTATTCAATATTGTAGTTATTTTTTTTGCATGTTCATGAGTGATATTGGTTGTAATTTTTATTTTTGTACTGTCCCTGTTAGATTTTGGGAATGAGATTTATCTGTTTTGTGTAATACTGGAAATTTTTTTTCTGAATGTTTAGTAAAACTCACTAATAAAACTCTCAAGCCTGGGAGATTTGTGGGGTAGAGTTTTGATGATTGAATTTCTTTATAACGGTTAAAGGATCATGATTTATACATCTTCTTGAGCCTATTTGCTAAATTGTCTTTTTGTAGGAATATATCCTTTTCATCAAAATTTTCAAATTTATTGGCATGAAGATACTCAGATTTTCTCAAATATTTAAAAATCAATGCATGACTTTTTAATTCTTCATATTGTTTATTTATGCCATCTCTTTTTTCCTTGATCAAACTTGCCTAACTTGTCCATTTTATTACTCTTTTTGAATCCCAGCTTTTCTTATTCTCTCATGGTATGGTTGCTTTCTGTTTCTTCTGTTATGATTTATTACGTCCTTCTTTCTTTCAGTTTGAAGCTTAACTCAGTAATTTCTGTTCCCCTTTTTCTAATATAAGCAAGGAACGTAAGATTGCACCTCCTAAGTGCTGTCTTAGTGGAATGCCACAAGTTTCTATATGTAGTTTTATTAAGTTCTGAATTACGTCCTAATCTCCATTATCATTTCCTCGTTGATTGCCAAGTTGTCTTAGTGTTAGATTTTTTTTAAAAAAATTAATTAATTTATTTATTTTTGGCTGCATTGGGTCACAGGCTTTCTCTAGTTGCTGCAATCGGGGCTACTCTGTTGCAGTGCGCGGGCTTCTCACTGTGCTGGCTTCTCTTGTTGCGGTGTGCGGGCTCTAGGCATGCAGGCTTCAGCAGTTGTGGCTCGCGGGCTCCAGAGTGCAGGCTCAGTAGTTGTGGCGCATGGGCTTAGCTGTTCCATGGCATGTGGCATCTTCCCGGACCAGGGCTTGAACTTGTGTTCGAGCATTGGCAGGCAGACTCTTAGCCACTGCGCCACCAGGGAAGCCCCAGTGTTAGGTTTTTAACATTCATCTCTATTAATTTTATCCTGAATGTGCACACAAGATGTTCTGAATCAGAGATAGATTTCTTACTACTTTAAGCTAAGTGCCTCCGCCCCCTTTACCCCAGACTTAGCCCTGGGGCTGTGCAGTAAGAGTCATGGGATTTTTTCCCCCACACAGTGAGCGGTGTTAAGTAAAAACAAACCCAGACTTAGGTACGACAAGACTTTATTTGAAATATGAGAGGAACTATAGGGAGGCTACAGCAATAGAGAGGAGGCTCTGACCATAAGAGCTGCAAGCAGCTCAAAGACAGATCAGATGCTTTTGTAGGAACGAGTAAACAAGGCTAGAAAGATCTGGGTATGAGGGAGTGAGGGGAGCAGATGACAGAATGGGACAGTTCATCAGGGAATGTCTTTTTTTCTGGTCAATTTTCAGGAGGTGCTGTTGAGGAAAGACTAATCCACATTCCAGTGCTGGCTCAGGCTGAGGGCGGATTCAAGTTCAGGAGCCTGTCGGGCAGCAGCCTAAAGTTTGATCAAGTCAAGTTAGAGGGCATTTTGTCCAGACTGGTCTTTGGGAACAACAAGTTCAACTAATTATTTATGATAAAAAACAGGAATCTGGAGGGTCTAGGTCTGGCTTTGTCATAGGTAGTCAAAGGAGTCATCTACACATCTTACCTAAGTCATCCTGGGAAGGAGGTTCTTCGCAGTAAGCCATTTCCTGGAATACAACAGAGTAAAGGGATTTCTTAACTGTTCTGTCCATACATCTATTTCAGCTCTGAGGATCTCCTATCCAATAGCCAAGTCCACAAAATGATGCCTAAGAGAAGTTGCTGCAAACAATCTTTATGAATTATGTTATACAATCTTTATGCATATTTCAGAATACGTATTGCCCTTTTTCTATAATACCTTAAACTGGAAAAAAAAGGCAATTTCAAATATAAGAAGTTTCTTTCAGGTAAGAGTAATATTTTAATGGTAGTCTTTCTTACCTGAAAGAAGTTTCTTTCAGGTAAGAGTAATATTTTAACGGTAGTCTACCAGCTTAAGGCTGTAATTCTTATTTCTCTCTTGGGGCTAATTGTATCGAATAGGGTTCAGTAATTTGAAGGTTACTTTCTTTTGTGAGCTCCTTATCTTCTACTTGATTCCAGTGTTTAAAAATAAAATGAGGGGCTTCCCTGGTGGCACAGTGGTTGAGAATCTGCCTGCCAATGCAGGGGACACGGGTTCGAGCCTTGGTCTGGGAAGATCCCACATGCCACGGAGCAACTGGGCCCATGAGCCACAATTACTGAGCCACAACTAGAGAAAGCCCTCACACAGAAACGAAGACCTAACACAGCCATAAATAAATAAATAAATAAATAAATTTTAAAAATAAATAAAATAGAATGAATTTTAAGTGATGTCAGAGAAATAAGCCTAACATTTAAATTATCTATTAGTGTGGATAACATTTAACAATTTTAAACGTTAATGATTCTATGGACTTCCCTGGTGGCGCAGTGGTTAAGAATCCGCCTGCCAATGCAGGGGACACAGGTTCGAGCCCTGGTCCAGGAAGATCCCACATGCCGTGGAGCAACTAAGCCGGTGTGCCACAGCTACTGAGCCTGCGCTCTAGAGCCCGCGAGCCACAACTTCTGTGCCCGTGTGCCTAGAGCCCGTGCTCTGCAACAAAGAGAAGCCACCGCAATGAGAAGCCCGCACACCGCAACAAAGAGTAACTAACCCCTGCTCGCCACAACTAGAGAAAGCTCGCACACAGCAACAAAGACCCAAGGCAGCCAAAAAAATAATTAATTAATTAAAAGTTAATGATTCTACAAATCGTCTTATTGGAGTTAAAATGTACCCCTAAGCAGTATTTTTCAAGAACTGTAGAAGAGCTTATTATTCAAGGAGAGCCAAGAGTTGAATGCATAAGCATACTTGACAAAGCTAACACAAATGTCAACAATAACAAAGTAAGCAATGGCAATGGAGACGATGCTGAAGTAACCGATGTAGCGGAAGCATGTTCTGGTCAATTAGACTGCAGCAATAAAGGCTGAGAGGTTTACAAGATCAGAAGACAGAACCTTCGGATAAATAAAAAGAATGAGAAGGAATCAATGACTCAGGACACATACTTCACTGTGCAAATTAAGGAGAAAAATGGAAAGAAGCAGGTGAAGAGATATGGAGAAAAAAAGTTGAGAATGAAGAAAATTTTTCTCACGATAGCATGGGAATTCCACAGAGGATTTCTTATTAGAAACAAATGTGGAGATGAACTAGAATGGGTATGAGGTTCTAGAAAAAGAGGAAAAAACTTCCATAAAAGTGACCTAATATCTTATCCAGTCACACTAACTCTGTTTCTTAAAAAGCAACACGGTTTCAGAATCGTTCCTTGCTCAAGCTCCAAATTTATACCATGTCACCATTAAAGAGGCAGAAGGATATCAACCTAAATTCAAAAGTCCACTATCTCTGCATTTACCACCTCTCCTCTGGCTTGAGGGATGTTTTGATTTGTAAAGACTGTAGAAATATGACAAAAATAAAGACAGAAATTACATCACAATAGAATTTTATAGTACATCTGTTTAATTATATTATGACCATTAATGCAATATCTGCCTCAATAATTTAACCCAGATAATAAAAAAAAAATGGCATAATGACAGTTTAAAGCTGGTTCAATCACAATGTTACAAGCTTTAAGAGTGAAAACAGAGGACTATTTAAAATAGCTAAAAAGATAACATGTGTCATAGTGCTTAATGTTTCTGTAACTGTTGGTAAGGCTTACATCTAAATCTGATGCAGAATTCTCAATGGCATTGAAACAGTTCTTTTCTCAACCACACGCACAGTATATATACACTGGTGCTATGAGTCTGGAAGAGACTGGCTATGGGTGCCACTTCTTGTCTTCAGCTGGGACTGTGCAATATCAGCAAGTGCGCTCTGTATCTTTTCCAGAAGCATGTCCCCTCGATAAACAACATCCTCCAGACATGTAGCAGCTTCGTGATTTTCTTCTTCCAGCTTATACAAGCTTGCAGCCTTTACAAGACACAAATTTAAGAATGTTCTGAGAAATAAAAAACTTGGAGATTAATGAAAGCTGAGGAGGAAAGAACCTGCAGTAAAAGTATTTACTTTAAAATCTGATGACTACACAACCATTGTGATAGATTTTTCAGTTGCAGAAATCCTAAGATCAGATAAAACTTTCAGCGGCAGAAATCCTAAGATCAGAGTCTTCCCTGTATGAATTACCTAAAAGATGACTTTTCGATTGGAGATCTCTGGATGGCTACATGAGACTCCCTTCCACACTGCTTTCGGACACTACTATTCTACTCCACACCCAGAATGTGCCCCTCCTCTCACTCTTTGCAAGGAAAAGAAGCAAACTGAGGAAAATGGCAAGTTTTCTTTAAGCTCAAAATTGGACAATTATATACATTCAGCTCAGTCTTTAACAGACTACAGCAGTTCACAGTAAAATTCCCACTCTAAAATTTAGGTTAACTTTGAAAATTGTAACAAAAGGCACTAAATCTATCTCTTTAATTCAAAATTCTCTACTCACAAAATTCTCAAAGGAAAAGATATTTTTACCTGTAAAGCAGCTGTAGATTCTTCACTGGGTAAGGAATCTATCAAAACATCAATGTCTTTTGCTGTTCGTGCAATCAACGCTGCAAAAAGCTGGGCATATTCTACAGAAAGATGGCACTCATTTAGGATATTAGAGAAGCTCAAGTTTTCAGAAAGAGAAATTAAACTTAATGAAAATAGAAAACTTCATAAGTTTATCTGTAGCAGGCTTCTAATGATTAAAGTGTAATTTTAACACATCAATTCTATTACGTTTGAGAATTAGCTTTAATATTAACTCAAACTGGAACGTAAGCATAATGTATATCATTTCATTTATTAGGACAATACAGTGGTCACTTGAATAAAGGAATCTATAAATGGGATGCCTTTCTTATTAAGGTCCCTCAAGTAAAATTCAGCTAAATTCATACAATTCTCCTCTAAACAAGTAAAATGTCTGTTATTTGACAAGAAAAGAATTATGAGGTGTTATGTAAATTGACTATAACAAATTCATTTCTTTTATGACAAACTTGTAGTAATATTCTCAAACAATAACATTTTTAGAAAGTCATAAATAAGTTGAATTTTTCAATAAATCTAATTTTAAGGGCTTACAGGTAATGTGAGAGTCAAACTAAGAGAAGCCAAGAAAATCTATTTACCTTCTGTAGGATTAGCTGGCTGATCTTTGTTAATGGCTGTCTGAATATTACTAAAAGAGGCAGGAGGACCACACTGCTGCAACACTCCAATGGCATTACAAAACTGATCTGCAAGCTTCAGGCCAAAGGAAACGTGGCAAAGTTAGAAAGGATTTATGTTTTACCGATTTTATTGGTAACGGCAGCAACAATGTTTCTATTATAATGGTCTCTGAGCAAGAAAATAAAACAGAAAGGAGTAATTCTGGATAACATAAACCAGTTACTAACAATGATTAAATGTTTTAGTCATGCAAAGAAACTACATTTGGTTTTAATCATGCAAAAAGAAACTACTTTTGGTATCAATCAAAGAAATACAAAATAATCTTTCTTTTCTTCCCAAGGTAACAGGATGACAAGAGAACTATATGCCAATACTTACTGCAAGCACAAGTAAAGGCTTTTGGGGAAGTAGTGGTGGAAAAGAGCAAATGTGATAGGCAAATATCTAAGAATGGCCCCAGGGTAAATTTTAAAATGTGACTCCTGTACAAAGTATACGACCCCTTTTCTGAAGCTAGAGTAGTTACAAGTGTAAAAGTGGGGAAAAGACTGCACCTTAAGTATTCTGAAATGTTTTTCTCCAGGACTCAAGCTGTAAACTCCCAGGGCTCTAAAAGTATTCCTTAAGCAGTTTTGAAGATTGAGAATACCAAGTCCTTACTGAAACCGTGTCCCATGGGGTTAATGGCAGCTGTCACGCTAACAAAAATACTGGAGTATGTCTTACAGAACAGCAGATAAGGGAACAGCCTGTTAGAAACCCCTCCGCTTGTAACCTGCCTTTAATGATTAAGACTGCTTTAGTTTTTTTTTTTCTTTCCCTAATTGCACACCCTCCAAGCTTCATGTAGCCCATGTAATACAGCACCAGACTTCTTATCACCCCTACAGATAACGCTGCTGTCGCATGCATCACTGTAGTAACAGGGGCTTAAGTTGTTTTCCAGAAATTTGGAAGATTTGGAGTGGGCCCCTACCCAGTTCAGACCAGTTAAGAATAGTTGGGACCACCAACCCTAAAACTTGGTCCCGTGCACAACACCGATTACCTCACCTTTTCCCCTACCTCCACCCACCTTTCCCCAGGCCTGAGAACACCCTGTTTCATTATCCCATAAAATCTCAAGGCTCTTGCCTTCTGGGAAGCAATCTGCGATTTGTTCTCCTGTCTCCTCACTCCACTGCCTCCTGAATAAATAAACCCCTTCTCTGCTGCCTCAGTGTTTGGCCTGCTCCAAGTCCAGCAAACAAACCTGGCTCCATAACATTACCATCTCCAAACCTAAGATTCCTAGTCTCCCCACCAACTTCTCTCCATAGTCCCGACCTCTCAAACCTCAATTCCTTATCTCCAATCAGTGAATCAGCATTTCCACTAAGTTTCACTGCCATTATTTGAATGACAGAACTCAAAGTCAGCTGTTTCCTTTGTTTAATATCTAATTTCTATTGAGAACCTCCTAGTCAACCAGTCTAACTTCAGACTCAACTTTCCTTTCATCTTCAAATCCTGCTAATACTACTACAAATCTTTCCTTTTTCCTTCTACCATCACTGCTGCCGTTAGTTCAACTTCACACAAGAATTGTTTACAACAGACTCCTTATTAATTTCTAGTTCTTATTTTCTTTTTTAAAATTATTTATTTATTTATTTTTGGCTGCGTTGGGTCTTCGCTGCTGCACGCGGGCTTTCTCTAGTTGCGGTGAGCGGGGGCTACTCTTTGTTGCGGTGCGCGGGCTTCTCACTGCGGTGGCTTCTCTTGTTGCGGAGCACAGGCTCTAGGCGCGGGTGCTTCAGTAGTTGTGGCTCGCCGGCTCTAGAGCACAGGCTCAGTGGTTGTGACGCACAGGGTTAGTTACTCCGCAGCATGTGGGATCTTCCCAGACCAGGGATCGAACCCGTGTCCCCTGCATTGGCAGGTAAATTCTTAACCACTGCGCCACCAGGGAAGTTCCTAGTTCTTATTATTTACTGTGTTATTTTACTCTGCTCAAAAATTTTGAGTTTGCCCCAGCATGGTCTTCAAGATAAATCTCCAAGTCTTCAGGCTATTTCAAAGCTTTCAATAATCTAAGTCAACCCTACTTGTTCATTATCTACTCCTCCTTCACATATGCCTGACTGGTGATAAATTCATTTCTGACTACACTGCTTTTGCTCACATTTTGCAAAGGTAATAGAGTGGCAGTTAGTGCTCTAAAGCTGTACAAACATGGATTCTAATTCTGGTTCCTCGAGTTTTTTTTTTAATTTTTAAATTGGGAACATTCTCACATTATAGCATTGTTATGAAGAATACAGAAAACACACAAATATTCAACACACTGGCTATTTGCTCTGTCCTTATGAAGCTTTCAAAATCCATTCATTCAACAAATATTTATCAAAAATCAACTCTATGACAAGCACTGTATATAACTATATAAACACAGTGATTCAGTGAACAAGACAGCTTCTGCTCTCATGGAGTTCTCAGTGGGTAAAATAAATTTTATTTTCATAATTTCACAAATAATTACAATTCAGATAAATGCTAATAAGAGTCCCTCTATTTTAGTTAATATCACTCAACAGTTCACTTTACTTCAGCACTTGCAGCTGAAAACACTCAATTCATTACAACTCCTAACCACATACTGCTTTTGCATTATTTGAATGTCTCTTGAGCATATGACATCTTTCTAATCAGACTGTAAACTCCTCAAGGAGTATTTCTCTGTAACCATGATGGGGCACCCATCATGGATACCAGGAACCCATACCAGTTAACCTAGAGGTTTTTCTCCAAAATCCAATGATCAGCCTGCCTACCATGGAGTTAAGGGCCATTTTCACTTTTCCTTACTATCCTTCCGGCTATGAGACATGTATGAATACACAACATTTCCCCTAAAATAACATTTGTACCCAGCAGCATCATTACAATTTGATTTTGTAAAGCCTCAAAGGAGTATCTCCCTGAGGGAGACTGGTTGGCAGCCCAGGCAAGTCACCAAAGGTAGAATTTACCTTGGTGAATTCATCAAGATTTAGGGGCTGGCCCTCACACGCAAAGTAGATCAGTTTCTCGTGAGCAGATTCACACTCTTCAAGTGCACAAAGACTAATAACAAGAATACCAACTTATTAGCTTCCGGTGAGAAAAAACTGGCAAGAGACCAGGTACTTGGATTTTCCAGTCAACATCTCACCTGGGACATCAAATTATAAACAGAATGACAGAAATGTAAACAATTTAGCTCTTAATGGTAATAAGTATATGAATCCTTTGGTTTGCATATACTTTCTACGTAGACATAACAGGAAAAATAATCAGAAGGATCAAAGTAAGCGGGGATACTCACAACACCTGACTTTTCATAGGGAGTAAACTCATTGGCAGGCATTTTAAAAACCTTAAATAAAGATATAGGAAGGTCAGAAGATTCACTATCATAAAGACGTCGGTTTTCCCTAAACTGACATGCTGGGGGCGTGGCCAAGAGATGGAACCCTTGGTCTATAGGAACCAACTAAGATGAAACATAACTTTTCACTTTACTATCACTCCCGCCCCAACCTGAAAATTTTGGCGAAGGAATATTCTCGGCTAACATCTAATGACAAAGATCCAATCATTAAGAACACGACTGCCCTCCGTGGGTTAAAATTCATAAGGGGAAAAAGCTTCCGCTTCCTCTCCCCTCCCGGCCAAAGAGGAGCAATCCCATAAGCACCACTGACAAGAAAATAAAACCTTTCCGAGAGAACATGATAAGGCCGTGAAGCGTGACAGTCCACGCAATGAGATCCTCCACTTCGCAGGCTAAGAGGCCGCTGGCTCCCGCACCGCACCGCACCGCCCCGCAGCCGGCCTCAGACCTTCCAGACCACGGCGCCGCCTCCCTCCAACCCCAGCGCTTGATGCTGAAGCCCGGCCTCAGTCCACTCCCCACTTCCGAGTTTTGTCCCTCGGACCTCTTTTTCTGCCTTGCTTTCCCTCGGGAAAGAAGACGACGGAGATAAATCCCGTGCAATTGCTTACCGAGTTCACGGCGTCCTGCAACTGCGTGAGCCGATCCGCCATGTTCCTGCCGCAAACAACGAGACGCGAAAGCAGCTGCTCGTACGCAATTGGGCAGCTCTAGGATGCGTTATGGCCAATCACAGGCTGCGTTCTTAGAGGGGGTGGAGTCAAGCCTTACTCCAAGGCCGGGGCGGAGGGGCCGGAGGGGGCGGAGGGGGCGGAGGGGGCGGAGGGGGCGGAGGGGGCGGAGGGGGCGGAGGGGGCGGAGGGGGCGGGACTTTCCGGAGACCTACTTTATATAGACTACCTCCACCTGGGGCGACTCAGCTGGGCGCACTTTCAGTAACGCGGGGACTGTACAGGGCCGACTCTGTTTGGGGGCCAACATACTTTCTCGTGGCTTTTAGGTGTTAAACACTTTACAGAGATTGTTGGATTATGCGGTTTTTAAAAGTAATTTTCCTTATCCTCCCTTGTATCCATTTGTAAACATCGCCTAGAATACTTGCATGGACCACAAAACATACACAGCAAGCAACTAAAGAATACTTGGGAGTCACGGTACCGACTTGAGTGTCAAGAAATCCAAATTAAAATTCAGCAAGCAATCAGGACGGGCTGTGTTCGGGTGCCCCTCCGTTGCTTTTGGGTGCGGAGAGCCTGGATGCGTATTTAAATGTGGGTGTGCTGTGGGAGCTGACACACGTGAGATGGAAAGCGTCCAAAACTAGTACTAAACTGAGCTGTGATGGCCGTGTTGGAAGAGTATGGAAAACAGAGGTCTTGTGGGCAAAAGTGAGAGGAGGAAGACGGTAAGGTAAGAGGTAAGGTGTAATCAGCATCTCTTGTTTGTGTGACTGTGAGAAACTCGGTAAGGAACAGAGCAGGGTTGGTTGAGAAGAGAGTGGAAATTTCACAGTGGGAAAGAGGAGGAGGTAGTGGGAAGAGAGGAGGTTCCTGGAAAATAAGCCAGGTGCGTAGGTGCGGCAAGTTCAGTTTTAAAAAAGATAAGCTGTGCAATTTCGGCTTAGACTTGGGACCTATTGAGGGTTGCAGTGTGAAGAGTGATGGTCGAAACTTGGTATTTAAGGAAAGTTAGAGCCTGGGGATAGTCTGGAAAGAAATGAGGCTGGAATCAGCTAATGACTTCTTTGTGGACTTCAGACAAACTCACAGACCCTCCTCCTCAGGCTGATTATCCCTGATTACCCTCCTGGGGTTGGGGGAGGGTGGAGAAAACTCTCCGATGGGAACTTGGCTTGTGGGATCTACTCCAGCCCTAGCTGGGAAGCTCCACTTCTGCTTCACCACCACCCGACCCCACCTCCAAACAATCGACAAAACTGCTGGGACCTAATTGGGAACCTCTACAGGTGAGCCACCTCCCCCCTTAATGGGATTATTGAGAGAATTCTAATTTGTTTTAACTGTAATATGGGGTAAGCTTGTGACCCTCTCTTCTCACCCCCAGCTGAGAGTGTTCCTTACTGAATGTCTGCCACGTGCCAAAAAGTTATGTGGGTGCTGGGTTTGCAAAGATGAATAAGCCAGGGGCTCACAAGGAGGAGGGGTTTGCAGTTATTCAAGAATGAGGTGAGTTGGGCCTAGACTAGGGTGTTGAGCCTGAGCAGAGAAGACCAGGCTAGTTTTGAAGGAAAAATTCACACGGACTGGTGCCTGGTTGGATACAGAGGGATGAATGAGAGCACCCATGAAGGGAGAATACTAAGTTTTGTAGCCTGATTGAAGAGAATTTGGGCACTTGGGGTAGAACCACTCTGAAGCAACTCCTATTACAACCCAACTTACATCCTGTCATCCTGTCGTTATGTTCCTTACAGTTTTCAGTAGCTCCACAGAGACTTCAGGTTGATGTTCAGCCATTTCTGCTTGGGTTTCAACGTTGGCCATAATCTGGCTCCAGGAAACAGATCCTGCCTCCTCATGCAACAGTTTTTTTGAGTGAAATAATCACTTCAGATTATTCAGCCACAGCCCCTGAAAACTTTTGTTTTTCCTGGGCTTCTTAAGCCTCTTCTGGCCATGGACCCCTCAAGAATCAGATGAAAACTGTGGACCTCTTCCCAGACCAGGCTCTCAAAATTTTGCATACATTTTCAGGGGTTTATGAACCTCTTGAAGCTGTGGACTTCAGGTAATAATCCACCTGCAAAATACAGTCTTATATGTGTAGCTCAGGATGCCTCAACCGTGGCTCTATTGACGTTTGAGGCTGATTATTCTCTGTTCTGAGGTGCTGTCCTGTGCATTGTAGGATGTTTGCCAGCATCCCTGTCCTCTACTCACGAGATGAGAGTAGAAACGCCCCCCCACCCAGTCGTGACAACACGAAATATCTCCAGATATTCCCAGATGTCTCCTAGCAGGTGTGGGGCAAAATTGTCTCCAATTGATAACCACTCACTTCTTTACCTTTATCAAAACAATTTCTTTGCTGCTATTTAATTCACACTCGATCTTTTAAAGTTTTACTTTTAATGTAAATTTTATGAATTACTAGATTCCACATGGACCCCTTCTCTCTCCTTTCATGATTTTGACATTTTTTTCCATATGCTTTTTCATTTGCTTTTCTTGAATCCCCTACTGGATTATATGGTTTTAAGAGGAGGAACTCAGTATTATGTATCTCTTATCTTTGAAACACAATTTTGGTAATATGTCCTTTTAAACTTTATATTATTAAAAGTTTCAAACATACACAAAAGTAGAGAGAATAGTATGGTGAACACTCATGTACCCATTGCCCAGCTTCGATTTTTTATCAACTCATAGCCAATCTTGTAGTAAGTACTTTGATGTTTTTAAATCTGTAGTGACTCCCTATTTTTTCAGGAAAAAAAAATCTTTAACAGTTCTTTAACTTGACATTCTAGACCCTTAACTACCTTTATTACCTACTCAGTCACAATTTATTAAACATCTAAACTGTTCCAAGCACGGTGCTGAAATACTGTAAATAAGCATTTGCTACATTAGATTCTTTGCAATTCCCTACAGATGCTCTGCTGTTTCGTACTCCTATGCACATCATATAAGATGCATTAATTCTCTCTTCCTTGTATGAAAAGCCCACACTTCCATCCCTACCTCGATTTTGTTCCTCTGTTGATCATCCACTCAGCTTTAAACCTCATTTTAAACGTTTCTTTCTTGATAAAACCTTTCCTGAAACCCTAGGGTAAGTTAGTTTCTCCCAATCTTCAGAATTGTTCCTTGTACTTTTTATTACACTTAACACATTGAGGTTTAATTATCCACACATGACTCTAATTCACTCACCACCATGAGCTACTTGTGGGCAGGAAACATATTTTAATTGTTTCCATATTTCCAATGCCTAGCATTTAGCCTGACACTTAGAAGACTCTGAATGCATATTTATGGACTAAGTGAATGAATTTCTAGCATAATGATTTCCATATGTTACTAAATAAACATTTATTGAATTTAATTTAATGAACACAGTCCAAAGAATGTAACCCACAGGAAGAACAAGTGTTAAAAAATACAGAGCAATAAAATGGATAACTAATAAGAACCTGCTGTATAAAAAAATAAATAAAATTCTAAAATTCAAAAAAAAATACAAAGCAAAGGTTCGGTTAGAATGAGATAGACTAAATGGGCAAGCTTCACAGAGGACCTTTCCTGCCTTTCCCCTGGAGCTCTATTCCCATCTCCATCCAAGGTGTCTTGGGCTTTGTCAAAAATCTAGGATAGGTTGCCTGCCTTCCTTCTTTTTCTAGACTTTAAGCAGTCCTTAAGGCTCTAGTTATCTATATCTTGGATTTGGGAATCTTGTCAGTTTTTGTGTTTCCTTTCAATTCTTAGGAATAAAAACTCATCTGCAAAGCTGCTGGGCCCATTTGCTTCACAGGTTGCCAGTGGAACTCTGACATGAGCAAGGAACCCCAGCCACTATTCTTCCCAAGCTGTTACAGTATTTTGGAGCCAAGGTAATGAGGCCCTCTTCTGCTTACTGACATATCTGTCATCAGCTGTCCACTGCAGACACAGGGAACTGCAATGCTAAAGTGTGGAAGAGAGGGAATGGGGTTAGTTCAGGGAAGTGAAATTAATTCAGCATGACCAGCATAGAGGAGTTAAGTTGCAGCAAGAACCTGGAGAGCTGGGCAGGTGCTACATCATGAAAAACATTATGTGTCATACTCAGGAAGATGGACTGTTATCCTGAATGCTTTTACCAGAAAACCTTTAGAAGTATATCTTTAAAAAATTTTTATTTTCTTATTCAAAAGCCATACACATTCAGTGTAGAAATTTTACAAAGAGCAGAAATGTGCAGAGAAAATCATTCTTAATCCAATCACCTGGAGATAAACTATTTTAAACATTTTGATAATGTTCTTTCAACCTTTCTATGCATATAAATATGAATGCATATTAAAAAGAAAACAAAATAAAGATTATACTATATATATATTGCCTTTTAACTTGCCTTTTCATAAACACTTCCTGATCAATCAGTTGCCTTTTTTTTTTTTTTTTTTTTTTGCGGTACGCGGGCCTCTCACTGTTGTGGCCTCTCCCGTTGCGGAGCACAGGATCCGGACGCGCAGGCTCAGCGGCCATGGCTCACGGGCCTAGCCGCTCAGCGGCATGTGGGATCCTCCCGGACCGGGGCATGAACCTGTGTCCCCTGCATCGGCAGGCGGACTCTCAACCACTGCGCCACCAGGAAAGCCCAATCAGTTGCCTTTTAAAAAATGATTTTTGAAGGTCTACAAGGTATTCTATTATATGGCTGCATTACAGGTTATTTAATTAACTTCTTATTGTTGGGCATTTAGGTTGTTTTAGTTTTTTTGCTATTGTAAATAACATCTTGAACAGTTTTGTGCACTTATATATATATATAATTTTTATACATATTTACATACTTAAATCCAAAAGTGGAATTATCACACCAAAGCTGATTATTTTTAAGATTTCTGATGCAGCTCATGCCATAAAAAGTATGAAATTACACTCTCACTAGTTCCATCTTAGAATGTCTTCTCAGCTCTTTCATCCACACTCGAAGTTCTTGTTCTTTTAAAATATTTACAGCTTAGTTTCTTAATTTGGTTTTGTGTGTTACTAGTGAATTTGAACTTTTTTTCATGTGTTTACTGGCCATTTGTGTTTCCTTTCTTCTATTTTTTTTTTTTTTTAATTTCCTATTCATGCCGTTTGCTAACTTTTACTTTTGGTCATCAACTTGACTTTTCATATGGTTTATTGTTTATGGGTTTTGTTTTTGTTTTTTTTTGTTTTTGTAGTACGCGGGCCTCTCACTGTCGTGGCCTCTCCCGTTGCGGAGCACAGGCTCAGCGGCCATGGCTCACGGGCCCAGCCGCTCCGCGGCACGTGGGATCTTCCCGGACCGGGGCACGAACCCGCGTCCCCTGCATCGGCAGGCGGACTCTCAACCACGGCGCCACCAGGGAAGCCCCTATGGTGTTTTTTGACTTTAATAAAATTAAAATTTTTAAGTAGCCAAATCTACCAATCTTTTCGTTTATGGTTTCCTCCTTCGCTTTTTTGCTTAGAAAGTTCCTCCAGTGAATACTTCTGATCACTTCTGGTTTGGCGCTGCCAAATTCCAATAGACTTTTGCTCAAATAAACTCTTAAAAGAAAAAAAAAAGTTCCTCCCATCATTCTGCGATCAACTTTTTTTTTTTAAACGTGTATTTCTTCTAGCTCTTTTAAGATTTTAATTTTATTTATTACTTTGGGATTTCATTGTGACAATGTGAGATAGAGTTGTAATCCTCTCTCCCCAATACAGTGCAGCTAATCAGTTATCAAACACAATTTACTGAATAATCCATCCACGGGTCCAAATGCTACCCTTATAATCGCTGCTATCATCGTCCCTGGGTTTCATCTATTGAGAGTTACTGGAAAGAGGGCATGTGGGACAGTGAATAAACACCATAGGAATAAATAGTACTACAGCAGGTGTGAACATTTGGACCAGGCAGAGGAAGGACAGGAAAAGAGTTGTGCCTATTAATATTATGGTGATTGGTATAGGTTTTTAGTTTAGTAGTGGATTAACCAAATATGGAATTTTCAACATAGTTGCTTATTAAAATAGATAACTGAAAAAGTTAAAGAGCAGGAAATATAAAGCAGGGTAATCTTCCTCAAATAAATTTGAGTCTATAAACCTAATTCCACAATCGTCTCACGAGCCATCTGTCACATGGACTACTGTCCTTTAAACAGCCCTCACGTATAAAATTTGAGCGAGGAAGTTCAGATGAAGGTCTTGAGCCTTCGAGGATATTTCGCTTAGAGAAAAAGGAACTTTATTTTCAATTGTGGCGCTCATCACCAGCGCAATAACCACTACAGAAACAGCACTGCCCCCGTATTTTCATACCAACATCTCCCTGAGGAGCTAAGGCAATTGCGACAGGGAGAAACGATCAACTCTAGCGTTTTGAGCGCCAGATTCCTCTTTTTTTCCGTTTGCAAAGGAAACGCGGGAAACGGGAGCCTGGAGACGTTAGGCCGCAACAGAAAGGGTTATTTTTCACTCGAACGGTAGTTTTCGTAAGTGCGAAAGATACCAAAGTGAGAAGTACAGGTTTCACCCCAGAACTTCCTGGGGTCGCCGCAGGCCCCGGCGCAAGGGTGCCCGCAGCGCCGCCGGCCGGGAGGAGGCGAGCGCCTCCCGGACACGCCCCTCCGCTCCCGTCCCCGCCCCCGCCCCCGCCCCGGGGGGCGCCGTCGCCGTGACGTGAGGGGCGAGAGGAGGCGTGGGGCCGCGCCGCGGGGCTGGTTGCCGGAACTGGAGCCCTCTGCCGGGGCGGGGGGCGCGCGGGCTCCGCGGGGCTGGCAGGTGTGCTGCGCGTGCACCTGGCGAGCGATGGCGCCGGCCGTGGGCGCGCCGGGGTAGCGCGGGCTAGGTGGCGGCGCCCGGCCGGGGCAGCAATGGAGCTCCTTCGGCTGCTGCTCCTGGCTGTGTTGGCGTCGGAACCGGCGGCGGCCGGCGGAGCCGAGACCGTCGGGAACTCCAGCGAGGGTAAGGTCGGGGGCGCCTGACTGCTGCAACCCAAACTTGGTCTTGCATTTCTTGCAAGGTCAGAGTCCACCCCGGGGTCTGTCCGCGCAGCAGGGGAGGCGGTGAGTTCAGAACCGGCAGGAATGGATCGAGGTCCTTTCCTGCAGAAGGCAAGTCCCATTGCTAAGGAGGCCTTACTGTCAACCTCCTAATTTAGGTTGGGGGAATGGGAAGAGATAGGAAACTCTCTTGTTCAGACACATTATTCTCTCCCTTAGGGTGCAGCCATGTTTTTAGGTTTAATTTAACACATTAAAACACCTCTTTGCTCCCAAGTGGCTGGTCTGAGCCTCAGGACTGCGAGACTTGATGCAGCCAAGCTGCAGCGGGTTTTTGTACTCCAAAATCTAGATGCTTTTCAAACTGGTTATGCTCTGCGGAGTTTCAGAGGAAAAGTGAACCCAGAATGGGACTTTAGACCATAGGTCATGTGCTTGGTGAATGGATTTTAGCAATAGTTGGTGGTTTGTTAATATAAACTGTAAAAAGCGTTAATTGTATGAAGCTGATAATCATGTGCTTTTCCATGGGGTCAAGAACATTCTTGGTTTTGTTTTGAGCTTAAGAGACTAGTTGTAGTTCTGAAACATAGTATTTTCTGAATAATGTGATTCTGTTTCTGAATGCTTATCTTTGAAAAGCACTTGTGCAAACTGAATCCTATAATTTTTGCCTAGAATTTAAGGCCAAAGCTGAAAAGGGCGGTTATAGTTTTGCAGAAAAAATAGCCTTATTTATAACAGGGCGCTAACATTCACTGCGTGCAGTATGTGCCAGGTGCTTTTCATGGCAGTGTTATTTAATCCTTACAACCCTGTTAGATAATTATTGTCCTCACTGGTGGAGGATGAACCTGAGGCCCAAGACCATGCTCACTACACAAGTAAACAGCTAAGAGGGGCACAGACAGCAGATGAACCCAAGTGTGTCTTGCTGTAAATTTCATGGTCTTCCACTTCTACAAAGCTGCCCTCCAGTGAGAATGTTTTACTTAGTGTGGTGCTTTACACTTACTTCTTCCCTGAATTCTCGTTCCTCAAAATAGAGTCTCTTCTCCCTCCCTCATATGGCTATTTCCTTTCTTCCAAGGTGAAGAATCTGAGAGATTGAGTTCACAGATGATCAGATGAGAGAAGTAATTTGAGAAATTAATGTTTTTCAGACACTGTTTCTCACCTCTTTTCTGTGATTACAGCACTGTTATTTCCTCAGCCACATTATTCTTCTGGCCTGGCATCAGTATTGCTTTTCTGTTCAGGAGAGGGACAGCAGGTGGGAACTTGACTGCTGAGGGTTAATGAAAGCTGATATTCTCCACATCTGTCAGATAAAGATCAGAGTGGAAATTAAGGAAGACTTAGTTCCAGACTTGCATGATCCTCCTGGAAAATGTCTGGATTTCTATTTGAGGATTCTGATGGCTATACAAACTCGAAATTGGGTAGCTGCTGTAAGTTAGGAGGATTTACCCATCTTTAGCAGGAAGAGCTAAACACCTTAGTGGCTTAGAAGCTAAGTGAGTCTTTAAAGGTGGCAGATCGAGTTCTAGAATGTCTGAGGAACTTGCTTTCTGTGACCAGCAAGAGATGAACCATGCATCTAAACAGTTTTCCCCTCTCTTGGAGTCCCGGTTCCCTGCTACCCTTAACACCTTTCATTATTGATTGAGGTTCATATCTCATAACTCACAGGAACTTACCTAGTGATTGGAGTTGAGCAGAGTGCTATTTGAACCTTCTCAAGTTTGTGCTACCCATAATGCTTAAGGAAGGTAGCAGGCCACTTGTGTAGTTAGTTGCAAGTGTTCTCTTTCTCTCAAAAGTGTGTGCATTTTTGTGTTTCCTTTCACCTTTTAGGGCTAATGAAAATTCATAAGACAGTATCAATGAGAAATCGGGATGGGCAGTTGAATGCTGGCCAGCTCAAGTAGCTGAACGGTTTTTGTTTTTAGTATTCCACCTGAAGAGAATTATGAAGACTAAGTGTTGACAAATCTGTCCTAGAATTTTTCTGTTGAGTTAAAGCAGAAACAATGGAGGTACATTTCAGTAAATAGTAAAAAGGAAGAGGTGGAAAATTTGAAGGTTGCAAGTTTAGGATCGGATTGAGAAAGAAAAGGAACATTGGGATTAGGCACCTCTTTTTAGAATGGAATTATTGGAAGGAAAGAGTGACTCTGGGTAGGAATGGAGGAAGGGTATGAAACATAGAAAAGGGTCCCCTGCTGTAGGTTAGATGGCAAAAAAACATTTTTTCCAGAAAAAGCAGAGCCACGGCTTTTTAGAGGAGAGCTGCAGCGTAAGTGCTCAGTCTCATGTTAGCCATTTGCCCTGTAATAGCCTTCTGTTTAAAAAAAATTTAGTTTTGGCTGCAGCTACTCTTAGTTGCGGTGCGTGGGCTTCTCATTGTGGTGTCTTCTCGTTGCGGAGCATGGGCTCTAGGTGTGCGGGCTTCAGTAGTTGTGGCACGTGGGCTCAGTAGTTGTGGTTCGTGGGCTCTAGAGCGCAAGCTCAGTAGTTGTGGCACACGGGCTTACTTGCTGTGCGGCATGTGGGAGCTTCCCAGACCAGGGCTCTAACCCTTGTCCCCTGCATTGGCAGGCAGATTCTTAACCACTGCGCCACCAGGGAAGCCCTGCCCTGTAATATCCTTGATGTGCTGTCTTTCCTATCCACTCCTCAAGTCATAAGACCTAATTATCCCTCAAAAAATGTTTCTGATGCATCCTTTTCCAGATGACTTAGAAGTGCCGTTAAGTTCCTGTTAACCTCTTCAGGATATATTTTTGTAGTTGTGTCTTCCTTTGCCATGTCAGTTTTTATGAGTAGAAATGAAATGCAGTTTCTGCCAGGCTGGACTGTTAAAGTTGTCTTGACTTTCAGTATATTTCCTTGTCACTCTGTGGAAGTCACTTTCTCAACTCGCTGTTCATGATGGATGTGCTGGGCGTTTTATACCTGTTAGACCTCTTGTTCCCACTAGTTTATTTGTAGGAGGACCATACTGACTGCCTGCATTTTTTTTTTTTTTTGATAAGGACATGAGCCTCTGAAACATTGGAAAGCTAATAGAAACAAATAATGATATTTTATTGTGTAGTATTAGACAGTTCACAAATTTTTTCCCATTTGATACTTTCAGCAGCCACGTGATGTATGCAGCACAGTTACCTGCATTTTACCATGAGGGAACTGAGGCCCATAGGAAATAATTACTTGTCTGAGGTCACAGAATTAAACTATCATTTACCAAACATTTACTGTGTGCCAACCAGGTGCCTGGCACTGTGAGGCTCCGGAACATCAAATATGACAGGGCCCTGCAAGTCAGGACTCAAACCATAACTGGTTTGTTTAATATACAGTATTCTATAAAAATTGTGAAATGGCTCTTGGATTGCCAGAGGATTTTCACACAAAAGTTAGATAAAGATAACTAAGAATAGGAAAAAATATAGCTTTCCTTCCCTAATTCATCAAATGTTGTGTTAGGAGTTCTCACACCTGGCTGGACATTAGAATCACCTGGAGAGCCTTGAAAAAAAGCATGTTGGTGAAGAGACAACTAGAAATTGAAATAGAAAATAAAGAGTAAGTTTATAATACCATCAAGAAATATTAAATATTTAGGGATAATTATAATGGGATATGTTACAATCTCTATAGAGAAAACTATCCAACATTCTTGAGATAAATTAAGAAAATAAATAAATAGAGGGATATCTCAAATTCGTAGATTAGAAAAATTCTGTGTTATAAAGGTATCATTTCTCCCTAAATTAATACATTCAGTGCCATCTCAATCAAATCCAAGCAGAGTTTTTTTTTTGTGGAAACTGACAAGCTGCTTTCTAAAATTTATATGGAAATGAAAAAGGGCCAAAATACTCAAGACAGTCTTGAAGAGGAAGAACAAATTTGGGGCAGAAATTAAGACAGTGTAATACTGGTGTTAGGTTAGGCAAATAGACCAGTGGTACACAGTTAAGAGTCCAGAAATAAACCCTCACATATGTCTCTTGACTTATGTGAAAGGTGGAATTGCTGAGCAGTAGGGAAACTACTTTCAATAAAGGTTGCTATGTCAACAGGATATTCATATGGGAAAATGAACCTTGACCGTCTCACCTCACACCACACATAAATATCAGTTTCAGGTTGATTTTAGACTTAAATGTGAAAGGTAGAATAAAGTTCTAGAAGTTAACGTGGGGAATGTATCTTCCTGATCTTGGAAAATGTTGGCAAAGAATTCTTTAAAATCGTAAAGGAAAAACTTGAGAAATTGCACTACATTAAAATTAAAACTTCTGTTAATCTAAAGGTAACGAGAGTGAAAAGACAAGCTATAAAGAGTGGGAGAAGATATTTGTAACACATATCTGACAGAATACTCATATCAGTGATGCCTAAAGAGTTCCTAAAATTCAATAAGGACAGATAATCCAGTTTTTAAAATGGGCAAAAGGCTTAACAGACCCTTTCACAAAGAGGATATTTAAATAACCAATAGGTAAAACAAAATGTTCTTACCAAGTGTTGGCGAGAGTATTGTGTAACTGGAATACTTTCTCACAAGCTGATAGAGGTCTAAATTGGCAAAACCATGTTGGATAACTGTTCAGGAGTATCTACTAATTCTGAACATAAGTATACCCTGTTACCTGATAATTCTACTCATAGGTTCTACCCAATAGAAATGTGTACATGTGCACCAAAAGACACATACAAAAAATTGTCTGAATGGAGTTAATTATAATTACTCCAAACTAGAAATAGTCCAAATGTTCGTTAACAGTAGAATAGATAGGGCTTCCCTGGTGGCGCAGTGGTTGAGAGTCCGCCTGCCGATGCAGGGGACACGGGTTCGTGCCCCGGTCCGGGAAGATCCCACATGCCGCGGAGCGGCTGCGCCCGTGAGCCATGGCCGCTGAGCCTGCGCGTCCGGAGCCTGTGCTCCGCAACGGGAGAGGCCACAGCAGTGAGAGGCCCGCGTACCGCAAAAAAAAAAAAAAAGCTAGACACAAAAGAATTCATGCTGTATGATTCCATTTAATTAAATTTCAAAAAAAAAAGCCCATCTGTGGTGTTAAAAGTTAGGATCATGGTTACCTCTGGGGAAGAGGGAAGAGGTAGTGATTGGAAGAGGCCACCAGGAGACCTCTAAGAGGTTAGAGTGCTGTTTCTTGATATGGCAGTGTAAACTTTGTGCACTTCTCTGTAGGCATGTTTTTTCTTTTTTTAAAAATTTAATTAATTAATTTATTTAGGCTGCGGCTGGTCTTAGTTGCGGCATGCAGGATCTTCTTTGCGGCATGCAGGATTTTTTTTTTTTTTTTAATTGCGGCATGCAAACTCTTAGTTGCGGCATGCATGTGGGATCTAGTTCCCTGACCAGGGATCGAACCTGGGCCCCCTGCACTAGGAGCACGGAGTCTTACCCACTGGACCACCAGGTAAGTCCCTGAATGTTATTTTAATAAATATTTGTTTTGTAATTGATACTTGAACCCTAACCCCAGGAATTTTGATTTAACTGGTTGGAGAGGGGCCCAGGCAACAATATCTTTTAAAAAGCACCTTCAGATAATTGTAACGTACAACCAAGGTGGATGACCACTGTATTAGAATTCCTTTCTAAGAAGGACACCTCATGAGCACTACAGAAAATATGAAAAATAGGAAATGTGTAAAGAAAAGAAAACATTATTTAAAATACACCCCATAGTTACCTGTTTTTAATAGCCCTACTTACTTTGTCAAGTGACCAGTTTTTTAAAAATACTGTATACAGTGTCTCTCCCCTTTGTTATCTGGCTTCCTTCTGGTTCTTGTCACAGGCATTTGGGGAAAGAGGGTTAGCAGGCATCATCTTCCTTTCGGAAGCTTTCGGAAATCTGTTTCTGAAATGGCAGGTGTTCTTCTCGAAGTCGGAAGCAGAGACTGTCACTTACTGTTTTGGTCCTGATCATTTTGTATTCTCACAGAAGCTGTTTGTTTTCATTTCTGATTTTTTTAATGAGAACAAGACTTCTTAGTTATTTTAACCATTTAAGATCAAAGGTGATCTGCTACACTGTCACAGCAAAAACCTTCTCAAATAGGTTTATTGCCTGGCATATATATGTACACACACACATATGTGTATATTTTTTCTAGAGTATTGTTTCACAAAATAGAATTATTTTATTTCTTATTTCTTATTCATGCTGGAATGGTAACAGCCTATATGTTCATTAGTAAGGGATTGGCTGAATAATCATGTTTACCTAGAATGGAATTATTATATAGCTTTTAAAATGATAAAGCTAGAATTATCTATTGATGTGGGAAGATATCTAAGATCTATGAAATGGCTATACCAAACCTATTTGTGTCTTTTCTTTTTCCATCTACATAGAGGTGCTCATGCTGATATCTGCCTAAATCCTGAAAAATGTATACCAAACTGTTAATAGTGATTATTTCTGTACAGTGTACTTGCTGGAGGAATTAACTTTCTCTGCAGTTCTTGCCTTTTAAAATATGGCTTATGTATGATCTGGAACAATATTACCATTCAGGGATCGAACCTGGGCCCCCTGCACTAGGAGCACGGAGTCTTACCCACTGGACCACCAGGTAAGTCCCTGAATGTTATTTTAATAAATATTTGTTTTGTAATTGATACTTGAACCCTAACCCCAGGAATTTTGATTTAACTGGTTGGAGAGGGGCCCAGGCAACAATATCTTTTAAAAAGCACCTTCAGATAATTGTAACGTACAACCAAGGTGGATGACCACTGTATTAGAATTCCTTTCTAAGAAGGACACCTCATGAGCACTACAGAAAATATGAAAAATAGGAAATGTGTAAAGAAAAGAAAACATTATTTAAAATACACCCCATAGTTACCTGTTTTTAATAGCCCTACTTACTTTGTCAAGTGACCAGTTTTTTAAAAATACTGTATACAGTGTCTCTCCCCTTTGTTATCTGGCTTCCTTCTGGTTCTTGTCACAGGCATTTGGGGAAAGAGGGTTAGCAGGCATCATCTTCCTTTCGGAAGCTTTCGGAAATCTGTTTCTGAAATGGCAGGTGTTCTTCTCGAAGTCGGAAGCAGAGACTGTCACTTACTGTTTTGGTCCTGATCATTTTGTATTCTCACAGAAGCTGTTTGTTTTCATTTCTGATTTTTTTAATGAGAACAAGACTTCTTAGTTATTTTAACCATTTAAGATCAAAGGTGATCTGCTACACTGTCACAGCAAAAACCTTCTCAAATAGGTTTATTGCCTGGCATATATATGTACACACACACATATGTGTATATTTTTTCTAGAGTATTGTTTCACAAAATAGAATTATTTTATTTCTTATTTCTTATTCATGCTGGAATGGTAACAGCCTATATGTTCATTAGTAAGGGATTGGCTGAATAATCATGTTTACCTAGAATGGAATTATTATATAGCTTTTAAAATGATAAAGCTAGAATTATCTATTGATGTGGGAAGATATCTAAGATCTATGAAATGGCTATACCAAACCTATTTGTGTCTTTTCTTTTTCCATCTACATAGAGGTGCTCATGCTGATATCTGCCTAAATCCTGAAAAATGTATACCAAACTGTTAATAGTGATTATTTCTGTACAGTGTACTTGCTGGAGGAATTAACTTTCTCTGCAGTTCTTGCCTTTTAAAATATGGCTTATGTATGATCTGGAACAATATTACCATTTTAAGGGAAAAACAAAACAGGTGACACCTGTTGAGTGTTGAGAGTGTCACCATTTTGTCTAGATTGTCCCTGTTTTATAAATTTCGCATAAAGAGTTGAGGTAGAACCTGTGTTTTGAGTGCCATCAGGGAAGGAGGTTTTTTTCAAATTATGCATTTCCTTTCTGGTAAGAACGCCTCATGATCGCTATAGAAATCTGATAAACAATGAAATGTGTAAAGAAAAGGCACTTAGGGCTTCCCTGGTGGCACAGTGGTTAAGAATCCGCCTGCCAATGCAGGGGACACAGGTTCGAGCCCTGGTCCGGGAAGATCCCATATGCCGTGGAGCAACTAAGCCCATGCGCCACAACTACTGAGCCTGCGCTCTAGAGCCCGTGAGCCACAACTACTGAGCCCGCGTGCCACAACTACTGAAGCCCACGTGCCTAGAGCCCGTGCTCTGCAACAAGAGAAGCCACCGCAATGAGAAACCCGCGCACCGCAATGAAGAGTAACCCCCGCTCTCTGCAACTAGAGAGAAACCCACGCGCAGCAACGAAGACCCAATGCAGCCAAAAATAAATAAAATAAAAATAAATTTTAAAAAAAAAGAAAAAAAAAGTCACTTAACATACATTCCCAAGAATACCTACTTTTATTACCCCTACTTATTTTGTTAAGTTACCAGTCGTTTAGTAGTATATTTTAACTTCTATGGTCCTGTCTTTCCTTACTGTCTTTTAAACCACTGAAAGTTTTGGTTCTCCAAGTATTTCTGAGTTGTGATTTTTCTTCACACTTGTGTGATAGATTAAGGAAACGTTAAGATAACCAACACTTCACTAACTGATAGCTTCAGTCTCTTCCAGGGCTTATAAATGTTCTGGGTAGTATTTTGATTCAAGGCCCATGTAATGGGAGACAGACATAAAGATCATCAAAAGTTTCTAAGATAGGCTTAAGGGCAAATTTAAGTGTTAGTTAAGTGATTATAACCTTTACGAATTTACTTACATCAGTTCTGATCACAGTATTCAATAGGCAGAGCGACTAGTCCATAAGTACTAAATAAGTATTTGTCAAATAGAGAAAATGGGATGGGGAGGGACTGAAAAAACAAAACTGAAAATGTAACTCGAAAAGGTAGGCCAGTAAATGAGCTGAGTACTTTGGACAGTTAAAGGATGGAAATCCAATTAATTCCTAGGAAAACAAACTGAGACTGCTCTTAGACTGGAATTTGTGGATAGTTTTAAGACTTGGAAGGTGGAGAATGGATGGGACCAAAGTTAAAGTGCAATACATGAAAAGTTTTTAGGGCCATTTACTGAGGTCCTTAATTTTATGTATAATTTGGTTTCCTAATAAAGTAATCCTGGGGGCTTCCCTGGTGGCGCAGTGGTTGCGCGTCCGCCTGCCGATGCAGGGGACACGGGTTCGCGCCCCGGTCTGGGAGGATCCCACATGCCGCGGAGCGGCTGGGCCCGTGAGCCATGGCCGCTGAGCTCCTGGCCGCGTCCGGAGCCTGTGCTCCGCAACGGGAAAGGCCGCAGCAGAGGGAGGCCCGCATACCACAAAAAATAAAAATAAAATAAAAAAAAAATAATAAAGTAATCCTGATGCTGGGAAGACCTGGAATATTAAAATGTTCCTTGTTCCCCTTTAAAAAAAAAAAAACAACCCCCTGTGCCCCGCAACGGGAAAGGCCGCAGCAGAGGGAGGCCCGCATACCACAAAAAATAAAAATAAAATAAAAAAAAAATAATAAAGTAATCCTGATGCTGGGAAGACCTGGAATATTAAAATGTTCCTTGTTCCCCTTTAAAAAAAAAAAAACAACCCAGAAAACTCCCCACGTTTTCCAGACTTCCGTAGATTCTGTTAGCCACTTCCTAATATTTTTACCTCTATTCAGGCTGGAGTTTTGTTCCACATAAAAGGTGAAATGTCTTTCTAGTTACATAAATAGAAAATACACCACCTTCATTTGTCATTGTTACAACTATTAAAATTTTCTCTGGATTTTTAGAAATTAAATTAGAACCACAAATAACCTTTTTTTCTATAATCAATTAAAAAATTAAGTTATGAAGATAATATAATAACATGGAGTTTGGGGAAATTTTATAGAGAGTAACCTTTATTCTAGTTCTAGCAATGTTTGTATGTTCTGTTTGGCTTTCTTGGTTAGCCTTTCTTGATAGTCTTTTTTTTAATCATCCAAATGGAGTACTTGTGTTAACTACAAGAACAACAAAAAGTGCTGAAAAAATTAGCCTTCTTAGGAAACGGTACATAAGAATGAGTTAGTGTCTGGGGTGTTTTCTTTTAGCTCCCACTGACTCAAATTTCCTTCTAAAATAAAACATGATCCTTCCACTGTGGGACTCTGGTGAATATAATCTTTACCTCATCAACTACTTTTCATCTCTATTAAATTGAAATCTTTTTTTCTGTTTTTAGGTTCCAGCCCCCAAGACTGCTTATGTAATGCTTGCGGGCTCCTCTGCTGTTTATGCAAAGACACACTGACTGTAGGGCAGGGGGGTGAGATGGGAACCCAGAACCACACAGAAGTCAAATGTGGATTCCTTGAGAATTAGGTTGGAGAAAGAAAGAACTGGTGAGCAGCTGGGAGATAAGACACAGTGAGTGAGTGAAACACAAGCAGACAGTGGAGGCAGGTGGACAAATGGGAAAGCCTAGGTGAGGTGTTGGAGAACTTGTTATAGCCTGTCTTTTATGTAGACTCTGAACTTGATGCTTAAACAAACAAACGAAAATCTCCTTCTTCCGGAAGCCCCGTGATTCATGAAGTTCCTGGTGTGGACACTCAATAGACATTTTTGCCTGTGCTGATGACACCTTCCTTTGCAAGCTGAGTACTTCAGTCTCATTTGACAGATGAAGAAATTGAGGTTTAAGGGAGTTAAGTAACTTGCCTGAGATCCCACAGCTAGTAAATGGTGGGGTAAAATTGAAGCCAGATGTGTCTCTCTAGCTGGGCTGACTTCAGAATTCACTAGATTGTAATAATCTTTAGTACCAGTGCATTTACGATCGTTAGTAACTCATCAGGGTTGTTAATTCTTAAATTCAGGGACTCTGTTCTGAATAGAGTTGTTATTGCTGCTACCAGGAGGGGGATTTTCCTGGGTTCTGGAGCCAGGCACCTTGAACAGCCTATTTTTCACATCTTTTGAAATACCTTTCTTCCCCTCAGGTTCTCAGTTCCACCCTTTCTAGCTGAGTCACCTGGGCGGGCAGCTTCACCCCTTTGAGCTTAGTTGTCATAAGTGAAACAGGAGCAGTAATAATAATATTTATCTCAACGGGTTTTTCTGAGGATGAAATTAGCCATGCATTTGTGTTTAAGTATGCAGTTTGTACAAATCGCTATTAGAGATCTAAGTGTTACAATGAAACGTTTCTCTCATTGTAGGTCTTCTTGAATTTTCTGTGGGGAAATTTAGATACTTGGAGCTCAAGAAGCCCTTTCCAGAGGAAGCTATTTTGCGTCATATTTCCAGCAATGTCACTTTTCTTATTTTCCAAATACATTCACAGTATCAGAATACAACAGTTTCTTTTTCTGAGGTAAGTACAAAGAGTTACTTCCATAAAAGCCATTTCCACATTTTGGGGTCTTGTATTTAGCGTGAGCGTTAGAATTTTTTTTTTTTTTTTTAAAGGCACATTTTTTTTTTTTTTTTTTTTTTTTTTTGTCTGCGTTGGGTCTGCGTTGCTGCGCGCGGGCTTCTCATTGCAGTGGCTTCTTTTGTGGAGCACGGGCTCTAGGCGCACGGGCTTCAGTAGCTGCAGCGTGTGGGTCAGTAGTTGTGGCTCGCGGGCTCTAGAGAGCAGGCTCAATAGTTGTGGTGCACGGGCTTAGTTGCTCTGTGGCATGTGGCATCTTCCCGGACCAGGGATCGAGCCCATGTCCCCTGCATTGGCAGGCGGATTCTTAACCACTGAGCTACCAGGGAAGTCCTGAGCATTAGAATTTGATGCCACCGTATGTCTTAAATTTCTTTTCTTTGTTTAACAGGAGGGGGAAAGACAAGAGTTTATTTACACGTACAATGTGCGTATACGTGGGAGAATGCAGTAATGAGTAATTCAAAGAGGTGGTTAGAATTTGGGGCCCCTATACCATCTTAACAAAGGGTGATAAATTTGTGGAGAAGTGTATGTCTTAAATTTTAAAAAAAAAAAATCAAGATTGGGTCCTGTCAAGTTAGTGGTTTAGACTGGCTAAGAGGTGAGTATCACAGGCCTTTCTTGAGTGGTGATCTCTGACCTAAAGAGGGGTGATGCTTCTGAGTTTGGGGGAGGGTGGCTTGTACCAAATGTCTCCTGTCTGTAGCTAAGCTTTCCTCATACTTCCCACCTTTTCTTTTTCTTACCCTACTGTGTCCTCAGTGATTTTTACCTGAGAGTACATTTTAATGGGTTTGCTTTGTCGTTCAGCCATCTAGTGTTGAAGTTTATTAAGACTCCTGTAGGATCAGCTTTATTCTTTGGAGTCTCATGGAAACAAAAGAATCCTAACACTAAGTTTTAACCAGTGCAGTGCTTTGCTTCCAGCAGCATTTAGGACCCTCTTACAGAGATCATCACTACACCCCTGAACCTCAACCTCAGTTCTGGGAAGTTTTTCAGATGTCCTGGGTCAGCTTAAGCTATTAAGGCTCTGCCATTTATGTTAACCTTTTACAAATCTATTTATATTTAGTCTATGTGACCCCATAGACAAATGAATGAATTTCACTCTGTATAAAGTTGTGCTGCATTTTTATTTGTCCTAAGCCTACCTTCTAATATTCTGGAATTTGCTAAACAGAGCTGTCTTAGTCCAATTCCTATATATCTATGGGCATTGGTCACAGTATCTTTCAAACTAAGTATTTGGTATTTTTTGTTCCTGCTTTCCTGTCTCTGCCACGAAGGTTTTGAAGTTGTGTGTGGTGATTTAATAGACTAGAAATGGAAAGGTTTGATCAAGGAAAAGAGGAAGGAGTAAGTTATGTTAATTGAAGAGATAAGTGTCTATGACGCATATGTGTATATATATATATATATATATTTTTTTTTTTTTTTTAATGACCCATATATTGATTTTGCCTGAGTTCTTTGCAGCCAGAGCAGAAATCAAAGCATGTTAAATTTCATAACTTTCTTAGAAGGAAGAAACATGCCAGTTCTTGAGGGGAAGCCAAGTTTTTTTCTGGCATTAAATTCAAATGGAAACTTTCTGTTCAGGCCCTTATATAGTAAAATGGCACAGAGATAATTTCCTTCTTACTAATATCATAGCAAAGACAACATTTGAAGTAAGAGAAAGGATGGCGAAAAAAGGCATTTATATTTCTTGTATGCCCACTGTGTGCCAGGCCAGTGATCCTTAAGCTCCTGGGGCCATAGACTTGGAATTTGCTGAAATCTCAGGACTCTCTACCTGGCAAAATGTATGACTACATCTGTATAATTTCATGGGGACCTCTGGAAACTCACTGGGCCTCTGGGGCTCCTAGTCAGGAACCCTTGCATTTGGTTTTCCACGTAGTTATTTTTTTTTTTTTTTTTTTGCGGTACGCGGGCCTCTCCCTGTTGTGGCCTCTCCCGTTGCGGAGCACAGGCTCTGGATGCGCAGGCTCAGCCAGTCAGGAACCCTTGCATTTGGTTTTCCACGTAGTTTTTTTTTTTTTTTTTTTTTTGCGGTACGCGGGCCTCTCCCTGTTGTGGCCTCTCCCGTTGCGGAGCACAGGCTCTGGATGCGCAGGCTCAGCGGCCATGGCTCACGGGCCCAGCCGCTCCGCGGCATG
>NC_041219.1:74249904-74265172 GCF_002837175.3 Physeter macrocephalus | reverse complement strand
GGGTACGAACCCGTGTCCCCTGCATCGGCAGGCGGACTCTCAACCACTGCGCCACCAGGGAAGCCTGACGTAGTTAATTTAATTCTCGTAACAGTTCAACCAAGTAGTTCTAATGCCTGTTTTTACATTTGAGGAAACTGAGGTTAGATAAAGGGCGGCCAGCATTACTAACGTGGTAAAAATGGCCTGGATGAACAGCATCCTGGGGCTCGGTTTTCACGCAGAAAGGATCTTAGTTACCCTGAGTTATAATCGTGTTCCTTTCTTGGACTGCCTTTGGTTCTCACTGTATTTATACTGCTGAGAAGATGATACCAGAACTGCACATAGCTCTAGAAGTGAGTCTGTGAAGAGAACTTTCTGTTGTAACTTTCTGATGAAGTGTGGCACTTTGGAGTTTTGGGGTCATCTTGGCAGTTAGTTCTTTGAAACTGCTGACCCTATAGTTCCTCACTTAGTGTTTGGGTCATTCTCTTTTACGCTTGTCAAATTGAAACCCATCTGGCACTTTTTTCTTTCTATTTCCTTAGCTTTAAGAAAGCACTCTGAATCTACTACCTCTTAACTTAGTACTTTGTTATTCAAAAAGCTTTCCCAGCAGATGGGGGCAGGGGATGGGAGAGTGGCCGGGGTGTGAGGAAGGGTTAGAACGGGGCCCAAAGGTGATCTGTGTGTTCACTGTCTTGGTTGTGGCGATGGTGTCACAGGTGCCTACATTTACCAAAACCTACCGTTAGTATACTTTATGTGTAATTTATAATATGTTAATTACAACTCAGTTTTTTAAGAAAGCTTTCCAAGAACTGAACTCTTTGGGGGCGGAGCTTATATTTTTGTCTTGGTAGTGGTCAAGTTAATTTGTATATCGGGACCACAAATGGAGGCTGCCCCAATGGCTTGGTCCACGTCACAAATCTAAACCTAAGTCAGCCTGCACTTACAGGGAACCCCTGTCAAGGAAACCTAACTTACACTGACCACAATCTTCCAGCTCAGCTTAGCCTAGAAAACAGGACCTGCTCGACTTCTAAGGAAATCCCGACCTAGCCAAGCATGCCCTTCTAATGCTCTAAAAAACTAGTTCATGCCCCACATCCCTTGGGAACAGGACTTCATAGCTAGTGAGGCACTGTCCTCCCCCAATCCATGGGTTGTTCTCCCTTGAATAAAGGACATCAGACTCATTACTAAATTGTTTTAGTTTTGTCATTCACACAGTAGTTCTTAACCCAGTAGTCTTAGTACTTGACATAGTAGATCCTACCTGAGGGGATTGAAAAGCTTGGTTTTTTTTCTATGTATCTGCTATTCCTGATCAGAGACGTACATTTTAAATAGTTCCTCCATGTGTATGTGTGGGCACGTGCACAATGAGGTGAAAAGATTTCTTTAATCATCTAAGGAAGGTCTGTTTTTATTCCTTTTTGCTTTGAGAAGCTTTGGAGTAGGGCATGCACACTAGATCCACTCCAAAATTGAAGCACTCTGTTCAACTCCCGATTCATGATGACTCTTCTTTCCTTATTGCAGACTCTCCTTCCCAATGCCTCGGGAACAGGCACTGACAAAGGACTGGTTTTCATTCTTAGACCAGAGCAGAGTATATGCACTTGGCACTTGGAGACTTCAGACCCTGAGCCTGTCCAAAATGTGGCCATTCCACTCTCCTACTCGGAAAGCGGTAACCTTTCTGTTGTCGACTCCCCGTTACTCTCCAGAATGCGGGACTTGTGTGTGAAAATGTAGAGAAAACTATAATCCTATTAAAAGTGTTTATTATAAGTACCATACCTTGAGTCAGAAAGGTATTAACAGCAGGGGAGTCAGAGAACTAGCATGATGACTGAAAGCCCAGGTGGGGACTAGGAGAACACATTTATTCATTTGGAAAACATTTAAGGAGCCCTTGGAGAAGCTGTAACAGAAAGACAGGACATGGTCCTTCACACAGTAGTTGGTTATCGGAGGCCGAGGAAGACGTGGAAGAAGAATGGGGTGTTGGGAGGATGATGAACAGTGGGTGTGGCTGGAGCCAGGGTGTGAAGGGCCTGGTGTACAATGTGAGGTTTGCACTCTATGCTGAGGAACATAGTGAGTTTTTTTAATTTAATTTTATTATTATTATTTTTAACATCTTTATTGGAGTATAATTGCTTTACAATGGTGTGTTCGTTTCTGCTTTACAACAAAGTGAATTAGCTCTACATATACATATGTGCCCATATCTCTTCCCTCTTAAGCAGAGGAATGACCTGATGCATTTCATCTCTTAGAAAGTTAGCCCTGGAAGCAGTGGGAGGAGTGGGTTGGAGGGGGCATAGCAGAGTCCAGACAGCACAGCTTTCAGGACTCATAGTGAGAAATGAAGATGTGAACAAAGGCCCCTCGAGGGGGATGGAGAGGAGGAGCTGGGTTTGAGATATTCAGAAGGTAGAATTGACAAGACACAGTGACCAGCGGTTATGGATTGTAAAGGTGGGGAGCGTGGGCTTCCCATTTGGGCAGCTGGGAGGTGGTGATGCAAAATAGGCATGGAGATATAGGATTTTTGTGGTGCTGGATGTTTTAGGGGGTTGGGATGAGGTAGATGGTGACTTCAGTTTGGGACACATTGAATCTGAGACCCTTATAGGACATCTGGATTGAAATGTGTAGTAGGCAGTTTAAAATAAGGGCCTGGAGTGGAGAAGTGAGGTTAGATATCCAACTGAATCGTGGTTAGTAAAAGCCATGGAAGTAAGTGAGATTGTCCAGGCATGAACTTAGAGATTTAGGTGGGGGAAATAATAGCAGATAACTTCCTAGTGCCTGCCACGTGCCAGACTGTTTCTGGGGGAGGCTAACTGCTGAAGAATAATTGTAAGACTAAGGAGTAGACAGGAAGGTAAGAGGAGAGCCTGGATATCCTGCATTAAGTAAGGAGTGGTAAATAGTACTTTGCAGAGAGATCAAGAGAGTGACTGAAAGTGTCCATATGATAGCACAATCCAGAGTCAGTGGTGGCCTTTAATGAGAGTCATTTTAGTGGCACAATGAGGGTGAAAACTAGATTATAGTGATTGAGGAGTGAAGGTGAGGTGAGGAAATTTACACTCTTTTTTTTTTTTTGCGGTACGCGGGCCTCTCACTGTTGTGGCCTCGGCATGTGGGATCTTCCCCGACCGGGGACGAACCCGTGTCCCCTGCATCGGCAGGCAGACTCTCAACCACTGCTTCACCAGGGAAGCCCTCAAGCCAGCTTTTAGTTTTATTGTTCTTTGCTATTGTTTTGTTTTATTTCATTTATTCTGCTCTGATCTTCTATGATTTATTTCCTTCGTCCCCTGCATCGGCAGGCAGACTCTCAACCACTGCTTCACCAGGGAAGCCCTACATTCTTTTAAAGTTTGGTAGTAAAGGGAAGGAAAGGCTGCAATAACTGGTAAAGGAGGTAGAAGCCAAAAAGTGATTGGAGTTGAAGAAAGACAGTGTTATGTAGCAAAAGGGTAATTACCTGATTGAAAAATGATAGATTTCAAGCTTCCCTCAGGGTCAGTGCACAAGAAAATTTATGAACAGTGGAGTGTCAATTACAAGACACATGCTTTTCTCAGGTGTGGTAAATATTTGTAAATGCAGGAAAAGGAGAGTGTGAAAGAAGAGCATAGAATTCTGAGAGAGATTCCACAGAATATTGAAACAGTGCACACTGGGTATCTCCATTCCAAATCTGCAGAGTTCCAGCAGTTTATGGAAACTAAGGACCAGCTGTGGGAATGATTGGATGAGTGTATGAAGTTGAGATCTTAAAAACCTTTAAATTGGTTTACCTTGTTCTTAGCTTCTCCACTTGAGTCCGCTGTATACAGTTCTTTGCATGGAATTGAACTAATGTCAAGTGACTTCTTTAAGTGTTGTCTTGCTTAAAGGTTATGAATAGGATTCCTAATAAGAAAAGAAGAGCTGTTTTAACCACATTATTGATGTAAATTAAATACCCCAAATTTATTTTCTGTTTAATTATACATATGCTATTCTAATACATGGTCTTGGGGTTCTTGAGATTTTTAAATTTTTACTCTTTTATATATACACAAAGACTTCCAGCAATGAGGATGACGCCATCTTCCTCCCTGTTGACAGAGTCATGTGAAAAGTGGACACCCTTCTTCTATATACGAAAATCTAGTAAAAACTTCTCTATGTAGGAAAGGCACACATTCAGCATTTGGCATACAATTTCAGGGTGTTCATGGAGCCTCTGAAACCCACTCTTGGACCCCAGCTTAAGAATCTCTGCCTCTTCTGACCTTTTTAACTCTAGTGCAGAGGTTGGCAAACTCCAGAGCGCAAGACAAATCCAGCTCGTTGCCTGTTTTGTACATAAAGTCTTATTAGAACATAGCCCAGGGACTTCCCTGGTGGTCCAGTGGTTAAGACTCTGTGCTCCCAATGCAGGGGGCCCAGGTTCTATCCCTGGTCAGGGAACTAGATCCTGCACGCTGCAACTAATATCCCATGTGCTGCAACAAAGACCTGGCACAGCCAAATAAATAAATAAATATTAAAGAAAAAAAAAAGAAAAGCAACTAAAAATCTGATACTTAAAAAAAAAAAACAAAAGAACACAGCCCATTTGCTTACGTATCATCTTATGGCTGCTTTCCTGCCACAAGAGCAGGGTTGAGTAGTTGCCACAGAGACCATCAAGTCTGAAAAGGCTCTAAAATATTTACTATCTGGCCCTTTACAGAAAAGGTCTTCTAATCCCTGTTCCACAGCCCGTAACCTCAGTTAACTTTACCCTTAGTCCATGAGGTAGTACAAAACTAGAAGCTGTCTATTTAACTTCCATATTGGGAGTTCTTATAAGGGGTGGGGTTCTGTTTTTCCGAGTGTGGCTTGAATATATAGGAATTCTACGTTAAGTAACTTCCTTGTTTTCCATCCAGATCCTATCCCTGGTGGTTGTAATTTGGAGTTTGATTTAGACATCGATTCCAACATTTACCTGGAGTATAATTTCTTTGAAACAACTATCAAATTTGCTCCAGCAAACCTAGGTCACGCGAGGTATGTCTGTCTCCCGACTCCTAAAGCTCCTTTTAGGACGTACATGGCTCGCTGTTGTGTAGATTGAGTAAATTCTCTCAAAATCCATAGTTTCTCTTTAGCAAAATGGAATTGCTTAATTTTTTTTTTTTGGAATGGAAGTAATTTAAGCTTTGTTACTAATACTCGAGCTGTCATTTACAGTTAATGTTGTTTCCCTTCATTCTTAGGAAGAGCCAGATGTTGAGCCTTCATTATGAGCTTAGAAGTACATCTTAGTTTTTGTAAAGAGTTTTAAATATAGAAAACATTCTGGAGGCATGAAACACTCATATTTTTTGTAAGGATTTTATTATTTTAATTCACATTCTGCCCTAGTTTCTACTTTAATAGTAATGATAGCTAACGTTTGAGTAACATTTGAAGTGCTCCCTGTGTATCATCCATGGTGCTGCTAAGTACTGTGTGTTGTCATTTAATCCAAACAGTTTTATGACGAAGGGGCTGCTGTTCTTATTTTACAGAAAGGCCCCCTAAGGGTTGTTGAGATTAAGTGACTTGCCCACATACACACAGCCAACAAGTAGCAAAGCGGGCAATTGACTCAACCTGACTGATACTCACATCTGGTTATGTAACCACACATACTGCCTCTCCTCTCTTGGTGATGCCAAACTTGGAATCGTTGTTGCAGAAGTTTGAAGTTCCAGCTTTTGGTGCCTTTTTATAGATGAGACTTGCAGCACAAGAGATTGACGTTCAGTTTTGTTGGTTGACTTTAGAGGCACAGATGCTCCGCCGTGTGACGTCAAGACGGGCCAGGACTCCAGGTGGAGGTTACGGTATGACGTCTATCAGTATTTTTTGCCGGAGAACGACCTCACTGAAGAGGCATTGCTAAGGCACCTGCAGAGGATGGCCGAGGTGCCTCAGGTGCAGGCCAATGCTGTCAAGGTAAATCTGACTCTCATAATTTGTGTGGCCAGACTGTGCCGCCTTCGTAAGAGTTGAGAAGGGGAGAAGCTACCAGGAGCTTTTTTCTTTTTTTTTTCTTTTAAACCGTTTTCTTGGTTTTTCTGGGATTCTCACTTTTTCTCTTTTATTTCATCATCACCTTGGGAGTCATTGCTCGTGATATCCCTAAGTAACGTTGGCTTCTGAGGAGTTGCGTGTAAATTTTGCTATGTTTTAGTTGCAGCCACATCTGTGACTGGTAATCTTGAGCTATGGATGGAAGTGGGTGGTAATTTTCTAGGTACTCCCATGACTATTAGATTAAAAAAAAACTCGGCAAGTCTAAAGGTTATAGTGTTTTGAGAAAAAGTAATGTGAAACTGTTTAAGGATATACACGTTATCTTTAATATTTAAACCCAGATGCAAAGTTTCTAACTTGCAGCAAAAATTTTCTTCGAGCTTTTGAAACCCCTGAAAACTCTTGTGACTCCAAGGGTGGGGACAGGCCAGCAGCCTTGGCATCATCTGGGAGTTTGTTAGAGTTGCAGACAATTAGGCTCCACCCCAGAGCTATGGAATCAGCATCTGTATTTATGATCCCCAGGTGATGCCTATGCAGATTAAAATTTGAGACTCGTGCTCTAGATCATTCTTGTGGAGGGCAGGATTTTATCTTTATGTCTTAAAGGGTGCCTGATATCGGTCTAATAAACAAGGTCATCAGTCCGTCTAGTGGTTGGTGGATAAAGTTCTTCTAGACTACTGAGGTCTTCCTAGAAGGTTGTAGATTATCAGATTACATAGAAAGAAGCGATTGAAACTGGGTGTCTGTGATTAACCTAGGGGCTCAGGCTGTTGCAGAGTAAGATCTGATTTTGTTGCTGTGTCACCTAGCATGTCATTGCCCCATGCTAAGAGGGAGCCTTGTACAAGAAAACTCATGTGCTTATTCACAAATTAGGAAGCTCTCTTGGCAAAGTACATAGGAAATTTTGAAGACCATTTTTATTCTTATGAAGAATGTAAGAATTCTTAGAACAGAGTCTTTTCAGTTTACTTCTTAACTTTTGGTTAAGAGCTAGAACATCGCATGCCGGAACTCAAGGAAACCCTCGGCGACTAATGAGGGCGTGTCAAGAAGACTCTGGAGCCTGCTTTTTCTGGTTGTTTTTTGTTTTCTTTAGATTTTTTTTTGATGTGGACCATTTTTAAAGTCTTGATTGAATTTTTTACAGTATTGCTTCTGTTTTATGTTTTGGTTTTATGGCCTCGAGGCATGTGGGATCTTAGCTCCCTGACCAGGGACTGAACCCGCATCCCCTGCATTAGAAGGCGAAGTCTTAGCCACTGGACCGCCACAGAAGTCCCTGGAGCCTGTTTGAAGAGGCTCACACTGGCCATCTCTGGGACAATTCAGTCATCAAAGAGAATGTGATTGATTATGCCTTGAGTAAACAAAAACACGTCCATACTGACACTAAAAAAAGAAAAAGGAAAAATGCTCAGTTGCTACCGTTGGAGCAACGTACACAAAATTATACTCTGAAAATTAATAAAGGGAAGGAATTTACCCTGCCTTTTTAAAAGGAGGATCTGTATTTCACTCCGGGTTGATAAGAGAAAGCTCTGCTTTACAGAAGAATGCCAGCTAGTAAATGTAGAAGGAATAATAGAATTAGAAAATCTCCATTTTCTGACCCTCAGTGAAATAATTCAGGCAAGGATCACCAGGTGAAAGAGTGTTGGGGGGAAGGATATTCCCAGGATACCTAAATAGCACCCTCAGATGAATTCTAATTGCAAAGGGAAAACTGCTTTCAGAGTGGAGTGATCCGATGGTCTCTACCTTATCCATGTGGTCAGAGTTAGCTTTGCTGATAGTAGGTGAACCTGCATTATGTGCTCATGTGAATGTAGGCTGACTTTATCACCATAACCTATGGAATATTCTAGCAAAACAGGTTTAACTTGAGTTCCTTTTTATAGGAGTTCCTGTTTACAAGAAATTCATAGGACATCTTGAGCACAATCTGATAAATTCAGATTGTGGAGTAATCTGTAAAATAACTTCCTTCGTCTTTCAAAGGTGATTCTAGATTGCAGAAATTGGAGATAAACATCATACATGAAACTTGGCTGGATCTTGGTTAAGGGGGAGAAAAGCTATAAAAGGCATTTGGGAAAATTTGAATATGGACTGTGTATTAGATAATAAGAAATTATTAATTTTCTTAGGTGAGCTAAGGTATTGTGAGCACATAGGAGAATATCCTTGTACTTAATATCTTGCTATTCAAAGTGTGGTAGATGAATGCATAGCGTTGCATCACCTGAGAGATTCTTAGAAAAGCAGAATCTCAGGTACCTCCTCTGACCAGCAGAATCAGAGTCTGAATTTTAACAAGCTCCCCAGTGATTCATAGGCTATTAAGTTTGAGAAACACTGTGTTAGGACATGCATGCTCAAGTATTTAGAAGTGAAATGTCATGATTCCTGTAACTTACTTTAAAATGGTTCAGCCAAAAAATATATATATATGTGGGGTGGGGAGGAGCAGGAGGGAGGGACAGAAAAGCAAATACGGTAAAGTAATAACAACTGTTGAATCTAAGTGGGGTATATAACTTTTTCATTGTATTATTCTTTGAACATTTCTCTAAGGTTGAATGTCTCATGATAAAAACTTGGGAGAGTAGGAGGTAATGTTAACATTCTGTTGGACTTGACCAGTCCTTTGCCCAGAAAACATATTTTTGAAGGCTAAGCCCTATATTTAAATAGTAGAAGTTTTCTAAGAGGCCCCTAATTATTTACTCCTGAAACCCTAACGTTTCGTTTTCTCACTTCTGTGAGTAGGAACATGTCTGTGTATTAGGACTACGTGGGGCTTTTGTTTCTCCTATTATATTTATCCCCTATTTAAAAAACAACCTTTAAAAGGGAATTTTTGAAGTGAAGGACTACAGGATAACACAGCTGTATGTAATTTTTCTTATTTCAGAGCCTGTTAGATAAAAGTAAGTGGGTGCTCTCTGTGCGATGTTAATCCACACGGCCTACGTCACCTCTGTAGCTCACATTGATCGCTCATGTCTGCTGGACACTTACTCTGTGCTAATTACTGAGGGGAGACTAGTGAGCAGGATAAATAAGGTTCCTGCCCTTATGTCATTTACAGTCTAGCAGACGAGACAAAAATTCTTTTCTTTGTCCTAACTTGCACATTTTACTTAAATCATTTATTTATATCACATGTTACTTAAATTATTAACATATACAAAATCTGTAGATGCATTTTGTGTAAGAGCTTGTTCATATCAACACGTACAGACTGTGTAGGACAATCTCTTGACAAAGTCAAATGGGTTGGCAAACTATTATATGTAGGATGGATAGCACAGGGAAACTATATTCAATATCCTGTGATAAACGGTGGTGGAAAAGAATATGAAAAAGAATATATATATGTGTGTTTAACTGAATCACTTTGCTGTACAGCAGAAATTAACACAACTTTGTAAATTGACTATACTTTAATAAATTGTTTTAAAAAAGCTAAATGGGCTAGTGTATATTTTAAACAAGAATTGTACTTTCATATTAGAATTTAATAGCACATGTAGGTGGGGTTATAATAGAAAAGCTTGTGGGGTTTTTTTTAAAAATTAATTTTTATTGGAGTATAATTGCTTTACAATGTTGTGTTGGTTTCTACTTTACAGCAAAGTGAATCAGCTATACGTATACATATATCCCCTCTTTTTTGGATTTCCTTCTTATTTAGGTCACCACAGAGCATAGAGTAGAGTTCCCTGTGCTATACAGTAGGTTCTCATTCGTTATCTATTTTATACACAGTATCAGTAGTGTATATATGTCAATCCCAATCTCCCAATTCATCCCCCCGCCTTCCCCCTTGGTATCCATGCGTTTGTTTTCTACATCTGTGTCTCTATTTCTGCTTTACAAATAAGATAATCTATACCATTTTTCTAGATTCCACATATATGCATTAATATGAGATATTTGTTTTTCTCTTTCTGACTTACTTCACTCTGTATGACAGACTCTAGGTCCATCCACATCTCTACAAATGACCCAATTTCGTTCCTTTTTATGGCTGAGTAATATTCCATTGTATATATATGTACCACATCTTCTTTATCCATTCATCTGTTGATGGACATTTAGGTTGCCTCCACGTCCTGGCTATTGTAAATAGTGCTGCAATGAACATTGGGGTGCATGAGTCTTTTGAATTATGGTTTTCTCAGTGTATATGTCCAGGAGTAGGATTGCTGGGTCATATGGTAGTTGTTTTTAGTTTTTTAAGGAACCTCCATATTGTTCTCCTTAGTAGCTGTATCGATTTACTTTCCCACCAACAGTGCAAGAAGACATGCCGATGGCAAGAGGCACATGAAAAGATGCTCAGCATCACTAATTATTAGAGAAATGCAGATCAGAGCTGCAATGAGATACCATCTCACACTGGTCAGAATGGCCACCATCAAAAAATCTACGAACGATAAATGCTGGAGAGGGTGTGGAGAAATGGGGTTTGTTTTTTTTAATCTAAACACTAATCGTGCATTATTTTTGGCTTCAGGTGGTTACCCTAACAGCTGATGATAAGACAAGTGTTTCTTTCTCCTCCCTCCGGGGACAAGGTGTCATTTACAACGTCATCGTTAGGGATCCATTTCTAAATACGTCTGCAGCTTACGTCCCTGCTCACACGTACGCTTGCAGCTTTGAGGCAGGGGAGGATAATTGTTCTTCCCTTGGTGAGTATGTGGATTTCAACTGTGAAAATTCTTCTTTGGCTTTGCCAGTCTTTGTCAGCTAGTACAGAACTTAAGGGTATTTAAAAGTGCTTTTGTCTCATTCATTCATGCATTCAGCACATGCCTCCTTCGTTACGCCACTCTCTGTTCTAGGCACTGGGATAGAGCAGTGGACCAAACAGACAAAATACTAGCCCTCCTGGAGCCTGCATCTCAGTGGGGGAGACGAGACAGACAAGATACATTTGTGAAATATATCGTATGTGAGATACATGACGAGGGTTAAGAAGCAAGAATTAAGTAGGAGGGGCTTCCCTGGTGGTGCAGTGGTTGAGAGTCCGCCTGCCGAGGCAGGGGACGTGGGTTCGTGCCCCGGTCCGGGAAGATCCCACATGCCGCGGAGCGGCTGGGCCCGTGAGCCGTGGCCGCTGGGCCTGCGCGTCCGGAGCCTGTGCTCCGCAACGGGAGAGGCCACGGCGGTGAGAGGCCCGCGTACAGCCAAAAAAAAAAAAAAAGAATTAAGTAGGAAAGGGAGATAACCAGTGAGGGCGAGAGAATTTGGGAAAGCATGGCTCGGGAAGTCCTTGCTGAACAGGTAGCATTAGGGTAAAGACCCAGGGCGAGGCAGGGAGCCATGGACGTGTCACCGGCGAGGCAGTGGCGGGGGGTGCCAGGCCAAGGGGACAGCCAGCGCAGAGGCCCTCAGCTGCGAGCCTGCCTCATGTGGCTGCTGGAGCGGGCGGCCTCGCAGGTCCCAGTTTGGACTATAGCTTTTATTCTGAGAGCAATGACAAGGCATTGGAGAGCTTGAGCAGATAGTGCTGATTCGAGTTTCAATGGGATCACTCTGGCTGCTTTGTTTTGTTTTGTTTGAGAAAAATCAGGGGCAAGAGCAGAAATAGGGAGATTGACCATCATAGTGTCCAGGAGAGAGAGGGCGCTGGCAGTGGGGCTCTTGTAAGATCTTTCTGTTTATGTGTATTTAGCATCTTATTTTGAAAGTTTCACAGAAGAGATGCAGCAATGGTTCAGAGAATTCTGCATAGTCTTCACCAATGGTCCTCAGATGTTAGTTACCACGTTACGCTGTTTGCTTTTTATTCTTTACCTCTATGTACACATATATATACATTTTTTTTCCTGAAGCATTTGAGAGCAAGTTGCAGACATAGAGACCCCTTTGCCCTTAAATGTTTCTATTTATTTCCTTATATAACTAGTAAAACTATCAAATCACAAAATTAACATTGATATAGTACTGTTATTTAACCTACAGATGTTATCAAATTTCACGAGTTATTCCACCAATGTCCCTTATAACCAGAAGAAAAATTTTTTTTCTGGTCTAGCGTCCACTTCATGATCACATGTTGCATTAAACTGTCTCTTTTATCTTCCTGATTTGAGTTTCAGTGGGCTCACTCTGGCTGCTTTGTTTTGTCTTGTTTGAGAAAAATCAGGGGCAAGAGCAGAAATAGGGAGATTGATCATCATAGTGTCCAGGAGAGAGAGGGCGCTGGCAGTGGGGCTCTTGTAAGATCTTTCTGTTTATGTGTATTTAGCATCTTATTTTGAAACAGTTTCACAGAAGAGATGCAGCAATGGTTCAGAGAATTCTGCATAGTCTTCACCAATGGTCCTCAGATGTTAGTTACCACGTTACGCTGTTTGCTTTTTATTCTTTACCTCTATGTACACATATATATACATTTTTTTTCCTGAAGCATTTGAGAGCAAGTTGCAGACATAGAGACCCCTTTGCCCTTAAATGTTTCTATTTATTTCCTTATATAACTAGTAAAACTATCAAATCACAAAATTAACATTGATATAGTACTGTTATTTAACCTACAGATGTTATCAAATTTCACGAGTTATTCCACCAATGTCCCTTATAACCAGAAGAAAAATTTTTTTTCTGGTCTAGCGTCCACTTCATGATCACATGTTGCATTAAACTGTCTCTTTTATCTTCCTGCGACTGGCACAATTTCTTAGTCTGTTTTTGTCTTTCAAAACCTTTACCTTTTTGAGGAGTACAGGTTATTTATTTTTGTAGAACATCCTCAATTTGGGTTTATCTGATGTTTCCTTGTGACTAAGTTCAGATTATGAATTTTTGGTGGGAATACAAAAGAAGTGATGAAGTGTCCTCTAGAGGCACCTGATATCTGTGTTTTCCGCTCCTGGTGGTAGTAACCCTGATTACTTGGTTAGGGGTGTTGGCCAGGTTTCCCCACTGTGTAGTAACTATTTTCCCCTTTAAGTATCTTTTGGGGAGATACTTTGAGTACAGGTAAATAGTTGTTTCTCAAATCTTCACTTGCTGGCTTTAGCATCTAGTGAGCTTTGCCTGAAACATTTATTACCAGCCGGTTGCCAAATGGCATTTTTCCATGTTTATCATTCCTTTTATGTTTATAGCTGTAGGAAAGGGAGGGGGTCTAAGGACTGAGCCCTGGGTGCTCCAGTGATTAGAGGTCAGGAAATTGAAGAAGATCCCACCAAGGAGACCGGGAAGGAGCAACCAGATTGGTAAAAGGCAAGTGTTTTTTGTAGCTAAGAGAAGAAAGTGTTTAGAGGAAGAGAGAGTGATCACCTGGGTCAGATGCTGCTGACAGGGCAGCTGAGAAAGAGACTGGAAAATGACCATTGGATTTAGCAACATGGAGGCCACAGGTGCCAGTGAGAGCATTTCAGGGTAGCCTGACTCGACTATGTTCAAGAACAAATAGGAGGAAAGAAATTGGAAAGAGTTCAAAGAACTCTTCCAAGGAGTTTTGCTCTAAAGAATGAAGTCTGTCGGTTGGGTTCAAGCCAGGGTTTAATGTCTGCTCTCCTCTGTATCCTGTCCAGTCTTCCACTGCCACGCACAAGATCCTTGAGAGATACAATGCAAGAGACCAGGCAGATATAAGTTCTGCGTTTTTGACTGATGGGCTGTATCTTGTCTGGGTTCCTCCGTCTCCTTTCCCTCAGACTCTTTGCACCAGGGTCCCTCCTAATGAGAGTGAGCTCTGGGACCTGTCTTTGCACGTTAGGCGGAGGGGAGGGAAAGGTCCGAGCCTACTGTTCCTCCAGCTCAGAGTTGGGTTCTGTGGCTTTTGTCTTCAAGCTCCATGCACACTAGGATGCCTTTCCTGAGCTTGGAGTAGGGCGGATGGACCCACATTGCCTCTTTTTTTTTTTTTTTTTTTTTTTTGCGGTACGCGGGCCTCTCACTGCTGTGGCCTCTCCCATTGCGGAGCACAGGCTCCAGACGCGCAGGCTCAGTGGCCATGGCTCACGGGCCCAGCCGCTCTGCGGCATGTGGGATCCTCCTGGACCGGGGCACGAACCTGTGTCCCCTGCATCGGCAGGTGGATCTCAACCACTGAGCCACCAGGGAAGCCCCACATTGCCTTTTCATTAAAACCTTGGGCTGTGTCATAGCTATAGTGATTCCGTCATGATTAAAAACACTAAACATTGGCTCCCCTGTGTCTCCCCCCCCCCCACTCACCCCTTTGTCTTCATTTTCCCCAGAATTCATACCTTGTGTTGTCTCTAGATTCTACTTATGAAATCTCTCCTCTCTGGCTTTACTTGTATGTTTAACTTTTTCTCTCCTTCCTTCCTGGTACTGTGATCAGAGATTCTACTTAGTTCCTCTCTGCTGTCTAATGTCCTGGAGGAACATATCTAACTGTGTGTGCCAGTTTTTCTTGGGTTGCTGTCTTTGGGGACTGTACCACTTGCTGGAAACTTCCACTAGATTTTCACTTGAAAAAAATTATCCCACTGAACTGCATTTTTTTGCTGTAACGATTGAATCGTAGAACTGCTGTCAACTGCAGGTCTGAAATAAGCAGGATGTTGCAGTAACTCTCATTTCGTCTTTCTTTTGAGCTCTTCATTCTCAGAGAAACTGATACGTAGGTCCATTTTATGCCCTGCAGATTCTGGTCTTCTATCTTGTGTTCCTCATCTAAATGTAGGTCTTCATGGTATCCATCTGAACACTCAAGTATTTTATGTGTTTTGACTTGTGGTCAGTTTGTAACACTTCACCTGAGTTTGCGTAGGTGCTTTGTTTTTGTTTTTAGTTCGGGGATGGTTTTCTTGTGTTTATCTCAGAGGTGTCATGTTGGTGGTGAATTTAGTGGATCTATTTTTCCCTTCAGTAGGGCTTATCTTTCGAATCCTGTTTTTTCTATTTAAGTCTGTGCCGATTGAGGATCTCAGGATTTGGATTCCTCGGCATCAGGGAGCAGATTGTTCTTCATCGTTAGTTATTACACTACATGTTTTTCCAAAGCAACATGTATAATTGAGAAGATTGGTAGTAATTTGGTCATGTGTTACTTACAGAATAAAACATCTTCTTTAATGTGAGTTTTGGTTAAAATCTTTTGTTATGGAAAACTTCAGTGAACCTCCTTATATCATTATCCTGCCTTAGCAATTTTTTTTTTTTTTTTTTTTTTTTTTTTTTTTTGCTGTACGCGGGCCTC
>NC_041219.1:74243094-74249608 GCF_002837175.3 Physeter macrocephalus | reverse complement strand
GCTGTACGCGGGCCTCTCATTGTTGTGGCCTCTCCCGTTGCGGAGCACAGGCTCCGGACGCGCAGGCTCAGCGGCCATGGCTCACGGGCCCGGCCGCTCCGCGGCACGTGGGATCTTCCCGGACCGGGGCACGAACCCGCGTCCCCTGCACTGGCAGGTGGACTCTCAACCACTGCGCCACCAGGGAAGCCCCCGCCTTAGCAATTTTGATTCATGACCGTTATCTTGTTGCAGTTATACACCCACCTGTGTCCCTGTGCCCCACCCCTTATCACTGGATTCTTTTAGAGTGGGTCCCTAATGGTCATTTTGCTTACCAAATTTTAGTACAATATGTATATCTTAAAGATAAGTGCTGTTTTTAAAAAAATATATAGCCACAGTATCATTAACACAAGTCTCAATGAAAAATATTGAAGATAATTCCTTAATAGCGTCAGATTAACAGCCAGTGTTTACATTTTCCCAGGCTTCTTAATTGTTTTTCACAGTTTTGTTTGTTTGAATCAGGTTTCAGATGAGGTCCGCACATTGTGTTTAGTTGATGTGTGTCTTAAATCCCCTTTAAGCCATCGTTCTCCCTCCCCCGACCCTCCTTTTTTTCTTGTAGTTTATTTGTGAAGAAACAGGTATTTGTTTTAGGCACGCTGTCTCTCCTCCTCCTTTCCCACTTCTCCCCCATCCCCTCCCCCAAATGTGTCGTGGGTAGTATTGCAGACCTTCATCAGGAAGCAGTGTTGTCTGATTTCTCTTTTTGTGACACCAGCAACCATTGGTATTCACTGCCCACATAGAGTAAGTCATTAGGGGTGGCAAGGATGTTTTTAAAATAAGTTATACACGTATGGAATAAATTATTGTCAGTTCACTTTGCTTTTTTTCATGAAGCTTTGTTCTATATTAATTAAATTAAGAGTATCAAATTCGATGTATTACGCACTTAGTTTTCATTATTTTTAGGAAGAGTATCTACCAAAGTGTTCTTCACTCTGTTTGCCCTGCTTGGTCTCTTCATCTGTTTCTTTGGACACAGATTCTGGAAAACAGGTATTTTGTCTAATATAGTTGCTATTTACATGCCTTGTGGTCTTTTTTCTGAAATGCTGCTGGGGAATTTATGACCTGTAAGGAGAGTAAGCAACTGGCTACCTCCACTGTCTTTATAGATTTGTAGCTGGGGTCTTTTAGTAAAGATTCTACTGAATTACAATGCATTTTGATTTTTTCTCTTTTCTCAACAATGGAATGCAACCTTCTCTTATTAAGAGGGGAATAAAATTTGATTTGTGCATCAGAACTTCAATTGCTAGATTGACTAGTTGACCAAAGATTACTAATTAGAAATCAGGACGTCTATGTAAAAATATATGTGGATTTTGGTGATGGTGATTGACATGGTTTCGTATAAATCAGGCTGCAGTGTACAGTACAGGGAGGTCGAAATGTCTGCACAGCCCTGGGAGGTTCAGACAGCAAATGGGAACTCCACGATCTGCTCAGTGAAACCCAATGGGGGAAGTAGAATATGAATTATGCTCATTGAATTGATTGAATTCTTTGGGCTGACTTTTATATAACTAACGTTTGCAGTTACTAAAAAAAAAAAATCCTTATGTAATTCATTAGCAGGCAGTATAATGAGCATCAAGGAGAGAGTAAACATAATCTTGATCTTATAAAACTCTTCGAACTTGCTTTAATAAATTGTTTGAAGCAGCAACTCCTTTCCCTCCATTACTATACTTTTTTTCCTGATTGAGAAGAGAATATTGTGAAGAATATTTAATTTCTCAAAGTGTAGAATGATTCTACAATACAGAATTTAATTGTTAAGCTGTATGCAGGGTCCCGAAGATATATAAATTGAAGCAGCAACTCCTTTCCCTCCATTACTATACTTTTTTTCTTGATTGAGAAGAGAATATTGTGAAGAATATTTAATTTCTCAAAGTGTAGAATGATTCTACAATACAGAATTTAATTGTTAAGCTGTATGCAGGGTCCCGAAGATATTACTAGGTTTTTTATAGATAAAGACAATGGTTGATGTTCATCCTAAACAGGAAAGGATGACTTAAAAGAAGACATAAAAGTCACATTTTGCTTTGGAATATTTTTCTTTTTAACCTTTCAAATTGTATTCTTGCTCATGTAATGAATTGAAATCTAGTCTGTGATTCCAGATCAGACATAATGACAAAAGTACTATTTTTGTTTTAAGTAGGAAGTATAAATATATTAAAATGAGCTATGAAATTAACAATTAACTGACCAATTGAAATTGACCTATATACAAGAAAATGTATCCAATAGTTAATACTTTAATTTGTACCCATTTAATGATAATATTTACTCCCAGTGACTTCTGAATTTTTCCTGCCTTTTAGATAATTATTTCTCTTCTCTGAATGTCCTCATGTGTAAATTCTGGGAACTGAAGCATGTATTTGTAGATTAGACATTTAAATTGCATTTACTAACTGTAGCTTTTGTTTTTTTTCCTTCCTTGGTCGTTTGGTACTAGAACTATTCTTTATAGGCTTTATCTTCATGGGATTCTTCTTTTATATACTGATTACAAGACTGACACCTATTAAGTATGATGGTAAGTGAAAATAATATAGTTTGATTGAGTGTTCAAAAAGGAAGGCACTGTTTACACCCACCTTTCCTTCTACAGTTTGAACAGTATTGTGTGTGATATCCTCTTATGTGTGTAAAATAACTGGCCACCTGTGCTCTACACATCTTTTCTAAACTACTCCTTCAGACCTTCTCTCCCGTGTTTTTAATCTACATGGTGAATTCCTTGTTACTGAGGGAGATGAAGGGCCATATTGATTATAAACCTGTGTTCCAGCTGTGTGGTATATTGACCACATGACATTTACAGCAGTCAGAGTGTTAGGATTTTCTTTACCTTAAAACAAACACAACCCCTCCTTCCTTGTCATATTGAACAGAATGCTTGTCACCCCTTCTTCCTCTGCCCCAATTATAGGTTGTACCAAGCCATGCCTGTCACTAGTCCTTGGAGGTTTAGCTCCCCGGCTGGTTTCCAGCCTCAGACCGGGCCCTCCCTAGAGAGGGCCTCCCCATGCTGGTTTCACTGCACCACTGATGCGCCTTCGGTGCCTGACCCAGAGGAAGGCTAGGCTGGCTCTGGTAATGGTATAGTGTGTCTAAGGGTGCGGTTGGAAAAGCTTCCTCTGATCTAACTGTTCATCCTCCCTCCTTGTGCAGTCCGCCTGGTTCTGACAGCCGTTGCCGGAAGTGTCGGTGGGATTTTCTTGGTAGCTGCTTGGTGGCGATTTGGAGTCCTTGTGGTCTGCATGCTGTGTGTTGGACTAGTGCTGGGGCTCCTCGTCTCATCAGTGACTTTCTTCACTCCACTGGGTAGGAGATGTGTAACTAACGTTATGTGTGTTCAGTTCATTGTTTAAAGAGTTCTTTTCAGCTCTCTAGTACACGTATCCCCTCGTCAGGGATTTGGGGCCTCTCCTTAGTGTTCTGGAAATTTGCACTGATAACGTGGCACTTTGGGGAGGGTCAGTACCAGTAAGAATCCCTCTCTCCTCAAAGGCGCTCTGTATAGATAATTCTAGAATCTCTTTGGAGGTAGCTTTGTATCTATTAGTCATGAGAAGGGCAGTGTGGGTGTGTGTTTCTGTTCGTTGAAATTAAGGGAGGTAAAGGGGATTCTTTATATATGGCAGAATAGTGGTTTTCGTTTTTTATTTGTTAAACCCTGGAACTCTTTCTTCAAGTGAATTTTAAGCAGAAGCCTGATACACTCCACAGATAAATTTGGCGCTGCTCTGATGGCAGCTGAGCTGAGGAACCTGGTTCTTTGTCTCCTGTCTTCTCTTTACCCCTAACCTCTGCTCCCACCCTTTGCCAAACCCCGAGTATTCCCAAAGTACCTACTTGTAGTCATCCTAGGGCAGTAGCAAAGGGATGGTTCTGGGTTTTTCTTTTTTCTTTTTTTTTTTTGGTATGCGGTCCTCTCACTGTTGTGGCCTCTCCCGTTGCGGAGCACAGGCTCCGGACGGGCAGGCTCAGCGGCCATGGCTCACCCGGACCGGGGCACGAACCCGCGTCCCCTGCATCAGCAGGAGGATTCTCAACCACTGCGCCACCAGGGAAGCCCAAAGGGTTTTTTTTTAAGTTATTCAATTGCAATCAATTTTTAAAATCTAGTTAGCTTGTAAGTTAACTTCCTTTTGTAGGGGAGGAAAAATTTTCCTTCTACCCTTCAGGTTCTTTGGCTGCTCTAATAATTAAATTGACATAAGACAGATCAATAGGAGAAAAACAGATTTAATTTTGTGCCACTGGAGTCCCATAAAAATATAAGACTCAAAGGCAGTCAAGCGGTTCAGGCTTATCTGCCATCCCGAGCTAAGAAATGGAATGGAGTCTGGGGCTTCAAAGGGGAGGAGGGCAGTTTACAGGAACATAAGAAGAGCAGATGTTTGCCATGCAGGTAAGTCTTTCAGATAAAAAGTTATCTCTGGTAATTGCTTTTGTTCTGGGCCAGGCCCCCGATCTAAATTCTTTTAGGCAGTTAAGGGAAAGAAAAGTTTTTCTGAATCTGCTGGGTCTTGATGGCCTTCAGCTCATGCCAGAGGGGCACATTTTGGGGTGCCCTGTCCTGCTTCCCCTCACTTTGCAGTTGTACAATAACTTAACATTTCTTGTTTGTTGGCAAAAATGCAAAAAAAGGAGTATCTACACACTACTATATTTAAAATAGATAAACAACAAGGCCCTACTATATACCATGGGAACTATATTCAGTATTTTGTAATAACCTATAATGGAAAAGAATCCAAAAAAGAATATATGTATATGTGTATGTGTGTGTGTGTATGTATGTATATGTGTATGTGTGTGTGTATAACTGAATCACTTTTGCTATACACCTGAAACTAGCACAACATTGTAAATCAACTATATTTCAATTAAGAAACAAAAGGGAGTATCTACGTTCAAAAGTATTAGGCTATTTCCTTCTTGTGACAATGTTTAGTTCTTATATAATAATAGCAGATTAAAGGTGATGAAAATGTTAGATATAAGAATAGCTGTCTCAGAAAAAAAGAGTGCCTGTCTCTTGAGGCTGTCAGTTCTTGAGAACACAGGATATTGAGTGCAGTTGGCTCTCTAAAGATTTTTTTTTTAAGATCAGAGAGAATTGGTGACCTGTGTGTTTACTGACCATTCCAAGGCCCTTTGTTCTGATTTTAGCAAACCTACAGCCGAGTTCATTTCCACAGGCCCCTTTTTATCTACCTATTCCCAGGGAAGTCTGTTGAAAATGCAGATTAAGAGCTCTACTCTAGAAGTGCTAAATCAAATACTACTTAATGAGCTTCCTCCGTTTTTGTTAATGCTTAGAGGATGGAGGGATGATGGGTTAGAATTGTTTGTAGTTGATGTATTGAACTATCTTATTTTTGGTAGTTAATGTATGAACTATCTCATTGCTTAAGGACATTTAGGGTGAGTGTCGCCTTAATAAGAGTGGGTGCAAACTCATATTTTTAAGCATTAAAATTTGAGAAAGATTTGGCTGACCTCTCAGATCTAATTAAATTACTGTTTTCACGTTATTATGTGTCTACCCAAGAGCTTGTACTCTGAAAGGGTCAGTGTTCACATGCCTGGCATCATAACTACTATTTTTTTCAAATTTATTTTATTCAAGTAGAGTTGATGTACAAGGTTGTGTTACATAACTCCTCTTTTTAATCCTGCATTCCTTTTTTTAAACCCCATGTGCAGTTTGTGAAGGTTAGTATAGTTGACCTCGAGATCTGATCCATCCATTCACCTCACTGCAGCATGTTGCAGTTTGCTTCCTGAGAATGTGGGGTCTCCAGGTCAGAGTCCCTCACTGTGGAACTCCCCCTCTTTCAGGATACCTGGGTCTCAAGATATGGGGCCACCTCCAGCTGGACTGAGTGACAGTGCCAGTGTCAATATGAAATAATTGTCAGATTTATATTCTTGCTATTTAAACGTAATTTATAATAGGGGTTCTTATATATCTGTCCTGGGTCACCCGAAGGTGTGCTGGACTTTGGAGAAGGGTTTAATAGGGCAGATGAGTGGCTGGCTCCCATCTTTCCTGATGCCTGAGGAAATCTCCTCTTCCAGTGCGCAGTGGCTGGGCAGGAAATGCATTGATGGCAAAAACCTATTAAATCGGGCTTCCCTGGTGGCGCAGCGGTTGAGAATCTGCCTGCCAATGCAGGGGACACGGGTTCGAGCCCCGGTCCGGGAAGATCCCACATGCCGCGGAGCAGCTAGGCCCGTGAGCCACAACTACTGAGCCTGCGAGTCTGGAGCCTGTGCTCCGCAACAAGAGAGGCCGCGACAGTGAAGAGGCCCGCGCACGGCGATGAAGAGTGGCCCCCGCTCGCTGCAACTGGAGAAAGCCCTAGCACAGAAACGAAGACCCAACACAGCCAAAAATAAATAAATAAAATAAAGAATTATTCTGCCTTAC
>NC_041219.1:74233428-74242249 GCF_002837175.3 Physeter macrocephalus | reverse complement strand
AGCACAGGCTCTGGACACGCAGGCTCAGCGGCCATGGCTCACGGGCCCAGCCGCTCCGCGGCATGTGGGATCTTCCTGGACCGGGGCGTGAACCCGGTTCCCCTGCATCGGCAGGCGGACTCTCAACCACTGCGCCACCAGGGAAGCCCCAGATGATTGATTTTTAAATAGCCTTGTTACCATGAAAGCAAGAGAAGTTCTAGTTACGGTTACCTAGTTAGGATGTTTTTTCCATCAAGTGGTGCAGGCCATCCCTCTTTTAACAGCAGAAGCCGAGTAGGTAGGGCTTACAGTAATGCAACAATCTGCTGGATTGTTCATTTCAGCCGTCTCTCCAGAAGAATGGTTCTTAATCTAACTAGAATTTATTGTTGAAGTTCTTTCACAGGGAAGATATTTTCTGTGATGAGGGAAACTGTTTTACCAACTGTAGGTGCTGAAGATTGTTTTCAGTTTATATTTGCAGGTAACCTTTATTCAGCTGTAAGACTTGGTCTCTCTTCACATGCTCTGAGGGAGAAGTGATTCCCTGGGATTGAGGCCAGCGATCAAAGTTAAAAACTATTACCGTTCTACCAGAGGTGCCGCCTAAACGCTTCTGCTCTTCCACAGCTGAACATACTGAGTTGTGGATTCATCGGCTCCTATTCGGTGGTCTTGGCCGTTGACAGTTACTTGTACACAAGCCTTTCCTACATCACTTTGAACGTACTGAAGAGAGTGCTCCACATGGATTTCCGCAGAGCTTTCATAAATGTGCCTTTTCAAACGAATGGTAAGACTCTAAATCCGAGAACCAAGTGATAGTCAGATAGGAATATTGGCCCACCTGTGCTAACGAGAACTCTTGGTAACCAGATTGAAAGATTGAAAGACGGTTAACTGGACAAAAGGAGGAAATTCCCACCACCCAAATGCTATAAGAGCCCTGTGTTAATAACTTACCATCATAGGGAATGAAGAATTTCAATTTGTAAGGTGGCTGAAAGTCATACTTCTAAAAATCTGGTAAATGAACTTTATTAAGAAATTCCTAAGCCAGGATTACTAAGGTTTATCTGGTCAGTTCCCAGTTGTAAGAAAAATGCTGAGAATAAAGCTGTTTGGCTCCTTATGAGTTGGGGTGGGGTGAGGGGTGAGAACGACAACCTGATTTTTTTAAGCTATTCCCTTGTTTTCCTCCTATAAAGAAGCACGTAATTTGCTAATCAAAGTGAAAGTGGTTTTCAATCAGTAGTTGTATTTTTCCTCAATTGTAAGAGTCTACCCATTAAAGATTTTCCATTAACTTTTTGAAAAAAATGACTACTAATGTTCACAAAGATTATAAGATATGTTGGTTTCAGAAATGTTAGAATAGCGAGGATGGAAAAGCAGGTCTTAGAATTGAAGATATATAAATAAGCACGATTGTGATTGTTATGAATATTTAAGGGCAAATCTTTCCCTCTGCTATCCTGAGCCTGTCCTCATTCTTTAAGAGGTTGATGGTAAAGACCTTGAAATCCACATGTCTTGGAAGTTTGACGGTATTTTGCCAAGCCTTCTGCTAGAAGCTCAGAACAATTTGTTGAATCTTTTCATGCATTTCTGTATCCACTCTCTATGAGTGGGGTGGGGTCCCATATAGGGTGGGATGGCAAAAAAGAGCATCGTGACGTTCCAATGATGTACATTTGTGAGATCACTGCCTTTCCCCCCACCTCTGGAGAAACACAGCAAACAACAAACAGCTGTGTCTGTGGGCACTAGTCATAAAATATTGGAATGCCAAGGAGTCAAACAACTGGTTCCTTTACAACCTGTCTGGACTTTTCAAATGCCTGTAATTGGAGACTCCTACTTTAAAATGTAAGACCATAGCTTCCTCACTTACTCCTTGGCTGGTAAGTGAGGAAATATATGTATGTTTGGACAGACTTACCAGAAAGTCTAGTATTAACTGAGAAAAGATGATACAGATTGAGGCTATGAAATGTTGTCTTCGATCTATGTTAGGTTTTAAAGTACAAGAGTTCAAACTGTGCTTCTCTACCGTTCTTTAGACTTTATTATCCTGGCAGTATGGGGGATGCTGGCTGTAAGTGGAATTACGTTACAGATTCGAAGAGAAAGAGGGCAACCGTTTTTCCCTCCCCACCCATACAAGGTGTGGAAGCGAGAGCGTGAGCGCAGAGCGACAAACATCCTGGACCCCAGCTACCACATCCCTCCACTGAGAGAGAGGCTCTCCGGCCGATTAGCCCAGATCAAAGAGCTCTTTCAGAAGGAACAGCCAGCCGGAGAAAGAACGCCCCTGCTTCTGTAGATGCGGAGCGCTTGGTCAGTGCAATGTTGACGTACAACCCAGGTACCGCCTCAGATTGGGTGTGGCAGCCTTGCTGCTTCAGCAGTCTCTGGGGCAAGTCTGCCAAGAAACCAGCTTCTGTGTCCGTGCTTTTGTACAGTGTTGTGGTCTCCTTATTGATACAGGGTAAGGGTATACCAGGGAGATGACAGTAATTCTAAGTGAGAGGGAGAAAGATGGCCAGAAAGTTGGTGGTAGGGCGGTTCTTCCTCATTACGAAATACTTAAGAAATTACCTTTTGGTTTATAAATATATGTCAACTTATTCCATTAAATAGATACACTTAAAAAAAAAAAGGAACTTGAAAACAGTGGTTCTCCTGTAAAGCCGTGGTGTTGTTTTTTTTTTTTTTTTTATTAACACCTTGAACAATTCTGTCACCTGAGTCTGTCCAAACTCGGGGGCCAGGGCACGGAGGGTGGTTTGGTTTAAGGGTTGGACTGAACTTTTATTTGTCACTGTGTTTGGAGCTTTGAGAATTTGAAACTGGGCCTTTGAACTTCAGAGTACAAAACAGGGAAAACTAACTTATTTTCTTACTAATAGCAGTCTGATTACTTAGTTGCATCTTTCTTAGTATCATATGTTATCAAAAAGTACCCTTCTTTTGTTTATGGTAAAATACATATTTACCGTATCGATCATTTTTTAAGTATATAGTTCAGTAGGTACCCCTCGTCTTTGCCTTTTATTGCTTAAAATGGTAATTTAAATAGCTAAATTATTCGAATTATTTGAAAGTAGGTCCATTTATATAGATAATAGAGCTTTTATATGGATGATTTATTTATATTCCAGATTAAAAAATGGCCTTTTTTTTTCTTTCAAGACCTTTTAAAATAGTGTTGATAGCCGATCTCTAATTGAAACCGCATTCGATGACATATGAATTGTTTTATTTTTAGGCGACAAATTGGCTCCTAGCTTCATCCATAATCCCATTAACACGGAAACCTTTAAGAAATTTGCATTTTGTAGTTCTTTCTGCTAAATTAGTTGTTAGAGCATTGGCACAGTTTCAGAAAATCTGTGCATGAAGCCTTTGTTTGTCCTGTCTGTTGTAAAGCGCTGAGGAGGGCGTCAGAAAGGATTCAGGTGTTTAATAGAGCTGCTTTCAATGACTTGGACTCTGTAAGGAGAGTCCCTTCAGTTGTGACTTTGTTCCACCACAAGAAAGCGCCCAACGCACTGGGCTGCATCCCTTCTCCTCACGGCCTTTTAACTGTCAGAGCCTCTGCCGAGGAGGTTCTGCCTTGCGGTTCTGCCTTGCATTTGGAGCTGGTGACTCTGACATGCCTGAGTGGCCTTGAGGTCGGTTGTGGTGGTTGCATTCCCATTTGTAAGTTAACCGCTGTTTAAATGATGCTGCTTTTCAGAGGTTTTCAATGGACAGTAGGTTTCTGAAGTTTCGGGTAACTGGAAAATTTTCAACTTTCGCTCTTAAAAGTGTTCTGGTAAGGTTGAAACATAATGAAAAAATGTTTGACTAATCATTTCTTGCATTGAAAAATTATACACAGGTGTTTGTTTACTGTTTATTTTGTAATCTTCACTGTTTATATAACTTCCAAAACACTTAAACTTGAAGAAAAAAATGTGTTTTTTTAATAATTCGCTGTAGGGATTCTGGATTCTGTATTGTTGTAAATTCTAACAAAGTTATATGGAATTATGTGTGAGTTTTTTCCTATACCATCAAAATGCAGTGCCAGTAAAGAGTATAAAGACAAAACACACTTTCTTGGAGGGGGGAGACAAATTGTTTAAAATTTTTCATGATAATTTGTGAGTAATAAGTCAGTTCGTATAATTTTTTAATAATAAATACCTATTTTGAAAAAATGCTAAGAAGTCTCATTATTATAAAATTCCTATAAAATTTTTTACCAACTGTATTTTTGTACCAAAGTAACAAGACATGAGAGGACCATTTCATAGCTATGAAAACAAAATTATTTAATCTGGACAAACAATTCTTTATTAAAAAAATCAGTTTAAGTATAAATGGAATGATAGGAAATGAACAAAATATGGGATAATGTGTTAAAAGTTATATCCTTTGTTGAAAGGAAAGCTGATGTCTTTAATGCATTAGTTTGTGTTGGTGTCTTTAGTACTTCAGTTGTGTCAAACAAGAAAAAGTGTTGCTGGAAACTTGGTTCTACTATTTAAATGTTTTGGTTCTGATTAACCTATTGTAGATTAGCTACTAGGTTGCCAAACCACAGCAGCTAACCAGTGCTATAGACCAGTTGAGTTCCATATAAATTGGGATAGAAAACTGATTCTAACAAAGAAATTGCTAGAATATTAGACCAGGAGTGAACTGCAGAGATAATGTTAACTGATCTTAACATGTTATCATGTTATCTTATACCTGAGGAAATTCTTAACCAAGGAGTAAATTATATGAAGTCACAGTTGTCAAATAATAGTACCCAGACCAAAAGTTGAGAACTCCCTATCCAAATGTGCTTTATACTGTATCATAATGAAAATGTAATTCATTGATTATTTTCAGTTTTCTTCTGCTGGTGAATTGGTAGGAAGCTCCTATGCTCCTAATATTGCCATGATCTCTACTTTTGGGGAGTTACTAATTTTACACAGTGAAAACATGTTTTTCCAAGTTAATTCTCTGTGGTCGTGGACCATTTCCTATTCATTACAAAGTACATGATAGATACTTAAAATTTCCAATATCCATTAAGTATTTCTCCACAGCGGCATTTGTAAAGAATTTTTTGGTATAAAGTTCACTCCTTGATGATGTACTTGATACCTGTTATTAACCTTCATTAAAGCCCCAGAATTCTTGGCTAGTCTCCTGAGAACTGGGTGGAGGCTTTCCCATTGTGCTACAGCCCTTCTTGGGAGGGAGGCTACCTGTGTTTTCCTTTCTGATATGGGCCGAGTTGTGTTCCCACCTCCCAGTTCCTATGTTGAAGCCCTCACCTCCCAGTACTTCAATATGTGACTGTATTTGGGGAGAGGGCTTTATTAAAGAGATAATTAAGTTAAAATGAGGCCATTAGGGTGAGCCCTTATCTAATCTCACTACTGTCTTTACAAAAAGATCAGAACATACAGAGACCCTGGGGCAAAGTACATGTGAGGACACAGTGAGAAGGTGGCCATCTGCCAGCAGAGAAGAGAGGCCTCAGAAGAAACCAGCCTTGATCTTGGACTTCCAGCCTCCAGAACTGTGAGAAAGTTTCTGTTGTTGAGCCAGCCAGTCTGTGGTATTTTGTTATGGCGGCCCTAGCAGACTAGTACACTTTACAAGTCCTTTTATCCTGATGGTTGACTGAAAGACATCTGGGCACTTTGGCCACTACGTTTGCAAGGACCACTCTTTATGAAATTGAGGTAGAGGGGGGCTCAAAGTTTAGCAGAAACTTGGGCTTACCAGGGACTACCACATAATCATTACACAGGGGAGGCTGGCAGTTCTGGATGAAGCTACATCAGCACCAGGGGCAAAATTTTAATACCTGTAATACAATGAATGATAGTAGTCTGATTTTGATCTCACCTTCACTCATTCACTCAATATTTTGTTGAGTTCCTAAATGCCAGGCATTGCCTTGGGCCCTAGAAGATGACAAACAATACAGGCCCGGTCCCTGCTTCAGGGCTTAGAGTGTGATAAGTGAGACAGATACTAAAATAGTTACAGAAAAAGTAACAATATGCAATGAAAATCTGCAGTGGAACTGGGAGTGGAATCTGAGATGCCAGGGAAGAATTCCTTGAGGAAGTGACATTTAAGTGGAGATTCGGAGGATGAGCAGGGCCACAAGGAGGCTCAGTGCATTCCATGTAGTGGAGGAAAAGCACCAACAAAAGCCTGGAGGCCTTCCTTTCTCATTTTGGAGGTGCCCCGGTGGAGTCTCACTTGTATGCCCACCGGTCATTATAGCCCTTGGTGGGAATCAGCTCTCCTGTTCTCAGCTTTTGACATTTTGAGCAGTTGATCCAGACCAGGACGTTGTCAGGTTTTGTTTTGTTTTCTTTAAAATTGAGTAATAATTGACACATCAACATTGTATAAGTTGAAGGTGTACAATGTGTTGATTTAATACATTTATATATTACAATATGATTATCATCACAGCATTAACTAACATCTCTTATGTCACATAATTATTTCTTTTTTTGTGGTGAGAACAGTTAAGATTTAGTTTATTAGCAACTTTGAAGTTTATAATACTGTTGACTGTAATCACTATGCTGTATATTAGATCTCCAGAATGTATTTATCTTCTAGTTGTAAGTTCATACCTTTAAACATCTCCCCAGTTCCCCTACCCCCAGCCCCTGGTAACTACCATTCTACCCTCCGTTAGTAGGAGTTTGGCATTATTAGATTACACAGTTGAGTGATAGCATAGTGTTTGTCTTTCTCTGCTGACTTATCTCACTAAGCATAACGCTCTCAAGGTCCATCCATGTCACAAATGGCGGAATTTCCTTCTTTCCATGGCTGAATAATATTCAGTTGTATACAAATGCAACATCTTTATCCATTCATCCGTTGAAGGACACTTAGATTGTTTCCCTATCTTGGCTATTGTGAATAATGCTGCAGCTGAAGTAAACTTGGGAGTACAGATAATTTTTCAATATCCTGTTTTTGGTTTTTTTTGTGGATATACAGAAGTGGGATTGCTGGATTATATGGTAGTTCCGTTTTTATTGTCAGTCTTCTCTTCCTCATTAAATTTCAACTGTACTACAAAACTGCATAGAGCACACCTTACCTCTTTATTTACCTTTCTTTTTCCATTTCTTCCAAGACCCTAGAATTTAACAATCATTCCCTGGCAGGTAGGTCAGAACTTGAGTGACCCACAAGCTGTGGCCCTCAGAATCATTCTTTCTATTCCAGAGTCTATACATACAAGTATAATAATATACCTGACTCTACTGCCCCTAAGGGTGAATTCCTCCCTGTGGAAGGAGGTTAAAGAATGGCCACAATTTTTTTCTTTTTGAAGTCATTAAGGGTGAAAAGGCCTATTCTGTCTCACATGAGGGTCTCATGGCTCCTCCTGTAACGGATTCTCTCTCCCAGACTAGCTTGAATGTGCTTGGCCTGCCTGCACTCATGGTGCAGGATGGATGATCTGGGAGCTTTGAGGAAAGGGGTAGAGGATAAGAAGATGAATGCAGCTGCAAGAAGCAAGCGAGACACATTACTAAGCGTGCCTTGGCTCCCCCATTCTCCATGGGCTGTGTTTTCAGGAATTGAACCAGTTCTCAACTTTTTAAAGTAAACTAGCTGTCTCATTTGGAGACCATCCGTGTATCAAAATTCCTTAAAATGACTAAAATATATGTATCATTAGGGCAGGGCCTAAGGTTCTAGGGCAGGGGTACCCAACCCCTGGGCCACGGACTGCTACCAGTCCGTGGCCTGTTAGGAACCGAGCCGCACAGCAGGAGGTGAGCAGCGGGTAAGCAAAAGCGCAGCTTCATCTGTATTTACAGCCGCTCCCCATCGCTAGCATTACCACCTGAGCTCCGCCTCCTGTCAGATCAGTGGCGGCATTAGATTCTCATAGGAGCTCGAGCCCTGCCCTGAACTGCGCATGCGAGGGATCTAGGTTGCGCGCTCCTTATGAGAATCTAATGCCTGATGATCTGAGGGGGAGCTGAGGCGGTGATGCTAGCGCTGGGGAGCGGCTGCAAATACAGATCATCCTTAGCAGAGAGGTCTGACCGCACAGAGACCATAACAAATCAACTGCTTGCAGACTCGTATCAGAACCCTATCAGTGAGTGGCAGGTGACAAGCTGCATCTGGTGGCAGGCTTTAAGTCAGAATCCGACACGTATTTTAGTCCATGCGTGGCCCACCCATTATTTTATTTACCACTTCCATCCGCACCTCTTTCCCACACTGCGCACTTGTCTCAGTCACAGTTTTGGTAAGCCCACAAGCGAACCCTAGCCAAAGTGAGTAAAACCCAAACGTCGCTGGAGAGCTTCTTTGAAAAGGGGAAAGACACAATGATGAGACAGCAGAAGACTCTAAGACTGCCAACGAAAAGAAAGCTGCATTTAAAAGAAAATACCAAGAGTCCTACTTAAATCACGGGTTCACTGCAACAGGTGATTCACATTCTCCAAGCCCGCTTTGTATAATATGTGGCGACCAGCTAGCCAACAAAGCCATGGAACCTTCAAAACTGTTTCACCGCATGGAGACCAAGCACCCTGCATTAAAAGACAAGCCTTTGGAGTTTCTCAGAAGAAAAAACGTGAACACAAAGAACAGAAGCAATTATTGAAGGCCACCACTTCATCAAATGTGTCTGCACTGAGAGCATCATTCTTAGTGGCTAACCGCATTGCTAGAGCTGAGAAGCCCTTAGTATTGGTGAAGAGTTGATCCTGCCTGCTGCTAAGGACATTTGTCGTGAACTTTTAGGAGAGGCTGCAGTTCAAAAGGTGGCACGTGTTCCTCT
>NC_041219.1:74217642-74232859 GCF_002837175.3 Physeter macrocephalus | reverse complement strand
TTACTTGTGTGACATATTCAACCTGCTCAACGAACTCAATCTGTTACTTCAGGGGAGAATGACAACTGTGTTCAAGTCGGCAGATAAAGTGGCTGCATTCAAAGCCAAACTGGAATTATGGGGGCGACGAGTGAACATTGGGATTTTTGACATGTTTCAAACATTAGCACAGATTTTGAAAGAGACTGAGCCAGGGCCTTCTTTCTCCCAGCTGGGGCATGATCACCTGTCTCAGCTTTCAAAAAGAGTTTGAGCATTACTTCCCAACCACAAAAGCCCGAACTGGGAAGGAATGTATCTGCAACGCATTTGTGAATAAGCCAGGTGAATTGACTCTGTCTGTGCTAGAAGAGGATCAACTGCTTGAGATCGCAAATGACGGTGGCCTTAAAAGTATGTGTGAGACTTCAAATCTCCATACGTTCTGGATTAAAGTCAAGACGGAATATCCTGAGATTTCCACAAAAGCACTGAAAAGCCTGCTTCCATTTCCAACATCCTGTCTTTGTGAAGCAGGGTTTTCTGCAGTGACGGCAACCAAAGCGAGATCACGGAGTACACTGAACATAACCAACACACTTCGGGTGTCACTGTCTCCCATCCCCCTCGGATGGGACCATCTAGTTGCAGGAAAACAAGCTCAGGGCTCCCACTGATTCTGCATGATGTGAGTTGTATAATTATTTCATTATATATTACAATATAATAAGACTAGAAATAAAGTGCACGATAAATGCGCTTGAATCATCCTGACACCATCCCCCCACCCCACCCCCCCCCCGCCATCCGTGGAAAAACTGTCTTCCACGAAACCGGTCCCTGGTGCCAAAAAGGTTGGGGACCGCTGTTTTAGGGGACTAGTTTCAGGGATGGGATTGAAGGCCTTTGAAAAAGAAAACAAAAAATGCACTCTCTCATTTTGCTTATTAATGTCGGAAGGTTTTTCCAACAGAGGACAACTTCCCATTCCACAAGTAGAGCTACTCAACCTTTCTTCCAAACCAGCTCTCCCTCCTGAATCCCTTCAATGATAGATACTAGTGATTTTCTTTCTAATGAAGAGATGTTTTTCACCTCTTGTATTCTATATATGTCTAGAGTCTGCATGAGCTAGGAACAAAAACCTTATAATCACTGAGGTAGGTCTTAAAATGAACATATTCTAGGGGAAGTTAGTATTTGAGAAATTCATTCACTTGCTCTCACATCAGCCTTTGGTTTGACAGGCCAGAAGTCTGAAATCAATCAGGGTCGGTCCCTTCTGGAGGCTCTGAGGGAGCCGAGAGGTCATTCCATGCATCTCTCCTAGTTTCTGACGGCACCTCATAAACCTTAGGGTTCCTTGATTTGCATAACCCTCTGCCTCTGTCTTCACGTGACTTTCTCCTTGTGTGTTTCAAATCTCCCTCTTTCCTATAAGGACAACAGTCATTGGATTTGGGGCCCATACTAAATCCAGGATGATCTTATCCTGAGATCCTTAAATCTGCAAAGACTCTATCTGCAAATATGCTCTCATCCACACGTACAACAGGTTAGGACCTGGGCATACTTCTGGGGGACACTATTAAACCCACCACAGATGATCAAAAGGTCTGCCGAGTCAGCAATAAGTTGCTGGCCAATTCCTAAGAAATATAGCTAGAAGTTGTTGCTAAGTACTAAGTTTGTGGTAAGAAAAAATAAATAAAAAGCCCTAAAAATAAACTATACCGAAGAATAAATGTAAGCATTGTTTTCAAATTAACTTGGACAAACAAACAAACAAATTAACTTGGAGACCATACCAATTTTAATCGCTCATCTTTATTGATAAAATAGGTTCCTAGTAGTACATATTCTCAGACATAAATGTAAGGTTCTGCTTAAAAAAAAAAGTATGGGATAGAACACTGTTGCTATATAATAACATAAATGTCTTTAAACACCAAGTTCTTAAAATAATCTCCAAGTAAGAAGACCAAGAATAAATTAACTCAACTTATTTGTTTACAAAAATAATTATTTATCAAGTAATGTTTTATAATAGAGCTGCCCCAATGAATTGCCTCAGACTTACTCTCAATTGTGTAGCTTATTTCAATTCTGACTTGGGATAAAAACTCTATGAATAAATGTGCCATCAAATTAAAGGATACTTTCCCCAAAACCAATAGAAAAGTTTAAAAATAAAAAGAGCCATGGCCGCTGAGCCTGCGCGTCCGGAGCCTGCGCTCCGCAACGGGAGAGGCCACAGCAGTGGGAGGCCCGCGTACCAAAAAACAAACAAACAAAAAAAACTGTCACTTGTTTATCAAATAACAATTAAGGCCTCTGAATGAGAAAAGAAATCTATTTAATGTTTGGGCCATTAGCCCTTTTCTATTCAATCAGTCCCATCAACCCCACTTACCCCAAACTTAAGATAAAAAATTCCGAAGTGAAAAGTAGTTTTGAATTTTACCAACATATGAAATTATACATAAAAGTTACCATGTAAATATTACTTTAACAAATTATATACTCCATAGTAGAATTTTCTATTGTGCTATTTTTAATATATATTTAATATAAACGAGTACAGTATATTTAATAATCATATTTGACACTCTTACCTTTTCTTCTATAATCAGGACAAAATACGAAAAATTTAGATTTCAACTGATGTTAAAGCACATTTCTATTTCTAGCAGCTTTTAAAAATTTATATAATGGATATATATTCTGTAAAAAATAAAACAAATACTTATAAATCCAGATTTCCCCCTCACCACCCCCCAGCCCTTTGACTGAAAGGTTACAAGAAACATCTTGTAGGTTATGAGAACCAGATGGAACTTAAGAATAGATCTAGAAAATTTTTTTTTTAATTTTAACTTACTGTTTCTATATGTCTTAAGCGTAATTACTTAAGGGAAAAAAAAAGGTTTTGAGGCAGAGGAATTCCCAATTTACTTTGAAATTACCATACTTATCTTGCTATATCAAACATTTCAACTGTTAGCTAAATGAGCTACATAATATCCTTAAAGATCAACCAGAGAAGAGAAAAATCTCATCTTCATTACTGATTTAGAACCAAAACTTATTCTTTCAAAGAAGTAGTTTAACCTACTAAATATGTCTCTTATAAGCTCTTCTTTCTTAGAAAGTAGTATTCTTTCTCTTTCATTCCTGAAATATTTCATGTACTTAAGCAAATCATGGACAATTGTTAGCTCAGTATTAATTAGGATAAATTAGCTAAAATTAAATTACCTCTTTTATTTATGGTGCATATAAAACATTCCTAAGTCTTTCAAACTGAACTTTCTTTGACAAAAATTTAAATTAATGAGAAGGTAGATAGGCAATCATTAAAGCTGAAGTCTCATGGTACATAAGCTACTTGTTAACTTTCACCATATAGGGAGGATATAATTTAGTATGACGATTTTCCATTCACAATACTGTGGCAAAATTTGTATTTTAAAATTGGGATGTTTCTGTTAATTCCCAGACATCTGTTGGGGATATTCATGTTTATCCAAGTGTCAACCAGAAAGCCAACAGCACTGCTGAAAGCTCTTAATACATTCAGCAGTCACTGTGAAAATCTTTAACTTGTTCACCAATTAACAAAGGCTTAGTTTCTATTTTTCAATTATAGTTTGGAATAACGTCTATGACCATTAACTATGCATTTTCTTGTTGCTATCTTTTAAAAATGTCATTGCCAGTGCACTGTACATATTATAAAAAAATAAAACAAAGGGCAGCTTGAGATGGATTTTTCTGTTAATTCATTCACAGACTTAAAAGCTCTTCAGCTCTTCCTCAGACTCAGGTCACTATTGGTCACTAATGCTGACAAAGATGTACTTTCCGACACATCATCTTTTCTAAGATTCAAAAATGATTCTCGAGTTATTTGAAGGATCTCTCTCAAGCCTTTATTTTCTTGCTATAAGAAAGCACAGAAACAAAGAAGCAGTCACCAAGGTGGCTACAAGAGTACAAACATATCTTAAGAAAAGCCGAACACATGAAGGTATAATAAATAAAAAGTACTGTAATTGGCAGAAATGTATTAAATGATATATGCAGCTGAAGTTGACAACTTGAATCCAGAGAACACTTTTTTAAAGAGGCAGGAATCATGTATTCAATGTCTTCCACCACTAAGAAGCCTTTTTATTTATGCAGCTGTAACGGTAGACAGAACCTCAGAAACAGCCTTATTTTATAATCACAGTATAGAAAATCACAGTAAGAAAATAACACCTAGATTTATATTTGTGTAAACTCAGAAAGTCTGAATAATACCCTGGGGCTAAAAGCTCTCAGTACTTTAGTAATTTTATTATTTCCATGATAGCATGGAATGCAGGGCAAGCCCTGGTTTGCTTCCCTCACTGGAATTTAACAGCAGCAGGGCTGGCTGAATAGATTGTGGTATTTTTTAAGAAGGGAAGTTAAGTGACCAAATCTAGCACTGGTAAACAACTTTGCCTTTTTCTTCTAGATTAGTTACTGCAAGAAATTTTTAGACATTTGAAAATAACTCTCATAATTTATTCTCTACTGCTTTGTCTTTTGGTCTTACTTTCTAAGTTTCAAGGGTATAGATAAAGCAGAGATCAGCAAACTATGGTCTGGCTTGAGTGAGGCCTGTTATTGTAAATTAAACTTTACTGGAACACAGTTGAGTCCAATCTTATTTTTTGTGTGTATAGCTGCTTTTTCATTACAATGCCAGAGGTGAGTAGCTACAACAGAGGCTGCCTGTTTGCAAAGCTTAAAAGATTTACTATCTGGCCTTTTACTGAAAAAGTTTGCTTACCTTTGTTATAAAGAATGAGAGAACTTTGTACACTTAGAGAAATCATTTTTGGCCCTCTATAACCAACTTCTCCACCATGATTTCAAAATAAAGGTTTTAAAAGTATAAAGGTCTACTCTACTGATTTCAGTTATTCAACAATGACTTGTGCTTTTGCTACCACAAAATAAAGGACAGATGCGATAAAAGCTTTTACATTCCCCAGAAAAATACAAGCGGCCAAAGAATATGATTTGTGGACTGAAAACATTTCTCCCTGCATCACTGTGATCTCTAATAAAATAAAGATATTAAAAAAAATTACTAAGCTGAAGAAGTATATTCACCTAATAATAGAAGAGACACAGGATCAAAAAAAAAATCAATTTTCTCAATTACTGGTATAAGTTTACTATTGATCCTAGACTCCTGCATTACTATATAAATGGTCTTGCATTATACACCCATATAACCAGTATCCAGATTAGGAAAAAGAACATTACTAGTATCCCAGAAAGTGTGTGTGTATATATATACATATATATACATGTATGTTTTTTTAAAGATGTTTTTGGGACCATTTTCAAAGTCTTTATTGAATTTGTTACAATATTGCTTCTGTTTTTTTTATGATTTGGTTCTTTTGGCCACGAGGCATGTGGGATCTTAGCTCCCTGACCACGGATCAAACCCACACCCCCTGCATGGAAGGTGAAGTCTTAACCACTGGACCGCCAGGGAAGTCCCCAGAAAGTATATATTTTAAAGTGGGATATATTTTCTGGCATAAATCTTTGTATGGACAGTTTTCACCTACATGTGCAATTTAAAACTTACCTCAAGTTGAAATATTCGTTCCTGTTCCCTGCAACCCTGTTGCTCGTCAATTTCAATGGCTTTCCTCATTACTGCTGCCATTTCAGTTATCTGGTCGACATGTGCTTGTAATTCCTGAAAAAAAAAGAGATGGAAGTTGTGAATCAGTGAAATACTTTTTAAAAATTTTTGGATCCTCCCCTTTTTATAAAATCTGCATTGCCACTTAATATGAATGTAATATCTTTACGTTGCCATTTAACATAAATGTAATATATCAAACAGATATTTACAAGAAAGTTAACTGACCATGAATGTGCTTTTGAAGTCAGATTTCTGTTAGGACTAGGATTAAGGATAAGCAGCACAATATATCTAAACCCACGAACAGGAAAAATACTCATTTCACATTCCTCTCACCACAAATGATCAGCAACTTTTTCATTTCTGCACCTATATACCCCATTGACCAAAGTAATGGGAAAGATAAGCATTCAATCTCTTTTCCTCACTGAAGTCTTCATGATTTAAAAATATTTTCTGTATCTTCCATGCCTAAAAATTCATCTCAATTCAATCCAGAACCTTTTCTTGATTATAATCCTCACTGAGAGCAGGGACTGTATATTGCTTATATTTGCCTATTATTGAATGTTAGGTACATAATAGATAATAAGTATTGAGTAAAATGAACAGAGTTCTGCTTTTAAGTACTGAATATTAAATGGCCTTCTTTGCAAACTGTTCAAAATATAATTTTAGTATAAAACAGACATCCACATTTGTTTGGCACAGCAAGTAGCATAAATTTCTTCCAATCTCATTCTCTTATTCTTTTCTGCACACCTATGATGAGCCAGGCACTGTGCTAGGTGACAGGAATATGAAGCCTGTTAAGAAATGTTCCCTGATTTCAAGGAGCTTACAGGCAATGAAACAGACAGACAAAAGGTTTATAATCAACAGAAACATGAGAATAATACTTTTTTAAATGAACAACTTCTATAGACCATTGTTCACTAGCAATTGAGAGTCATTTTGTTATACTAAGGACAAAACTTAAATATAAAAGTTAATAGCTCCCCAAATAAACATTAAGTCTCTTAAATAGTTGCATATACTCTGTTTGTAAAAAGGATTTGAACAAGACCCCCCAAAACCTACAAAACTAGTAAACTATGGAAGGAATATAATAGAGAACAAATAGGAATATCTTTAGCAAACCATACATTTAATATCTTCTTAACCAACAAAAATACAGATCCTTATATTATTTTAACACAATCTATAAAAAGCCAGTACGTAGGAAGAAGTCAAAATAAAAGATTATGCTGTCTAGTATGGCACTATTTAAATTTAAATTACTTGAAGTCAAATACAATTTTAAGAAATTAACAATTCAGCCCCTCAGTCGCACTAGTCACACATCAAGTACTTAATAGCCACGTGTGGCTGGTGGCTTCCATATTGAACAGCATAGATAAAGAACATTTCCATCATTGCAGAAAGTTCTATTGGACAGTTCTGGATTAGATTATGATAGCAATCAAGACAAACATCTGTCGTATTCTGTAGTAGTTTAAAAAAAATGATTACAATCCCTCCCACTGTAAAGGGAGCCTAATGTTTAAAAGCAAGTTAAGTATAGATAACTGCAGCAGCAAATTGAATAAGGGTAATGAGTAAAAATTTTGAATACCAACAGCTTTCTCAGTTTATGATTTGGTGTCTTATGGCACTGACCTAGGTTAAACGACTGCAAGGAAGCAGATAACTACTTGCCTTTAAAACAAAAGAAAACAAGAAACTACTAATTTTTTCAGGACAGTCTGTTTTAATAAAATCATCATAAGAAAAAAAACCCAATACTTCAAACAGAAGTGTATTTTTATAGGTCTGGTTCCTGGATGGTTCACTTATTACAATAAAATCTTCAGGAAAGTGTCATGGATCTCTTAATAGGCACAAGAAGGCAAGACCTGTGCATTCAAAACTGTCTTAAAGGCAAGAAATGCTAGCAACATAAACCTTGCACTGTCTTGAAATGCCTTTCAAGAAAAAAAGGCAGTTAAAACACAATAGGCAATAGACACAATGGAAAGGGTACTACTATACTTAATAACACCTAAACAAAGGCAATTTTATTTTATTGTGAACTCAAACTAAAGGACTATAACTATCAAAAATCTGAATTAAAACAGTTCATTTAACAGTTTGATAGAACAAAATTTTTAGAAAATCAGATTAAAATTATTACCAAGAAAACATCTTTGATGTCCAGCAAGAGGATGACCGTTTGAAGCTTACTAAAATTTTGCATCTATAGCTAACAAGAACAATAACATGAAATGCTGGCCCAAAGAACCTTTAAAGCCTGCAATTATCTAACAGGCTATGTATATACAATACACAGAGAATTGATGACAGACTTAAAGTTTCTATACTGAGTATTTTTGCAAGGCTATGAAAAGCACAGCGTTTTTAAAAGCAATTTCATTTATTTGCTGATTTAATTTGGGAGGAGAATTCAATGTAAAAGAACTTTTTAAATGGACCCCCCTTCCATCCACACCCCAAAAGCTGACTGTTTTATTTAGTGTACATTCTGATTTGCTTCCAAGTGCCTCCTCTGCAGTCCATGTTGAGGTGCTTCAAGGATGTGTCGAGATGCATCAAGGAAGAATCCTTCGGAGTTGTTACGATGCACCATGTCAATCTGTAGTACAGAGTCATTATAATGTTAATACGGATATTATCCGTAATTTAAAAACTGAATGAGTGTTAGTTCATGCGTGTTAGCCAACTGTTTGAAATGTTTGTTTTTTTAAGATTTCCAAAAAGGTAGCAGTTCAAAAATAATGTAAAAATGAGTATTTGAATGAAAATGAGTTCTCCTCAAACTTTTTATTGGTTTTTAAATGTGTGCTCAAAAACTTCTAGGTGAGGACAAAATTCTATGTTACAGTAGTCTCAAAAGGGTCTCTTGCTCCAAAATGCTGTTATGTGTAACTTTGTTTATTACCCCTAAATGTGTTATAAAATTATTTTTGTGTTTAGGCATATCAGGGCACTAGTACCTAAACATATCTTGGAAGCTCATATTTATCATACAAGTTTCTCTGCTCACCCACTTCTGCTTTTTGACCCCGGTAATTAATTCAAGGCTAGATTTAGATGGATTTGCTACCTTTCCTTGCCACTTTCCCAGATTCTCCTCATGAGAACTAATCTTGCTTCCTCTAGTATTCCACTAATAATTCAGATCTCTATTTTAGGATTCATCACATCCTACCTTATATTAGATAATCATGTTTGTGTCTGTATCTCCCAATACACTGAAAGCTTCTATGGTAGAGTAATAAACTTATTCATTCATCTTATTATTAATAATAACTAAGCCAGTGCAAGTGTTAATAAATATCTGTTTGAATCAAAGTGTCTCCTTTTTGTTAATAAATATCTGTTTGAATCAAAGTGTCTCCTTTTTGGGAAAAATCAAAATCACAAACATTAATATATATTAGTTAGAATTAATAACAAGTAACTGAACTGTCATTTCATGGAAGGCAAGAATCAGCAATTAGATGAAGAATTCAATTGGCATAATTGAAAAAGGATGATCTACAGCTATCTTAAGAAATGTTTAACTTTGCTAATTAATAAAACAGCTGTGATGAGTGGTAAAATCTAATGTGTTTTAGAAAACATTTCCTTCTGATATAGCTGCTACCACAAGAGACTAGCTAGCTTCAGTATCTTATTCTTAAGCACTAGTTTGCCAGAGCATTCTCTTTAGATCTTAAAAAATTTAGGTTGTTAAACATAAGGGCCTTTTGGAATGTCTCAAGATTATACTTGTCTTACCAATAATTTTAAGTCAGTTCATATTTGTACCTTAAAAAAACCTCTTAAATTATATATTTAAAATTAAATTTTTTATAATGATCTCATTAACAATAGATACAGTTTATAGTCAAAAGATTGCCATTTAACTATCCAAGGTTTCCTTTTGGATAGGAGAGGAATAGCATAATTAGATAATATTAAAGCCACATTTATTTTTACTATTTTACTATTTGACACAAGAGCTATTACTAACTTCCTTAATATCTAGAGTTGAATTTACATATTAAAGCAATTCACTAGGTATTTAATTTTAATAGAATTAATAATTTAAAAATACCTACAAGCACCAAGATGGAAGAAATATAACATTTTAAGGAATCTAAAAAGTGTTTCAATAATCGAGAAAGATAAAAATGTTATATGAATATTTCTTAAATAATATTAGTTATAACTAATAGTTAGTTCACCATTATCCAATACAGATAATGGCCTAGGAGTCACAATCTATTCTAATATTTTTATTTCACACCAGCAGTTAAAAATCAGTTTAAAATAAAACATAAACGGAAAAGGACTATTCTACCTGTTTTCAAAACAGTTGCTAGCAAACACAGGGATCTGAATGAGTATGATGAACAGCAGGAAAAACACTAATTTCTATTAGCTCAGTTGTGTCTCTAGAAATGATATTAAGTGATATGTGATGGAGGAGGGGGTGGGGAAGCAATATATTTTACATATATATAAATATATACATATATTTGATATATATATTTCCTCTCCCCCCCACCATGGCACTTCCACTAATAATCAGAAGTATCTACAGTCTGGATGAATTAACCTCATTCAGAAAATAGTCTTAAGAAAAACAAATCTACCTTTAGCTGTTTTCAGATTTTTTAAAAAGTTTTAAGCATTTAATTTTCATTTTTGCAAGAGATATCAATACACAAACTAAAAGAAGTATTTCTTACAAGCAGATAACCTTATAAAAATAATTTTGAATTGAACAGACTTACCTTTATTTCCCAAATCAAGTTTATTTTTTAATATATATTAAAGCTACTAGGGAAGAATGGGAGTTAGAAGAGTAAATCAAACAAAATGACACATAACATGAAAAAAATAAGGAGAAGAAAATGTCAAAAAGAGAAGTATTCAATATCATGTAAGTAAGATTCCTATGATTTTTTAAAAATCTGAACACAAGTTAACCAATTGTCCTTCTTTTCTATTTCAAATTATATTTACAGAAAGGATTACCTTGGTGTGCTGCTCTTTTAACTTCATTATTATCCCTGGATCATCTTTTTTGCTAGCCATTAGCAATCTAAACATTTGCTCTCGATACTTGCTCATTATAAGTTCCAAGGCAGACTGATGTTCTTCCAGGGATGTACGTAATTCTATCAAAAACAACAGTATATTTTATTCAAACTTGAGTTCAGGATGTACAAAGTATTCTCTTCCACATTACATTTATCAAAAAAACAATTTATAAAGGGGGTATTTTAAAAAGAAAACATGAGGTACAAAAATCTAGCCACATGGAAATCAAGGATACCAAATGGAGTCCTTTATTCATTCTCAAAATGACCATTTTAAACTCATTTTTTTTTTTTTTTTTTTTCCGCAGCATGTGGGATCTTCCCGGACCGGGGCACGAACCCGTGTCCCCTGCATCGGCAGGCGGACTCTCAACCACTGCGCCACCAGGGAAGCCCTAAACTCATTTTTTGAGAAATCATTTTAACAAATATTTACTAAACAGGAATTAAGTATCAGATCATGCTCTATATTAGGAATACCAAAAGGCCATAAAGCTCAGAGTCTAGTGGAGAAAACAAAACATAAATAATTAAAATACAATGTGGTAAGTGTAGAGTGGAGCTCTATCCAAATATATATAGAAAGTCTGAGGAAAAATTGGTAAAAGCTTCACAGAAGTATAGTATTGAGATCAACTTGCATTCCTTGAAATGAAAAATAAATGACAGGACATTCTAAGCAGGGAGACATGAAACTGGATGGTGTGTTCGGGAAATCGTTCAGGGTGACAAGAGCAAAGGTTTCACAGAGAAGAGAAGTATGGGAAGAATACAAAAAAGAAGGCTTGGAGTCGACTTTGAAGGCCTCTGGATGAGGAAATACCACACAATGAAGGTTCTTAAGCAAAAGAATAACATGATCAGATATATTTTTGAAAAATCAGTCTGATGCCTGTGTTGAAGACGGATTGGAGGGAAAAGACACTGAAATCAGGGAGACCAATGAGGACAGTTCAGGCAAGAGACTATGAACACCTAAGCTGTGGGCCAAAGTGGTGGGACTGCCGAGAATGAAACTGAGTTATTTCATAGGTAATGACAATGGTGCAAACTGGATACTGAGGGTGAGAGTCTAAGATCCAAGTAAGGTAGACATTCATATGTAGGACAGGATAAAGAGCAATAAATATCCTCTCTATCTGGGGAGCTACCTTGATCACACGCCTCTTAATCACCACATCAGAGCCTTTTGCCCTCAGCTCTCTATGGTTCTGGTTCTGCATGGGCTCCAACTGACTTCACATGGGAGCAATCTGACTTCAGGCTTCTGCCTGGCTTCCGGCTAGCACCGTGCACCTCTGCCTTCCACCCTTGAGTTACATAGCACAAATGAAATTGCCTTTCATAGCTAAGCTAAAAAGGTTTTATTACTCAGTACTGAGAGTACTGGCTGACACAAGGGAGGAGATGTAGAGTGTCAGGTCCATTCAAAATATGCTATCTTAATCGTCATCCAAATCTGAGAAGAGGATATTATCCATTCCATCATCTGGATGGAGAAACTGAGACTCTGCAAAGGATAAAATATTTCTCCAATTTAATAAAATTCAACTGTAAAAAGAGTGACGAGTGACCCAGCAGAAACAAAAAATAGATGTGTGATAGCAGCAAGAATGGAGAAGAACTGAAGATGGAGTGAGTCAGGAAATGTGTAGGTATGGCTGCTAGTCCTTGGGTGCCTCAACATTTCTTGTTGTTTCCTTCCACACTCCTGAAATAGTGCCTTCACTGCCTTTTCCTCAAAGTCCCAGCTAAGCATGCTGTTTCCTCGTGGAACCCTAAATAATACAGCAGCTGTGTGGTTGACAGGGTCCTGGCGCTCGGGCCTGGTGTCAGGTGGGAGAGCTGAGTTCAGCTGGGAGAGCTGAGTTCAGGACACTGGACCACCAGAGACGTCCCAGCCGCACGTAATATCAATTGGCGAGAGCTCTCCCAGATATCTCCAATCTCAATGCTAAGACCCAGCTCCACCCAAGAGCCAGCAAGCTCCAGTACTGCACGCCCCATGCCAAACAACTACCAAGACAGGAACACAGCCCCACCAATAGCAGAGAGGCTGCCTAAAATCATACTAAGTTCACAGACATCCCAAAACACACCACCGGACGTGGCCCTGCCCACCAGAAAGATAAGATCCAGCCCCACCCACCAGAACACAGGCACCAATCCCCTCCACCAGGAAGCCTACAAAACCCACTGAACCAACCTCACCCACAGGGGCCAGACACCAGAAACAACAGGAACTATGAACCTGCAGCCTGCGAAAAGGAGACCCCAAACACAGTAAGTTAAGCAAAATGAGAAGACAGAGAAACACACAGCAGATGAAGGAGTAAGGTAAAAACCCAGAAGAACAACAAATGAAGAGGAAATAGGCAGTCTACCTGAAAAAGAATTCAGAGTAATGATAGTAAAGATGATCGGAGAACGGATAAGTGACACGGAAAATAAAATAGTGGAAATAACTACCGCAGAGTAGAATAAAGAAAAAAGAATGAAAAGAATTGAGGACAATCTCAGAGACCTCTGGGACAACATTAAACACACCAACATTCAAATTATAGGGGTCCCAGAAGAAGAGAAGAAGAAAGTGTCTGAGAAAAGATTTGAAAAGAATATAGCTGAAAACTTTCCTAACATGGGAAAGGAAATAGTCAATCAAGACCAGGAAGTGCACAGAGTCCCATACAGGATAAATCCAAGAAGAAACACACCAAGACACATATTAATCAAGCCATCAAAAATTAAATACAAAGAAAAAATATTAAAAGCAGCAAGGGAAAAGCAACAAATAAAAGGGAATCCCCATAAGGTTAACAGCTGATCCTTCAGCAGAAACCCTGCAAGCCAGAAGGGAGTGGCAGGACATATTTAAACTGATGAAAGGGAAAAACCTACAACCAAGATTACTCTACCTAGCAAGGATCTCATTCAGATTCAATGGCGAACTTAAAACCTTTACAGATAAGCAAAAGCTAAGAGAATTCAGCACCACCAAACCAGCTTTACAACAAATGCTAAAGGAACTTCTCTAGGCAGGAAACACGAGAAGGAAAACACCTCCAATAACAAACCCAAAACAATTAAGAAAATGGTAATAGGAACATACATATCGATAATCACCTTAAATGTAAATGGATTAAATGCTCCAACCAAAAGACACACACTGGCTGAATGGATACAAAAACAAGACCCGTATATATGCTGTCTACAAGAGACCCACTTCAGACCTAGGGACACATACAGACTGAAAGTGAGGGGATGGAAAAAGATATTCCATGCAAATGGAAATCAAAAGAAAGCTGGAGTAGCAATTCTCATATCAGACAAAATAGACTTTAAAATAAAGACTATTACAAGAGCCAAAGAAGGACACCACATAATGATCAAGGGATCAATCCAAGAAGCAGATGTAAGAACTGTAAATATTTATGCACCCAACAGAGGAGCACCTCAATACATCAGGCAAATGCTAACAGCCATAAAAGGGGAAATCGACGGTAACACAATAATAGTAGGGGACTTTAACACCCCACTTTCACCAACGGACATATCATCCAGAATGAAAATAAATAAGGAAACACAAGCTTTAAATGACACATTAAACAAGATGGACTTAATTGATATTTATATGATGCTCCATCCCAAAACAACAGAATACACGTTCCTCTCAAGTGTTCATGGAACATTCTCCAGTACAGGCCATATCTAGGGTCACAAATCAAGCCTTTGTAAATTTAAGAAAATTGAAGTCATATCAAGTATCTTTTCCGACCATAACACTATGAGACTACATATGGATTACAGGAAAAAAACTGTAAAAAATACAAACACATGGGGGCAAAACAACACGCTATAAATAACCAAGAGATCCCTAAAGAAATCAAAGAGGAAATTAAAAATTACCTAGAAACAAATGACAATGAAAATATGATGACCAAAAACCTATGGGATGCAGCAAAACCAGTTCTAAGAGGGAAGTCTAAAGCAATACAATCCTACCTCAAGAAACAAGAAAAATCTCAAATAAACAACCTAACCTTACAACGAAAGCAATTAGAGAAAGAAGAACAAAAAAACCCCCAGTTAGCAGAAGGAAAGAAATCATATGGATCAGATCAAAAATAAATGAAAAAGAAATGAAGGAAACAATAGCAAAATCAATACAACTAAACGCTGGTTCTTAAAGAAGATAAATAAAATTGATAAACCATTAGCCAGACTCATCAAGAAAAAAAGGGAGAAGACTCAAATCAACAAAATTAGAAATGAAAACAGAGAAGTAACAACTGACTCTGCAGAAATACAAAAGATCATGAGAAGGGCTTCCCTGGTGGCGCAGTGGTTGCGCGTCCGCCTGCCGGTGCAGGGGAACCGGGTTCGCGCCCCGGTCTGGGAGGATCCCACATGCCGCGGAGCGGCTGGGCCCGTGAGCCATGGCCGCTGG